>NC_133934.1:6889650-7200067 GCF_031877795.1 Strix aluco
ATCATCAAGAGAAACAGTACTAGTTATAAAAGGGTATTTGTAAGCCGGTATCTGCAAAGTACATCCCATTTTACATCCTGTCTTAAGCATCATGCTCAACCGAAGTGGGAGACTTAGGGCTGAAATAGAGACCCGTTTGCTAAAGTAAAAAGCAGTGAGTTTCTCAGAGATTTATATAAACCTCCGTTTAAACCTTTCCAGAAAGCACCGCGCATACCGTACCTGCTAAGGACCGAGGAGATGCCTCCCCCGCGCAGGTTCGCCCCGGGCAGCCGCGGTTTCCACAGCGGGGCCGCCGCCGGTGCCCGCACCTGCCCGACGCAGCGGGCGGAGAAGCCGCAGAGGCCGCGCCCGGCGCCGGGGCAGCGGGTGGCCCAGGGGGCCCAGCGCCCCAGGATCCCTGCGGAGAGCCAGACCCTCAGGAGATGCCCCGCCATACCGTCCCGCGCCGCCATTTCACAGCCGGGCAGCCCCCCCCGGCCCCACTCGACATGGCCGCCCGCCTCCCCTCGCCCGCCGCACCCCACCGACCCGCCACAGCTCCGCGCGCCACCGCCGCCGCCATGTCCCAGCGCCCCGCCTACGGCGGCCGGCGAAGGTCACGCTGCGCCGGGGGTGGGGCGGGGCGCTGCCTGAGCCGCCTTCTGATCGCCCTGTCCTCGCTACAACGGGCCAGGCCCGCCTCGTCCCCCACCGCGGGGCCGGTGACAACCGCTCCCCACCCCGGAGGGCCCCGCACAGCCCCACCGCGCCCGCCCCGCTGTCTGGGGGGGCGGTGGGTATCCCTCTCTTGCGCATGCGCCATCTCAGGGTCACACAGCGATATTTGCATACGGCCCGTTTCTTCCCCTCTGATTGGGCGCGCTGCCCGTCACTCTCCGCCCGGCGCGGGCACGCCCCTGGCGGAGCGGAAGCCCGGGGGGCCGCCGCGCATGCGCGCCGCGCTTTACTCGCGGTGGGGGGGGGCGGAGGCGGGCGGCGTTGGCAGTTACCGCGCACGGCGCCTTCCTGTAGCCGGCCCCGGCCGTCACCGGCTCCGAGGCCATGCTGCGGGCGTGTCACCGAGCGGGGGTCGCTGTGGCCGCGCAGGTGAGCAGGGCGGCAGGCGGCGCGCAGCCCTGGAGGAGTCCCGCGAGCCGCTCTCCCCTCCGGCCGGTGAGGCCTGGCCGCCCCCCTCCCTCACGGGGACCGGGCCGGGCCTGCCGGCGGGGGCAAGCGGAGACGGTGCGGGGCGGGGAGGGGGGAGTACGAGGCGCGGCACGTCCTCTAATCGCGGCTCGGTCTTTTCTGAATGACTCCCCGTGCGCGGGCCGCGATTGGCTGCGCGGCTTTTGAAGGGCGGCTGCGCCCGCCAACAGGGCTCCTGGGCGGGCGGGAGCTGAGCGCTCGTACGTGGGGTGCACTACGAGTCCCGGCGTGCCGCGCGCCAGCTCTGCGCGGGGCGGAGGGGCGCGCCGCCCGCAAGGCACGCCGGGACTTGTAGTCGCTTGCGGGGCGCGCCGCGCTGCATGCTGAGAGCTGTAGTCTCCCCGGCCGTCATCTGCCGCGCCCGCCGCCGCCTCTGCCGCCGGTCTCGGTCCCGCCGGTCCCGGCCTCAGGGTAGCGCCGGGGAGCTGCAGCCGCAGCCCGGAGGGGCGGTAGGGCTTGGCAGTGGCACACGGGCCGGCCGGCTCCTCGGCGGCAGGACGGCTGGGCCCGCTCGCTGGCGGGGAAGGACGTGACCTTGCCTTCCCCGCCTCGGCCTCCCTAGCGCCGCCCCGGCCTGCGGCACCCGGTACCTCACAGCCTTCTCCCCGTTTTGCCCCCGGTGGCTCCGACCCCCCGGCCGTGTCGATAACGATGGGGGTGCCGGTGCTCAGTGTGATGAGTAACGTCACCTTTCAGGTGTGGGGGGGCCTGTGGTACCGAGTGACCATACGGGGATCCTTTAGTTCTCACAGTCATGAAGAGAATATCCGATGCCAGGGGGAAAAGTGCCCGTTGGATGTATTTTCTGGACCTTTGCCCTTCCTCATCAGCAGAGATTAGGATGACAGTATGCTATGGAGCCTTTATAAAGCAGTCGGCCAACTCTAAGAAGCTATCAGGGTTTATAGGTGAGAGTGACTCCTATTAAGGCCCCAATTTGTATTTCAAGTGTCTGTTTAACAGTAATAAAATTTAATCCGATTAGATCACTTCTATATTCTACTCTACATTCCAGTGTTCATTACTCTCTATTCACACAGTTCAGCAAAGGAAAAGCTGTGCACTCAGCCCCCACGGGCTCTGTAGCTGAACGGTACCCGCTTTAAAGCTATCAACCTTTTCCCCCGCAGCAGCTGGCACTTCCTCTGCTGCTTTATAAGGCTGGAGAGTTCTCTGGGCCAGGTCATCTGATGCCCACTAAAATAAGGCTCTGGGTTTGCAGGCCTGTGGAAAGTTTGAGCTGGGAGTTGAGAAGACAGAAAACAGGCTTTTGCAGATGTTTATCACTTAGGGCTATTTGCATGTATTCAGTCTTTAAAAGAATGTGTCTAGAATGACTGTACAGCACTGGAAAAGCCAGTGTTGTGCTTTGCAGCTCAGAAGTGTGTCTTTGGTCTGTGACTGTTAGGTGGAAGAACTGCAAACACAGAGATGCCACAGCACTCTGTGACGTTCGTTGTCTGTATCCTTGCTGTTTGTTTCCATACTTCAAAAAATAATGTGTTTTTTTCCTTTACCCCTAATCCTATTTACTGATGAGACCGAATACAACAGAGATTTACTTCGGACAGCAAAAGTGGGCATGCAGTGAAATAGTTTTTTATACCTCTTGCTGCCTTTTATTCATATTGAGGGGAAGCTTTGTGGCATACTGTAGTATATACACATGAAGACTGTTGCTGGTCTCATGGACTTTCTGCAACTAAAACTTGTTTCTTTTCGGGTGACAAGAGAGCCAGAAACTGGAAATAAGAAACAAATGTTTTAATTATAGTGCTTGTTTTGCAAGAGGTGCAGAATTGTGGTCTCTAATCAAGAAGTGCTACCTGATCTGAGACGACACTAGGTAATTTTTCCACAAGTAGTGAAAACTCCCATCATGGAAGTGACACCTTCATGCTGTTAAGAGGTTGTCATGCAGATGCTGATGTCAGGCCTGGAAGGGGCACCAACGGGGTGACACCAGGATGCTCCATCTGGCAGTGCTGCCTGTTGCCTTGCTATTAAGGGAAGGCATCCTGGCTACCCGCATCCTCCTGCCTGGGGGAGCACAATCGACAGACACATTCTTGCTGGAGCAGCATCATTGGTTTATTCTCTGCTCCAGCTGTGGTGATCCCCAGGCAGCCACAATTACACAGCTTTTATATCTTATTACCCATATTCCATTTTCTTGTCTTTACTACCCCTTTCAGCATTCTTGTCCCTCTTTTTTTTTGCCTTGAGACTCGGTGTGTCTCATTTCATGTTTAGGAGTTTTTCTCACCCTGCTCAGTTAGCTAAAGCTCAGGCCAGAGCCTCAGTGTCTGCCTGCAGTCCTGATGGTGGTATAATTAAAGAGAGAGTGACAGGACCTTGCTCTTCAGCTAGTGAAACTTGATTGTTTTGCTTTGATACAGCCCAGAAAGAGACATGTGTTGTTTTTTTTAAAATGTTAGAAGTGGCAAGTTGTAACTTTTTTAAAAATTTAACTAAACCTTTAAAAAATATACATTATATGGAAGCTGATAGCAAGGCAAGTCTGCTTCTGTTTTGTGATGGTAAAATACTCCTTTACAGGTTAAAAATCCAGTTGTCTAAGGAGAGCTGGACCTGGTCAGGACTGTGGGGTAACAGGTCCTTGATGATGCTCGGTTGTTTGAGCAGATGGAGAGTGGCTGGCTGGGGATAGCAAAGCAACTGCCGCTCCCCAAAGCCACACCAGCATGAAGGTTTATGTACAGAAGATCCCAGCAGAGAGCTCATGGTGGAGACTGGGGAAAATTTTATCCTTCTCTCTTACTGTGAGCTCTGTGCGCGGAGGATCAGTAAGCTTGTTAACAAGTAAATTGAAGTTGTGGCTTTGAGAGAAGTGGGTCTTTATTACGGTGATTTCATAAATGTTTTCAGCTACATGCATAGTGCTGCAGAGAGACTCTTCTTCCCTTATTGGCATATTCCTGTAGTTTTCTTTGAAAAGAAACAGAGGGCGTCTTGTAAAAAGGTACATTTGGCAGAAGTCTTGAACGATGGGAAATTAATTTGAGTTCTGTGGTCAGACATCCTTGTTACACCTAACCTCTATCATAATGAAGACAAACTTCCTCTGAAATTTCTGGTTTCTTTCTGTTTAAGTACACAAATCCCATGTTGCAGAAAACTGTGTGTGTCTTGCGAGCTTAATTCTGTGAAAATTCTGGGTCAGGATGCTTGAGCCTAGTGACTAGGAGAGGTTTAGCTGGGACCGCATGAATGCAGAGGATGGTGTATCCTGTGTCTGGTTATTTGAAGTTACAGGTGAGGTATAAGCCTTCAAGGCAGATTTTGTTTTTAATGATGTTCTGCTGTGCCATGCTATACCTGTCCTGAGTGCTTTGCCAGGGCGAGCTCATGTGCGTAGCACCAAATGTCAGATTCACTGGGGCTCTTAATATTAACCAGAGTGAAGGTACGATGTGCCCTGCAACGTGATTCTTGTGGCAATATAGTAGTTGACAGTGAATATAAAATAATAAGCATTTAAGAAGTTAGGTGGAACAAATAGCACGTAGAGGCGCTGGAGGAGGAGGAGGAGGAGGAAATAGCAAGAGCTGCCCTGCAGTGCCCTGGCTACGGGCATCCGTGCTGTCTGTGTGATGCCTTATCCAAAGGGTTTTCTCTATCTTCTTTTCTGCAGGACAGCAGGTAGTTTATTTCTGCCTTTTGCAGGACATAGCAACTCATGTGTGATGTATTTCTTCCAAATCCCTTGATTCCAAGTTCTTCCAAATCCATTATCTAAAAAATGACAAACTCCTGGAAATTATGCAAAGGGGAGATCAGAAACTACCTGAAAATTTCCAAATTACGGTAATACAGCAAATATAAGCAAGATTATTATGATGGCTGAAAGAGAGCAATTTAAAAAAAAAAAATCAGTGATTTTTGGACATAATAGTGTACTTGGATGTGAGGGAGGAAAGTTAGACTTGGGCTTTTCCTCATGAAACATTGGTACCTAAAGATTTTTGGTGGTTGTTGCCCTGGCCAGCTGTGGGAATTTCTGTTTGTTGCAGCACCTTGAAAGAAAGAGTTGGTGGGGACTTGTTTGGGGTTTAGGTTATCTCTCCCATTGCTATGTGTACACTCATGCGAGAGTCCAACAGCGTAGACTGAGCACCTGCATTTTGGTTTCTCTCATTTTGATGAACGATGACTAAAAATGAGGATTTGGCTAATCATAGAACAGCCCTGCTTGGAAGGGACCTCGAAAGATCATCTCATCCAGAGAGCATCTGGACTAAAAACAATAATCCCACCAAAAAAACCCCTCCTGGTGTACAAAGCATAAATGCTGAACAGCGAGGAGCAAGGTTTCTCCTCTGCCCTGCTTGCTCCCTGTTCCTCATGCAGGAGCAGATGTGTTTACTGAAGGTGGGAGAACTAAATGAATGTGGTGTTATTTACCATCGCTGTGTGTGAGTAGGGGCTGTAGCCAACATGAAAATGGATGAACTGGCCCAGTTACCAGGTTACAGCTGTGGCAGCCTCCAGGATCACCTAGAAGGCAAGTCCAGCCTGAGCAAGAATGGGCGAGTGTGTTGCCTTAAGCTCCCTCTTGCTGTGGCGCAGGGTGGGATAACCTCCAGAAAGGCTGGTGAGGGGCTTCAGAGTGACAGCTTATTTCTGGGTGAGCATTAGGCAAAATAACATAAATCCAGAGTGTTGAAAGGGACTGAAATTGAATGGATCAATAGAAAATAACTCCTGTCCCCCCATTTTATTGGGTTGAGCTGTACTCATAATGCTCAAATATTTTCCTCGTCGTGTGTTTCATGGTGTAACAGAGTCTTATGGAGAGTCAGAAGCATGTCCAGCAGTCAGTTACGGTTTAAGAGGCTTTTAGTAGAGAAGTTCCCCTTGAAAGAGTCAGTGAGGCCTCAGTGTATGCTTCTGGGGCAATCAAGTCTAATCAAAAACATTACAGAATGTATTTATTGTCTTCTGTCCATCATAAACCAGAAAATCAACCATGGAGCACAGCTAGGGCTAGTGAAGGTCTCAGGGGTAAGAAGAGCATGTTTCCTGTTGCTGTACTCATGCTCCTGTTACTAATTAAAAAATTTTGGCTGCTGTTCTGGAAAGAATAAGAATTCAGTGTTCCTGCCTTTCCTCTCTACGCTGTTGGACAAGGATGGGACCTAAACCGCAAGATTTGTACTTGTTACTCATTGCCATATGCAAAAGGAAATAGAGAAACTTATCTTGTAGGGTTATGTTGTAGTGTTATAGTTTTCTTTCTTTTTAGAAAAATTTCCTAGTTGGCCAAAATATCTCAACTTGTGGGAAAAGTTCTTTTTGTGCCTTGTACACTGATTTCCCGTGAGTCCTGTAGTTCTCTTCTAGCAATTCACATGTGGGGGAAAAAAACACCTGAGGGGGACAGTGGTTTTGGTTCTGTAGGCTGGAGTAGCTTAACCAGTCTTTCTGGTAAATCTTAATTTTCAGCTAAAATATAAAGAAGATAAAAATCTTGGGTAATGAAGTTTTTGTTAAGTGGAATGTAATGAAATATCACTCTTCATATAGTCATTTCATTTGTATTGTAATACAATGTCTGACTGGAAAGTTTATGCACTGTTGATTCTTTTAAAGAGGAAGTCTTTGTTTGGAAGCTTAAGGAGAACTTCTTGCATGTCTTCAGAAATGAAAACTTTTGAGTATTTAAACAGCTGTTGTTGTTTTCTGCACTGCTCACAGCCGAGCTGTTTTAGTGCATGAGATTGTTGAAGAGAATCTGAACTAACCCAGTTGTACTGCCCAGACTGCAGGTAGGGAACACAAATAGGCAGAATAAATGCAGAAATAAGCTGGGGTAGGCTTTTTTTTTTCTGATTGTTTTTCAAAATGCCTAATTACTACTTAAAACGCCCTTAACCTACAAGCTGCACATGAGAAAGCTCTCTTCTTTGTTTAGGGAAAACAGAGGCCAACATCACCGCTCTAGTGCCAGCTGCTACTTTCCTGGGAGGGGCGTGCAAGATGAGGTGAAGAGATGTTTAAATGTGCTCACTGCTTAACTCTCGCCTCCTCCACCCCTTGCAGAGTAGCCGGTGTGGGAGAGCGTCACTCCGTCCGTTACGACTGTGCCGTGGATATGCTACGCCCCCGGGAGAGTCTGGGTACGTAGAAGGTTTTGGAGGGTGGACTTGGTTCTTCCGTTGCGTTGGCCGAGAGGAATCTGCTCCTTCGTTTCATGTGAGAGCAAATTGGTAGTGGTGGGATTGTTTTTTTGTTGAGTAACTCTTATTCTCATGGGTTTGTGTGTTTCTTGTTTGATCCAGTCAAATTTAAATGAAGTTAATGAAGATGATCAATATTTAGAAGGAAGGTTGTGGGTTGCCGTCTTATCTTTGAGTTAGTGAACCGGTATGGTACCAGGGACTCGCTGATGCTGAAAGCGATTTAAAGTGGGTACTGGGTTTGTTGACAAGCTTCTGGAACAGAGTGGTTGGCCCCAGCTGTAAGCTAAGGACTCACAAACTGCTTGATGTTTGTTGTATAATACAATTTACGTAACTTTCACTCTTCTTTCCTCCTCAGTGTTTCTGTAGGTAAAATCATTGGTGCAAGTGTCCTGTTTGTGGGTGGAGGAGTAGGTGGAACCGTCCTGTATGCCAGCTATGATACGCAATTCCGGGAGAGCGTAGAGAAGGCCGTCCCCTACTCTGATAAACTCTTTGAGATGGCACTTGGTCCTGCACCATACAGCACACCGATGCCAAAGAAACCAGTAAGTGTTTCCCATTCACACCTGCCCCCCCCCTTATTTTTAATTTTTTTAAAATCATCTGCTCTTAGCTTTCAAATTCTGATTAATTTTGCTGTGTGCTAAGAATATAAGAATTTTAAGATTTTTCTAAGAATTCTTAAAGTTTAATAATTATGAACTGAGGTACTACTTTGTGCTGCACAACAGTGATGGTTCTACATTTCCCATTATCATCTTGTGGTTGTGGTCTCTTGGTGGTAAAACTTTTTATTTACAGTAAAATAATCCAGTAGGATCCTAACTGAATAGCTGCTCTGCTTATACTCAGAAATAAATTGAGGAGAGAGAGGGTAGGTGACGTGCTAAAATTTAACTATTTTACTAGAGGCTTAGTATAGTTAGCGATGTAGTAGGATTAGAAAACTTATTCTAAGCTGAACTTATTTTAAAGAGGACTGAGAACATTTTTGAATGAATAAGGATTTGAATGGTACAGAGCTATGTGTAAGAATCATGCTTTGAAATCTTAGTGGCACAACCCTGCAGAAAGGAAAACCTGATACCGCCTTCAGCACAACTCTGGAAATTGAATCTGTAAGTTTCTCTGTTCCTGCATCTGACAGCAAACACTGCCCAATTATCCAAGAATGCTGAAAAGTTGCTCTGGCTGTGGTTGTCCTGAGCCTTCAGAAGCCATTTCATCTTCAAGAAACCCAAAATATTTTTAATTGGAGATTAAGCAAGCTGTTCTTAATGAATGGGACAGTATCAGTTAACCAAAATCGTATTTCTTGTGGTGTTAGCTGCGCTACACATGTGATCATCCAAGCTCTTGATGCCTCCCAGGCACTAGTAATTTTGCAAAACAGACCAGTCAGATGGCAGAATTATTACCTTCCCAGTCATGGCTCTAACTCAAATGCTTTTATTTTACCTTGTGGCTTTGCATGATGGATATTAAAGGATTAATATAAAACCTCACAATACTCTGTGCTTGAATAAGTGTTTGCCTGCCATGAACACTAGCATCTGAATCCTTTCAAAGGGAAATTGGTGAAGCTGCTGATCTGACACTTCCATGTCTGTCAAAGCCGTACCATGCCTGTAGCATCTTCTGTTCAGTGATAACCGGATAAAGTCATGTTTGTTCTTTTTAAACGTATCTTTAATTTGCTGTCACGTATCTTTAAAACACTCCAACTTGGAAAGGAATTGCCTAGACATTAGACAGAATAGGAGGGGTGACTCCTATAAGTGTTGGTGGACAAAAAACTAAAATTGAAGGAGCAAGCTGTTGGAGCACTTACCTGAAAAACTGAAGCTGGGTCAGGACGACTGATGGCCTAACTTGTTTTGACAGTAAATGCTCAAGAGGTTTGAAATGAAGAGGAGAAGTGTCAACTGGATTAATTTAAGATATACCTGTACGGACTAAATAATGTTCCAGGGGAAATAATTGAAATCTGCTTTTTGGAATTGTTTCAAACCTTCATGTACTTGTAGGTTTTATAGTTTCTGCATTATCTGTAGTCTTTCAAAACACTCGGAAACGTTTGTGGCATGAAATTATTTGCTTTTTATGCATACCTTAATGTATATTTGTAATGAAAACTGCCATTACTATACCTTCAGTTTTGGATAGGTGAAAATTGTAAAGATTCCTTCTAAAGTAAAAATCAAGGCAAGAAATTATATGGCCTTGCTACTGTTATGATCTGTACCTTGAAGCTTAGGTTTATGATACAGTCACCCAGACATGGAGATTTTCTTTTCCATTATAATGGAATCGGTGAGACACAGGCTGTTTGGAAAACTGATGATATTATTTATTTTTGATTTTTCAAGGTACAGCAAGGTCCACTGAAGATCTCATCTGTAGCAGAAGTAATGAAAGAGTCTAAACAGCCCGCTACCAAATCCCAGATAAGCAAAACAGAAGCTGTTGCTCCTTCAGAGGAAGAAGAAGGTAACTTTACAGAATGTCATGCAGAGAGAAGCAAAAGACGTAATGTTCTCCTACATTATACATCTTAGGTTAAAATAGTCTTTTTGGAGTAGTTGAAGATGAGTATGTTATAATTTCTTAGAATTAATGTTATTTTCTTTTCAGTCATGAGAAAATTTGTCTAAAATGGATTTTAGCTTTTCTTTCCTTTTTGTCAAAATTTATTTATCTTATAGAATATTTGGAATGTAACACAAATATTGACTCTCCTGCACAGCTGAGATATGAGACTCAGCAGGAAAAGCATTTTGGGTGCTGCACTCTGAGGCCATTTACCTCTTTTTCTTCATGCAAGCACAAGAATCTTAATTTTGGATAATTACTGAGGTACTGTAAAGCCAGGTCAAATACAACTGGTTTAGAGAGGAGCAACTGTGACAATCTTTTACATTTATCTCTCATGGCTCTGTGTGTGTGTGTATGTGTAAGTAATAGGTTGCTGTTTGTCCAGGAAATCCTCTTTTTCTGGAAATAATAGTATCAGTGTCCAAATCATATGCTTCTACAGGGGAAAAAAATTAAGTCTTATATCCCTGTTCATACATTATAGCACAGATACACTAACTGGTTTTGTTCTGTAACTGTATTTGACAGCAGGCAAGGCTGCAGCACAGATCATCTCCGCAACGGGTGTAGCCATGTCGGTGCCAGCTCCGGGGATACAGACTGAAGAAGGTGAAAAAAATCATGTGAACATGATGAAGAAAACCAAAAAACTGTAGCTTCAAGTGCATAAATTCTGACTTCTGTGTTGGCGTTTGTCAGTTTTTAAGGATGCGATTCTTTGTGATTTTGCAGAAGAAATAACTTCCATCAAATGTTAATAGATCTTTAACATACTAAGAAGCTGATATTCATACCTGGGACAGGTATAGGCATGAACACAAGAGGAGAGCCTGCCTTTATGCTGGACTGGAACTTGTACAGTCCAGTTTGCTTCTGGTCTTTGTGGCTTTCTGATTGAGGTTCAGAAAAGTGTGTCTGCCCAGGGCTAAGTGAAGAAACTGCATTTATTGTTTAACTCGCCAAGAAACACTAGCTTCTGTATGATCTTTCAGATGAGATTATATGAATTTCTTTAAGTATGAACACATTTCATAAAAAGTATACCAGCAATAAGTAAATACATTCTTCAGAGTTAGCATCAGCATTATGAAAAGATAACCTGATGGATTTTGTTGCAGCGTGAGTCTGAGAGCTGAGAGATCTGGGCTCTCTAGTCAGTTTAGATGCTGACTTGCTGTTGGTCTTGAGATAATTACTTAGGTCCGTGCTCACTCTTCAGGCACTTCATGTAGCCTTAGGGGAGGGAGTAGAGTATAATTATGGTTCACCATAGCCCTCTTACTAATCTTTCATTATTTTGACTGGTCCCTCTAAGCATGCCAAAGGAGAACTGAAAAAAAAATAAGAACAGATATTCACTTAAAATTTTAACTTGGCTCCATAAGTGTTTTTCACTTCTTGCTTTGCCTTTCACTTCTGAATTTTGTCTATTTTTGTAACTAGACAACATAAAATCTACAGATGCATGCGAGCTATCCATGCTACTACCTTTAATTTTAAGATGATGTGAGACTGGCCTTTGTAATTATGGAGATAAAAATGCTTAAGATAGTTTCAGCATGGCTTCTTGCAGAAGTCAGATTTATAAAGTGATGCTAATTATAAAAATCAGTTTTGAAAGAAAGTTAGTTCCCTACAACTAATCCATATACTAATTTGGACTTTCCACTTAAAGAGTTTGACACTTTTTTTACTTCTGAGTAGCTGAAGAACATGAAGGTTCCCATGCTGTAAAAGAACGGTCACCAGAAGAAGTTGCGGCCCGGCTTGCCCAGCAAGACAAGGAGGAACAAGAGAAGATAGCAGGTAAGTCCATACTGTTAGTTTTTGTGTTATGTGTCATACGTGACAGAAGAATTGTTGGACTGTATCGGCTTTAGAGTTCTAGGTTGCTTATGCACCTCTTTGTTGTTGTCCCTGTGTTGTGTTGGCAGAATGAGTGGTGTTGAAGCTTCTTCCACTCACTAAGAAGTAACTGATAGTCAAAAAATGATGGAAAATTTTGGGTTGGAATGGACCTCCAAGGTTCTAGTCCATCCCCCTGCTTGGAGAGTTGGGGCAGGTTAGGATAGACTAGACTATTTCAGCTGGAAGGGGCCTACACAATCATCTGGTCCAACTGCCTGACCAATTCAGGGCTGATCGAGTTAAAGCATGTTATTAAGGGCATTGTCCAAATGCCTCTTAAACAGTGACAGGCTTGGGGCAGCGACCACCTCTCTAGGAAGCCTGTTCCAGTGTTTGACCACCCTCTAAAAGTACAAATAATGATCCTTTCGCAGGAGGGTTGCTCAGGGCCTTAGAGCAGCCGACCTTAGAGTGCCAGTTAGAGGGAAATTATTTCTTCACTTGATCTGTGGGACGTGCTTTTGTTTGATGCAGCCCTGTTCACAGCCAGGACTCGCTGTTGCCTCATGTTCAGTTTGCTGTCCTCTGGGGTCCTCAGGTCCTTGTCTGCAGAGCTGCTGCCTCAACTTGTTGGATGGTGGTTCAGGGATGGTCAAGGCTCTGTGAGGAGTTGCCTGTAGGTTCTGGGTTGGGAACTATGACAGTTCCTTGCTTGGGTTCTAACTCAGACAGATTAATCCAGCTCTGTTACTGAGCAGTGGTCTGGATTTTCCTGTGTCCCATGTCCCCCTTGTGTGTCTTGCTCAAAACAATGAGTTTTGCTTCCGCCCTGTCCCCCTCTTGGTTTGTTAGATTTTAAATACTCCTGGGCTGTTGTTTGGTCCTGGTTTGGCTGCAGCATGATTGTTTAAATCAGGAGTTTTGGGTCTTTTCCTGTTTTGCCTCAGGGGAAGCCAGAAAAATAGAGACATCTTTTTTGGTAGATGCTGTCTAGCGTGTCCAGGCAGTCTGTAACCAGCTGCCTTGATACTTACCTTCTGAAAGCAAACCCAGCTCAAGCTGCCGCTTGCTTGCAGTGTTAGAAAGCTTCTGTGTTGTCCTTCAGCCGGTGTTAATGAGGATGAGAGGGAGACCAGCCTCTTGGAGAAACAGGTGGGTGTTGAAGGGCGACTTCTTTTTTGCAAGTGAAGAAGTTGAGTTGTTACACTGAAAAAGTCACGAGGAGTATTCACTGGAAAGGTGGATTTACTTACCCTACTGCTTAGACATAAATGTCTGACTCCAGGCAGATGTTGCTCACTCTGATTAACCATTCTGATTCAGTTCCTGCTTGAATAATTAATAGCTCAATTGTGCTTCTGTACCAATAGGAATAGAAAGTTGAGTCCACCACCTTCTTGGCTAGAAAGAGTAACAGCATTTGAAATATACCTTCCTTGTGGAAGATAGGAAAATGTATTTGTTTCCTCTTAATAACCACTGTAACAAATGAAGATGGAAAATATTTATTGGTTTAAATGCACCCCCCTGCAGAAACATGGCAAAGCTCTTCCACTGAGTAGCTTTATTGGTGTAAGTACAGACTTGAACCTTAGTACTCCTCTAAATAAGGAGTGTGATCTGGGAACCTTTCTTCTTCTGTAGGCTGCAAGCATAGTTCCTGAACTGGCCAACCCTTTTGGGTCATAGAAAATAACATAAGGAAATGCAGAGGATAAAACGTATCATTTTACTAATTCTAAGGCTCTTTTCTTTATAACTTAATTTGGTTAATTGTTTTTTTTCCAGCCCTTGCAGCAACTCTAGAAGGAGCCCTTAGCGCAACAGCTCGTATAACCCTTCAGGCGATTACTGCCCAGGAATCTGCTGTGCAAGCAGTGAATGCCCATTCGCAAATACTGAAGGAGGCCATGGACAATTCTGAGGTAAACTAGACAAATGGAGATAAGCTTGGTTTTTTTACTGTGTTCAGCAAAACTTTTTAATTTCACAATTAAGGATAAAGCTGGAAGCTTTTCTTGCAATGTCTTTACCTTTATCATCTTTCCACTTGTGAAATGTGTAGTTGAATAATGCAGGGGGTTTGCTTTTTATTTTTCTTTCCAACTCCTTTATTTTCCTTTTGCAAGAAGAAAAGTTCAAGTTAATACATTATAGTCTTCATGTTGTATTTTAATTCATTGTATGTTAATTCCCAAGCCCATTTTTTACCTAGACATAGTTAGAGTACCATGCTGTCCACCCTGGTAACTCCATTGAACCATTCCCTTTGCCAAAATCTTGCTGGATAGTTCATTTCTTGTCTGGAAATGAGTAGGGGATGCATGAGCAATACCAGTTTGTGGTTCTGGTGTGCTAATGCTGGGGTTTGTGTGGAACCACTGCTTCCTATTCAGTTCTGGAGCAGAGAATATAATCTAGTGGCTAATCAAATGAATGGGCATATGGGCAGCTAAACAAGCACTGGAGATTTAATCTAGTAGTTAGAAAAACGAGTATCTTAAGAGTGTTTTAAGCTTAAGTATTAAGCTTACTTTAAAATTAAGCAACTTTAAAGTTTTATGGTATTTTAAGTATGAAGCTTAAAACCAATTTTAAAGTATTACAGTACTCTAATAGATGTAGAGATTTCTCCCCAAAACGTTTTCTGAACCATTCAGTGATCTTCACACAAGGTCTTCTGTGTGGACAAATGGCTGTTGTTCAGGTGGGAAAAAAAAATACATTAAGAATCAAACAAAACAAAACATTGGAAGAGAAAAACCATTTGTAAAGCTTCCAGCTGTGCTGTTGGTAAAACACAAGAATGTTGCTCAGTTTGAGTGAAATGTGTAGCAACATGTCGATCTGGTTTTTTTGATAAGTCTCTTATTTAGTGATTGTAATGACCTAATTAAGAATCTGTGCTGTTTAGGCTACTGGGGAGAAAAAATCATCTCAGTGGCGCACGCTGGAGGAAGCGTTGAAGGACCGGAGGAGAGCAGTGGATGAAGCTGCTGATGCCCTTCTGAAAGCCAAGTAAGTTGCTTGTTTTTAAGGCTTATCGAGTGGTAAGTTAACATCGCCCATGCGAGGGCTGGCAGACACTAGATGAGTTTCTAGAAAGTGTACAGTCACCTGTGTTTATATTAAACTGAAGTGTTTGTGCCAAATCAAAAAAACCTTTTGTATGCTAATGGATATCTTAGGTGCCTATGCACATAGTCCTCACTGTACTAAAGAGTCTGAAACAGTCCTATTCTTCTTTTTAAGAACTTGTTTATCTCCTTAGTACTTACATGTAGTGTTGGTAAGTTCAAATAAGATTTAAAAAAAATCCATAACCTTTTAGTATTATTTTTGGATAATTTTGTCAATATTAAACCTATTGTAAGGACTCCATGACTATACTCTGTGTATTGAGTCAGTAACATCACTAGCTTCTCTTAGTTGTAATGAAAAATTAAACCTTACAGCATCCTTTGGCAGTTCCATCTGTCAGAGTTGCTTTTAAGGTTAGATTTTTACTAAGTGCATGTCTAAAAAACTTGAATTCTGAAGTGGAGCACTGCTTGTAACCCAAGGTTCTGTATGAACCGCGTTGATGTGCATTGAGTCTGGTGTGCAGATGTGTTGCATAGGGTTTATAGCAGCAAAAACAAGATGATGGACAAATATCTCCAGGTTGCCCTCGTAATGAGGATAGGAATTAATTTGGAAACCCTTCGATGCTTCTGAGGCTGAGAGGGCAACATCCTCCCTGAAGTTGCACGGGTGCTATTTAAGTCATAAACTCCTCTTATCGTTGAAGTTGCTGCGCTGACTAAATGTAGTTAGGAGGTGTAACTGAGGTTTCAAAGAGTAAAACAAAGCTAACACAAACCCCAGATGTGCTACCTTTCATTCTCCATGGCTCTACTGGATGCCTTTGCTTTTATTTACTTATTTTAAAGCTTGTTCCTTATTCCAGTGAAGTCATTAGAAACCTCCATTGGTTTGAATGGATTTGGAAAAGGAACGCTTTTGCACTTTTTTCCTTGATTTCCAATTATGCTAGAGGAAAGTGGTTCTTTCTTAATTACAAAAAAAAATAATCTATCTTTACAGAGCTCTATAAATTTTCTCCCATCCTCATTTATCTCCACCAGTCACCATGTCCAAAACACTTCTGCAAGAGTAAGCCATCTATATTAAAAATGTTTCCTTGATACTGTTATGTGATGGAAATGTCTGCCTTCTAATACTAACTTAGTTTTGCTGATACTAACTCCTTTCAGTGAACTTTCTTTCATCTTCCCCCTCCAGCTACGCCTTGAATACTAATTGCCCTATAAATAACTCTCATTTTACATGGAATAGACACACTGACACCTTTAGGTTTCAGGCTGTGGAAAAAAAATAATCTTTAATCACAGCATCTTAGCCATAGAGCTGGTAGATGAGAAGCACCAGTAGAGTTATCCAGTAGTTCTTCCTATAAATACAGACAGCATAAAGTAAATTTTTCTTTGGGGCTATGTTGTAAGACCTGTATGCGTTATAATAGCAGCTTCTCTTTTCAGAGAGGAGTTAGAGAAGATGAAGGGCGTCATCGAGAATGCCAAGAAGTCTCAGATCGCAGGAGCCAAATCTCACATTATTGCTGCAGAAGAAAATCTTCATCATATGATAGTTGACTTGGACAATGTTGTGAAAAAGGTAATGCTTCCACAGACTGTTTCTAGTTGCCATTAGAGTCAGGACTACTTCACAGCTTGCGCAGACCTCCCATTCCCAAATCCTCTGTAGTAGGTTAAATATTTTTAAAGTGTAAATTCTGTCCTTTTTAGCTATATTCAATCTTTGAGCTGATTATACTATCAGTAATTGGACATGACATCTTCGCAAGAGCTTGAACTCTGACCTGAACGAGTCTCCAGCCAGCCTGGCTGGTGTCAGCCCTTTCTGTGGGCGACTTGTAATTCTTCCCATTTGACTCCAAGAGGAATTTAGCATGAGGTTAGGGAGGATTAGGAGCAAAGTCTGCTAATGACTTGGTGGGTAAATCACTTTACAGCTCAGAAGACTGGGGAAGAAACATAAAGGTGAAATTTATCTCTGTTGGCAGGACAGCTGATAATTCATCAGGTGCGTTTTGAGTGAATTTAGCCTAATAGTGGGAACATCAGAACTTACTGAGCGGAGGGCAGCCCTCACAGGATTAGCTTGCTAGGCCTATATGATAGCTGTAAGCAGAGAGAGAGAGATGGAGATCTTTAAAGATATAAACTGAATTTAAGATGCTCTTTTGGTCCCATCTAGGCTACAGACTGGCTGTCTAGTTGCGGTGTGCGTGTGAGACAAAACAATTAGTGGTAGTTACAGCAAATAATTACTGTATATGAGAGGTTTGATATCACAGGGTGGGGTTTTTTTCCCCCAAGTGAGTTTGCTTTGGTTGGGCTGGAGAGTAACAATACCTGCCACTAACTCAGGGCCTGGCTTTAAAGTATGTACGCCTCCGTTTTCAATACTTGCCGTGAAAAATAAACAAATCCCCTTTTTGTTTCTTACAGGTTCAGGCAGCACAATCTGAGGCCAAGATAGTAGCTCAATATCATGAGCTCGTGGCTACAGCTAGAGAAGAGTTTCAGCGAGAGCTGGACAGCATCACCCCCGACGTACAGCCTGGCTGGAAGGGGCTAAGTAAGTCTCCAATGGCGGGGTTACTTTGGGCTTGTTGCACGCAGTCATTTCGGTGACTTGAATGTCCAACATCCTGTTTTTCATGTTGGTTGGTTGGTTTGAGACTTGAAAATAGGTTCACAATTAAAATAAGTAATCTAAAGCAGGCGTTATGAAAAGGCTTAATTCTGGAAGCTACCTGTGCTCTACTGGAAGTTTCACAAAATGCAGCTCTTGGATGATAAATATCATAATGTTGTTTAAACATCTCTTCCCTCCGCTGGTATTCCAGGAAGAGCCAGGTCACCCCAGATCTGGATCAGATCTGTGGTGCTCACTGATCAAGTATTTGTCTGGTTGACTCTGTGATCATAGGTATTATAATCCACCGTTATTACAGAGTGATAAAGGACTCCCTGAATTTCTCTAGTTCATCACTGAAATGACAGATAGACTGAAAGAGAGAATTTTCATACCCTACCTATGCCAGAATGTTATTTCTAAATTAAATTGACACAGTAACTAACTTTGATTTGTCAGTGCTGCACAAAAGCAGTGAACTGGTGTCTTATGGTTTTTTATGCCATTACTACTAGTTCTTTACCCAAGATCTGAAATCTCATGAGCTCGTATTTATTTGAGGTGCTTAGGTTTTTCAACTTGAGCACTTTCTGCTTTCCTTATAACAGAAAAAATCGTGAAATGGGATTCAGAAGCATAGTTAGAGTGCTTCTTTCTTACTAGAGGAATAAAAGTATTACCTTGAGCTGTTGGAAATGTTCATACGCCACAGTGTTGCAGAAAGCAGGCAGGAAGGGAGACGGACTCGTGATGCAATTACGATGGTCAGCTCATCCACAGCAATCCCCTCTGCACACTCCCTGCCCACACGGGCTGTTACTTACCTTGACTACTTCCATCTTAAAGATAAGCACAGCTGCAGAAGGTGGAGTGTGTGCGTATACCATCACTGTGGATAAGCTGCTGCATGAACTCAAGTGTAGTATGTCCACAGAGCAATTACTGCCTGCTGTAGTTCAAAAAAATTAATTCCCTGGAAAACATTTCCCAGATATTTCCAATCAGGGTTTTAACACAGAATGTACTAAGTGATCTTGGACTTTTCTAGCCCCAGTGTTCAGAGGGAGCTGTCATGACTTTATTTCTGAGTTACAATAGATTTTTTTCTAGATGTGATAACTACTATTTGAAAAAAATGTGATGTTAATATTGCCTAGTAGTTTTCTTGAAGAATTACAACGTGCTCTTTCTTAATGCTACTTCATGCTTTAGAAATGTGGACCTCAGTCCACAAAATCTTTTTTTTTGCTAAATGAATACACCAGATCTCTGGAATGGTCAGTTTTTGTTTCAACCAACCACTCAGTATGTGTGGGGAAAACATTTTAAATTAACAAATCATTTGCAGAGTTTGCTTTTGGGCTATTAGTTTTAAATGAAAAAAAATTATTTAGGCAACTTGGAGATGGAGCTGCCTTCCCTTGTGCAAGATAAAGGGAGAACATCTTGGGTTTTGTGATCGCTGCCCTTTTGAGGGAGGAAAGGGAATCTCCTGGTAGCTTCCATGCCCTCAGTTTCATAGTGGTGTGACCTACTGAAGTATATGGGTCTGACTTGTTCGGGCCCGTGACTCTCAGGGCCGCTTGGGAATATGTTTCTTAACCAACTGCTTCTGATTTATAAGAACCTAGAAATGACAGACTAACATTTCTGATGTCCTGTTGCATTTTTCTACTTCAAACTTGTTTTCCTTGCTTTGGCTAAACTTAAATATTCATCTGTGGGTTTCCAAAGGTGATTTTAGTGGTTGGGATGTTTTAGGCTACATCTTGCCTGTAATATAGAGAGACTTTTATACTTGACATACTGTTCTTCCTGAATTCCTAAAGACTTGGACTCATGTTTAAGTCACTGTAGATAAGGAGCTCTTAGTTTTCCATTTTACTTTTGCATGACTGACTTGCTGTAGTGAACGTGCATTAACTTTTCCAACCTCTCCTCTTTCTGTTGCAGAGATAACTGACTTAGGTGAGTCACTGTAACTTCTTCTAGTCTTGTGAATGTCATCTCTTCTCTTTGTCCTTATCATGTTTGTGTGGTACATGATTTTAAATCACAGGCAGTATCAACACAAGGGTGAAATGTTGCATTCCTAAAACATTTCTGGCTGAGGTATGCTTTGGGATCCTTTCCACTAATTTTGCACATCTAGCTTAAACCACAAACTCATGTGTAGCAGCACTTCCCAGGTCAGTGTGATCGCTGGCTTGTGGAAGCCAGGTTTAAATTTTCTTTGTGAATTTAAGCCAGTCAGTGCATGCTGCTGAGATTCCAATGAGAAACAGAAACTTTGCCAATTCCAGTGAAGCTGTGCGATGGCATTTGTCCTCGACAGGCCCACCTCGCAGCAGTCCTGCCTTGAGAGAAGTGCTGGATACACCAGCTCCCGCTGATGCCCCTGAAATGTCTAGGTTAGGTACTTTGTACGCTTGAAAAGCCACACAGGGCTGCTCCAAGCTGGGTCACCAAAACCAGATTCTTTTAATTTGAAGTCTTGGCTCTCCAAATTTAATTTTCACGATTAATTTTAGAAGTGTTGATTAACTCTTTGATTCTGAGGTTAATTAATTTTTTCCTTTTGATCAAAGAAATGTAATTTAAAACTGGAGTCAGTAAAACCCTGCTCTGGGTGTAGCAGTGTTAAGTTCAACAGCTGAGCTTAGCGCTGCTGGACACGAGCACCGCTGCACCGAGCCCTCCTGCACCAGTCCTTTCTCCAGCACTCACCAGCAGGATGGCTGAAGGACTGTGGAATTTCACTTGCTTTGGACCCTGCAGAAATGCTTTCCCGAGTAGTTCCTGGTTTTCAGTACAGGCTGCAGTGCTTTACAGAGCCTGTGTCGTTTGCAGGTCATCAAATCTACAAATGCTGCAGGTGTAGCTTGTGTCCTCCCCATCTCCCAGCAGAAAAATAGCAAAATTCTTAGCAGACACAGATGTAGTTGTGACCCCTCCTGCTCTTTGAGTAGCCAGACCTGAAAGGTACAAATTGGGGTAAGAAATCTGAGTGGGAGCAGTTGGTCTGGGGGACTGTTGAAGAAAGAATGTCATTCTGGCTGTCTCTCACAATGACTTCAGTGTTTTCAGGATCCAAGTTCCGTAAGTGTGTACCCAGCTGGAGGTATCAGTGCTCGGGGTTTTACACATCCTGCGACTGTGTGTGCTGTCACGGGGCAAAATACATGGTGGTGTAAAGACCAAAAACCAGAATTGTTGACAGTGTCCTCTAATTGAGTGTGACATCAATATGTCAGTGTCAAAAATAGCTGTGAATAATTTCAAAGAAACAAAGATAATGTCTCTCCTAGACAGAAAGTACTTGCTTGTAGGTGTGGCTCAGAGAGTGGTATCGGGTGGGCATTAGCACAGGTCAGGGGCTTGAAGTGCTCAGAAACTTTTCATAGATCAGGCAAAGTTCCCAAGCACCGTGGTGGCAGGTTCCCTGCAGCCCTTCCTCACACCCTGTGTTTTCTTCAGCTGGCCAGTTATCGACAGACGACTTAAATTCTCTCATTGCACATGCCCATCGTCGCATCGACCAGTTAAACAAGGAGCTGGCGGAGCAGCGAGTGAGGGAACAGCAGCACATCGAGTCGGCCCTGGAGAAGCAGAAACTTGAAGATAAAAAAGCATTTGAGGCAGCTGTGGCCAAAGCACTGGAGCATCACAAAAGTGAGATTGAAATAGAACAGGAGAAGAAGGTAAAGTGGTGTAACACACCTGGTTGCATCTCTGGCTCAAAAAGGATGTAGAAGAAGTGGAGGAGTGCACAGGGGAGCAACCAGGATGTTGTGAGTGATGGGAGACTTTAGATAGGGCAAACCCCAGGCTAAGTGTGGCAAGGAGATGTTCAGCAAGGAAACTTCTGTGGAGTTAGAATGGTAAAATCATACAGCAAAACAGGGAGTGACTTTTTCACGTTCCTGTCTGCTGTCAGACGTAGGATTACTGGGTCAAAATAAATGTTTGATCTGGCCCAGCATGGCCATCTCAGGGCTGTGTAGCCCCTCTGTCCTGCCTCTGGGAGGTATCTCCATGTTGTTCCACTCTTTGGCAGTGGTTTGGGATTGGATTTCTTTAAGACCACGAAAACTCCTCAGAATTTTAATGCTGCTTTGGATACGAAGCAAGCGCAGCTGTAGGAATTGGGGCAGTGGAGGTTTTATCTTTTGAGATACCGTATTGCAGGCAGACACTTGTGCCAAATACTCTTGCTGTTTTCACATATCTGCCTCTGAAAATGGCCATTAGTAAACAGTGGCCATTAGTTGAAAAATTTGCATCGACACAAGGGACATGAAGGATTTCACCTCTAGCCTGTTAGTTCAAAGCAATGCAGTAACAGGTATTAGAGCTCTTTAAAGAAGTTGCTTCAACTAATCTTTGCATTTAATGGGAGGTTGGAAATGACACAAGCATTTAAAAAGAAAAACCCCAGCAAACCAAGACCTGTTCAACTGCTCCTAAATAAACCTGCACCAGGGGCTCAGAGACTGCTGCTTCTCCTAACAGCAAGAGGCTTCTGAGCTGGTGAGAGCAGGATCAAAACCTCTGCAAAAGTCACAGGGGAGAAGAAAAAAGACTCAGGTTGGGGAAGACCGTGCCCTAAGGATTGATGTGGGGGGCGGTGAATTTGCTGGCAGTGATCTGGCAGAGCATGTGGGGTCTGTCTCGGGGATCTCCCAGGCTGATGCTGGGAAACCTTGTTCCTGGGGACATGTTTACCCTGTCCATGTGCTCACAGTCTGCATCAGAGCCCACCCAGGAAAGCGTCGGTTGCGTGCAGCAGCCTGGCTCCTCATCACCCCCCAGGTCCTACAAGTCCCCCCCTCAATCATCACCCAAGTCCAGAATAAGTGTCCCTGCCATGGGGTTTGGTTTCTGGGGGTAGGTGCTTTCTGCCACAGGGCTTTCCACACCGTACAGGAGTCATCAGCTAAAGCTGAGAAAAACCAGAGAAGTCGCCTAAGCCAGTGTCTTGCAAGGCGACGTGAAGTCGAGCTTTCAGTGATGCAGCGATGGGTGTAGATAGGGCTGGGGGTCTCCTAGAAAGCTAAGCTAGTGACTGATGAAACCTATAAATATTCCCCTGGTCCTCTCCCTCAGGGACTTGGTTGCTTCCTGGGTATTTTGCCTCTTGAAAGGTTTAGTGTGAGGAGTAATTGCCTGTAAAATACTAATGAGACCAAGAGTGCTCTCTGAAGTGGCTGGTTTATACAAGATCAGGTAAAGGGGGTATCACTGTTTTATTAAACTGTGTCTAACTCAGTATTACGCCACACAGGGAAAAGGTAAAGTCTGTTTTGTTTGGAAGCTGGTTTATAAACATGCGAGTGTTTAGTTTGACATTACTGTATTTTTTTTTTATATAATATTTTGATAACTGCACTAAGTGCCTAGTGAGTAACCAGCCACCAGTTACAGGCCTTGTGGACTGTGAAGCTATTCCAGCACCTCGAGGAAAAGGTTCAGCTATAAAAAAGGACCTCAGCAGCTTTTTACGATGAAACACGGGCTCTGTCAATGCCACTTCTATGAAATGTACCCTGAGTAATCACTGATAGATAATTAGAGTGTGTGACAAACAATTGAAAAAGAGCGGTGTAGTAACAGCTGCTCGTGTGTGACTGAGCGGTGTAGTAACAGCTGCTCGTGTGTGTACAGGTTGAAGAAGTCCGAGAGGTGATGGAGAGCGAAATGAGGACCCAGCTCCGGCGGCAGGCTGCTGCCCACACAGACCATCTGAGAGATGTTCTTAAGATCCAGGAGCAGGAACTAAAGGTGGAATTTGAGCAGGTAAGGGAGAGGAGTCCCCAGGGGCATCAGGGGGATGTTTGAACCCTTGGAAAGCACACGCTTCACAGGACAAGACTGCTGAAGCATCTTCCAGGAGACTGAAATGAGGCCTGGGGAGGGAAGCCTGCTCATCTTGGAGAGAAGAAATACAGTGCCTGAACACAGGGTTTGTTCAAACTGGTATTAAAAGCTTTTGCTATAGGTGAGAAATTTTTAACAGTTACAAGTGCAGTCACTGTTAAATTCGCCCTAATAAGGCTTCCTACTAATATATTGTATTTACTATATGCATTATCCCTAGCAAGAACAATAGATTTATAGAAACATCTTAAGGTAATTAAGCAGCTGTTTCTGGTCTGATATATGTATCTTGCTCCATTTCAGAACTTGTCAGAGAAACTAAGTGAACAAGAAATGCAATTCCGACGCCTTACTCAGGAACAGCTCGACAACTTCACGCTGGATATAAACACTGCCTACGCCAGGCTGAAGGGAATTGAGCAAGCAGTCAAGAGTGAGCACTGAAATCACATTTATTTAAGGACTTAAGTTGTGATTCAAGGCCCATTACCCAAACCTGGGTGCTTAAACCTGGGCTTAGACATGTAGCTCATGGGCCTGGGTTTGCCACCCTGCTGAGCAGCCCACAGATCCCAGGTGCCTGAGGCCAAAGCTGTTGTCTTGTTCCGACCCTGAGTTGTGGAACAGACTTGATTTAAGATCAAGTGCCAAGGGGGCAGCTGCTTTTGAAAACAGAGTGTTTTGAGGGATGGCTTTTGCTGTTTGTGTTCAAAACTTCCCCTACGCCTGCCTCCATCTCAGAGTCCCCTTCTTGGCTTGTTTTGCAGGTCACGCAGTAGCAGAAGAGGAAGCCAGAAAGGCCCATCAGCTGTGGCTTTCTGTTGAAGCACTCAAATATTGCATGAAAACAGCCTCGGGGGATAGTCCCACCGAACCACTGGAGAGCGCGGTGAAGGCCATCAAAGCCAGTTGTTCCGACAACGCCTTTACAGAAGCCTTAACAGCAGCTCTCCCTCAGGAGTCCCTGACGCGGGGGGTGTACAGCGAAGAGGCCCTCAGAGCCCGTTTCTACACAGTCCAAAAACTGGCAAAAAGAGTGGCTATGATCGACGAAACGAGAAACAGCCTGTATCAATACTTCCTGTCTTACCTGCAGTCGCTGCTTGTGTTTCACCCTCAACAGCTGAAGCCACCTGCCGAGCTCAGCCCCGACGACCTCGATACGTTTAAATTACTGTCTTACGCTTCGTACTGCATTGAACACGGAGATCTGGAGCTGGCGGCAAAATTTGTCAACCAGTTACGAGGAGAGTCCAGGAGGGTGGCACACGACTGGCTGACCGAAGCTCGGATGACCCTAGAAACAAAACAAATCGTGGAGATCTTGACAGCATATGCCAGTGCTGTGGGGTTAGGAACAACTCAGGTGCAGTGAGCTAGGAGTGGAGTTCTGGAGGCAGTTCAGCCATCGGTTGTGCTGGAAAGAAACCCCGTGATCTCCCAAGGGTTGCAAACCAAGCTGCTGGCAGGGGCTGGGCGTTGCTAAGTCAAAGCACCGGTACTGTCCTGGGTCCTTGCACTGTATTTAACTTCCCCACCTGTTGTATTTGTATGGGTTTTGAGTTATGACAACCAACTTCAGGAAGCTTCTCTACAATTTGTGTAACAATTTTGTTTCCCCATCTTACCAAGCAGGCTTGTGATCCAACCAACATCATGTTTGTAACCTACCATTAATGATTTGCCACTTTGTCAGCTGAATAAAACAAGACTTCAACCACTTTCTCCTGATGGTCAGTCTCCTACTTAAAAGTCAAATACAAGAACAGCCCTTCTCCACAACCTGAGGAAGACAAAACTTAACCTTTTACTCCTTTCAGGTAGCAAGAATTCATTGATGTGATCAATGTGTCCATTTGTACAGCTGTAAAAAAATCCAGCTATGCATACAGGTTGAAATGGGCATAGCTTGAGCTGTGCCTGTTTCTTGTCAGACCTGCTCTTCTGCAGTTTTAGCAGACCAGGTATCTCTATCTCTAAGCCACACTCTGGCTCACCCATGAGAACTTACATTAAGGCCAAGCTCCCTCCTTCCTTCTCTCACCTTTCCCTTAATTCTCACCATCAGTGAAGAGAGATTGACCAAACTTCCTTAGTCCCCACTTGCCAAAATGAGTAACTGTGGCTTTGTCTTCTTGCTGATCCAGTTTCAGAGTGTTGGTACAATAAAGCAAGAGTGTATTGCCACCCCCAAAGCCCTTTATCTGTGATCTACCCCTTAACCCGTGCTGGTCACACATTCCCAGAACAGACACACTCACTTTCTGGAGCTACAGCCCCTCTGCTGCTATAACGTGAGGAACACTTGACTCTCAGCGTTCCAGCTGTAGTTTGTTCCACCTCGAGCAGCTGTTGTTTCCCAAACTCATAGCTGATTTATCCTTAAGCTGCATTCCACAGCAGTGTGCTCTTACTCTTCCTGATCATGTACATCAAGGTTTTATTTTTCACAAAGAGAATCATCTATTAACTACTTTTGCCTGGAATACAGTGTAATCCTCTCAGGAACAAGACCATTCTTTGCCTGTTCAGGATAACTACCTCAAAAACCACCCTCCAGCTTCCTGTTCCAGCTGAGCCCAGCAGCACAATGCTGTGAGGCCAAGAGCAGCGCAGTCATCCCTCTTCTCCCTCACCTCATTAGCTTGATTGCTCTATTCTCTGTGAACTTTATTCTCTCACAGAGCAGCTGCAACACTTTGTAATCAACACTTTCTACTCAGGGATTATCAGAAGACAGCCCTATTTCAGGTCAGCTGTTTATTAGATGCAGTCTCCAGCTGTACAAATTGTAGCTTTTTAACATCCACAGTCCAAAGTCTGTCCCAAAATGATGACGAGTAACACCACAGGTGATGAGTATTATATTACAGCATTTACATACAGAGTAAACTTGATATTCAAGCTAGCTGGGAAGGAATTAAATCCAGTGCAGGTTTATGTTGCAGAAGGTCCAAGAGAAGTCTTGCTCAAGCCATCAAGGTCTTGCAGGTGGCTGTGCAGCCTCCAGGAAGCAGCACTCTGCTCCCTGCTGCCTGGCCGGAGCCAGCTCGTGGTGTGGAAGACACCGTGTTGGTGTAGCCCCCCTGCCTTTGAAGTTACCCAGCAGAGTAAACAGGACAGCTTCCCGCTTGCTCCAAAAAGGATGAGCAGGTCTGGTATCAGAATGCCCTGGAGCGCTCCACAGTGCTGCAGCACCTCCCTGAAGCTGTAATTTCACTTCTGGCAGGAGCCTCCTGGCGCCAGGTTCTCGGAGGGGCAGGGAAGAGGGACAGCTAGTCACGATCACTGTCGCTGTCGCTGTCACTATCGCTGCTGTCGCTGTCTGACTTGATGCTCTCCAGTGTCTTCCTGCAGATACAAAACAGTCCAGTAATCAGTCATCACCTGTTGTGACTTTTGCTTGAAAAGAGATAGTAAAAACACAGGGTAAACCCCCTCAGAGAGAACATTATGGGCTGCCTGATGCCCGTTACCCTTGAGGACAGGCCGACCCAGCAGTTGGTAGAACACACCCACCTCCTTTTGGAAAAGCAGACAAGTTCAGTTACCCAGATAGTGATGGGCCAGCTGTCAGAGCTGCTGCAACTCTGATCTATTGACTCCCTTGGACCACACCAGTGGCTCCAAACTGGTCCCTCAAGACTAAGTCCATCGTCTGAGCTTGACTGCATTAGCCCAGAAACGAGCTGTAGTGGCTGGCGAGATGTCCTGAAGGTTGACCATGAACCTCAGAACCTGTGAACCACGTGCAGGGGCCATCCTGTACCACTTCCCTGCTTTTAGAGCCTGAAATCGGTGTCTTTAGGAAAAGACTCTGGGAAAGAAGGGTGATAGCAGAGCTGAGTGGTGGACAAGGCTAACTCCATCACGGAGTTACCTTAACTCCTAGGTGGGATGGATACAGCGTGGCATCAAAAACTGAGGGGTTATTCTGGGGGTGTGAATCTACCAGAGTCAAGCAAAGGCACATCATTCTGGGGCGAGTTCTCTGCAGGAATTACCCCTCCACCACCCTGTCTACTATACCTCTCCAGCAGCAACATGAAGTGCTCCAACTTACTTCTGCTTTTCAGAGAGTTCAAATTCCTTCTCCGTTCTGCTTTTAAGTCTCTGAGATGAAGGAAGGTCGAGAGACGCTGCCAGCTTTACCAGCTTAATTGCCTCATCTGGGCAATTGGTTTGTTTAGCGCAGTTCAAGAACTCATTCATCACCTGGTCACTGCAAAAGCAAAGGCAAAGAGTGACTGTTCACAGGGTCCCAAGTGAAGTGGCCATGAACTTACAGCAGGAGCTTGACAGAGGGACAGGAGGTGACAGATTCTCTGGTCAATCAACCAGGCTAATTCTGCTCCTGCCAGAAATCCCACCTCAGCCTTCAGCCTGTACCGACGTGGTGCACTTGGGAACTTCTATCCTAGCAGAACGCAATACTTCTCCTTGCACAAAACCAGAAGGCAGCAGCTCACTGCTCAGGATAAGGATCCCACCTTACCAGCAGCCTAAATAACCTTCCCCTCTTTACAGTCCCCAAATTGGGCCCTTGCCCTCTTTCACATGGCTGGCAGAGGAACAGCGTGACAGCACATTAAATCAAAGGCAGACGTCTCACTGCCAGAGGCAGCTCTGCTGACAGCTGGCTGAACATGAGCCAGCAGTGTGCCCAGGTGGCCAAGAAGGCCAATGGTATCCTGGCTTGTATCAGAAATAGCGTGGCCAGCAGGGACAGGGAAGGGATCTTACCCCTGTACTCGGCCCTGGTGAGGCCACACCTCGATTACTGTGTTCAGTTTTGGGCCCCTCACTACAAAAAGGACATTGAATGACTCAAGCGTGTCCAGAGAAGGGCAACGAAGCTGGTGCAGGGTCTGGAGCACATGTCGTACGAGGAGCGGCTGAGGGAACTGGGGGGGTTTAGTCTGGAGAAGAGGCTGAGGGGAGACCTCATCGCCCTCTACAACTACCTGAAAGAGGGTGCAGAGAGGGGGGATGAGTCTCTTGAACCAAGTAACAAGCGATAGGACAAGAGGGAATGGCCTCAAGCTGCACCAGGGCAGGGTTAGACTGGCTCTTAGGAAGTATTTCTTTGCAGAAGGGGTTGTTGGGCGTTGGAATGGGCTGCCCAGGGCAGGGGGGGAGTCCCCATCCCTGGAGGTGTTTAAGAGTTGGGCTGACATAGCACTGAGGGATATGGTGTAATTGGGAACTGTCAGTGTTAGGTTAATGGTTGGACTAGATGATCTTCAAGGTCTTTTCCAACCTCTATGATTCTGTGACTCTGTGCTCTGCCAGCTTCACTTCGTGTCCAAGCGCTGGCTCTGCTCCTTTGTCACCTGGGGCAGCTGCTGGAGACACCTCTCTTGCCTTTCAGCAGGGAAACAATAAGTGGCTGCAGCTGGTGCCACAGGGAGCGTGGCAGAGCGGGGAAGGCAGGGGACAGTTCAGCCAGAAGAGCCTCTGATCCATTTGGTAACAGCAGGGAAACCACTTTCTCTTCACAATCACAACCCATGGCAGTCACAAACCACCAGCTAAACCATGATCTCAGGAGGAGAATTCTCCTCCTTTCCCTCTTCCCCAAATTAAGACGGGCTCTGACACAGCCTGGCAGTGCCAAGGCTTCCTCGGGCTACACCCACGGCAGTCTGCAGAAACGGGCATGCACAGAGCGCCACAAACAGTGGCCTTTGGTACCACACACCCTCACGGTGTTCGCTTCGGTGAGCTCCAAGGATTTAATTTTATTTAACACCCTCCCCCCAAACAAAACACATTACTATTCCTTAGAATTTGTTTTCTACTTCTAACAGAATTTTTCCCCCAAAATCCTGAGAAAAGCTAACTGTTGTAGCCTAACAGCGTACCACCTAAGATTTAGGATTGGACTTGATAAACTTCTCTTCAGAACTCCAGACATGTCAGAAGCACCCATGCTTGGTTAGTCACATACTGGAATTTTTTGGAGCACATGGGAAGTGAGATGTTCCCAAGAGTCCTGCTTAGACTGATTCCTAAGGCCGAGTTCATCAGTGGCACTGTCCTCCATGTCCCAGAGCTTCATTCAGTGACATCTCAAGGATCAACCACTTAAACCCCACCTTTGCATTTTCAACATTTTTTGAGACAGAAAGGTCTTGGAATGTATCAGTTGGATAAACAAACCCCTGTGCTCACAGGGACACACACACTCACACTTTGGCAGTAGCAGTAACATACAGACCATTGCTGTCAGTTAAACTGGGGGCTGGACTGAGTGACCTTTAAAGGTCCTTTCCAACCCAAACTATTCTATGATTCTAGAGCAGAAACACAATACCTCAGCCAAAGAGGAGACTCAGTACCTGAAGTCAGAACCTAAAAGTACTCACGTGGGAATCCTATTGATTTGCTGGAAACGCTCTATCATGTTCCTGTTCAAAAGAAAAAAATAATAATAATTAAAAAAAACCCCACCAAACCCCACAGGAACCAACAGATACTAAATCTCTTGGGTAAGCTCCTGTTGAAACACAGGCAGGCTCAATTTCATGAAACAATCTTCCCCACAGATCTAAAACAGATCCCATGCCGTATTCTTGCAGATGCAACGTGTACCAGCTAACACATTGATCAGTTTAACACAAAATACCTCAACTAGTGCAGAAAAAATAAAAAGTGTACTGGTGGCAAGTTTACCTTAAAATATTACACATTTTTAGATGGGTACTTGCCACTTTGTTTCAAATGAATCAGTGCAAAGAGAACATCTGTATTTAACAGAAAATAGCTCAGAACCTTAAATTGGAGGCGAGATTATTTTAAACAGTATTTCAAGTTCAGAGTATGCAGGACAGGAAATTCTAGCTACAGTAAATTTTAGCTACTGAAGAGTTCTAAAAATATTCCCTTTGGAGTTTTAATTAGGGTTATTTCTAATTAAAAGTTTAATTAAAGTCTAATTAACATCTTTAGCAGTTTGAATTCCAAAGAGTTCTAAACTTTAGAAAATGGGAAGCTGAAGGAAATCAGCAGTGCTTAGTGAAGTGATAATCAAACGCTACCTTGCCATAAGCAGCTGCACGATGCTTTAAGCCAGTTGCTACATTAACCTCTAAACCATTTTTAAGATAGAAAACTGTAACTTGGTGCCAAGAATAAACAGTAATATTAAGGAAAAACCCCATCACATTCCCAGCAGGATTTATCCCCTCCCTTTGCACTAGCACTCCAAGGCAATCATTCGTTAGCTTTTGATTTTTGTGATTAAGCCTTGAGTTACAGCGTGAGCAAGCCAAGAGCTCACGACAGCCACACACGTACCAAGCGTCCTGGGTCCTCCCAGCCCTGGAAAACAACACAGCGACAGCGCCCAGCGCACGGCCTGTCCATTCTAACGGGGCCTGCTCCCTCCCGGTTTGCTCATGGGCAGCTTTGATGTCTTCAGCACACTTGGCAAACTCCAGTTGAATCTGTGGAAAGATTGTGCTATTAATCCCCAAACATCTAGAATTAACGTGCCCTTTTCGGTGCGATTCTTCCTACAGATCCTACAGGTCTGCCCCGTGTGTGATTTAAATTTGTGAATTAACAGCGGTTACTCCTGGCGGAAAAATCTCTCCCTTCTGTCAGGACAATTGTCCCCACTAGGCAAGCTCCAAGGCCAGGACAGCTGTACTTAGAGACCTCAGCAGTATGCATAAGCCTTTAACCCTCCTCAGCTCGAGAAGCCAGGTACTGCAATGACATCTTTGGCAAAAATCCCCAAATTCTGCCACGTGCTTCCCCAGAGATGTGGCTGGCTGGGCTGGATTCTCTTCCAAACCCTGGTAAGGAAGTGATCCTCTTCTGTGTTAATTTGAGGTTTCTCTATAGATTGAAGATAATTCGAAGGACTTAGCAGGCCTGGATAAACTCACATAGATCTGGAAATCTGTAATGGCATATGCACTAGAACTGAACCTCTAAGACCTACCAGGGACAATAATCCAGCCCTTAAATGCAGTCTGTATGCTGCACACAGAAATGGGGAGACATCTCTACTCTTTTCACTGAGCTTCTGTGCTGGTTTTGGCTAGGATAGAGTTAAATTTCTTCATAGTAGCTGCTACGGTGCTATGTTTAGGATTTGTGATGAGAAGTGTTGATAACACCGGGATGTTTTCATTATCACTGAGCAGTGCTTACACAGAGTCAAGGCCTTTTCTGCCTCTCACCCCTCCCCACCAGCGAGTAGGCTGGGGGTGCACAGGGAGCTGGGAGGGGACACAGCTGGGACAGCTGACCCCAACTGACCCAAGGGGTATCCCACACCATATCACATCGTGCTCAGCATATAAACCTGGGGGAAGAAGAAGGAAGTGGGGGACGTTCAGAGTGATGGTGTTTGTCTCCCCAAGTCACCGTTATGTGTGATGGAGCCCAGCTTTCCTGGAGATGGCTGAACCCCTGCCTGCTGATGGGAAGTGCTGAATGAATTCCTTGTTTTGCTTTGCTTGTGTGCAGCTTTTGCTTTACCTATTAAACTGTCTTTACCTCAACCCATGAGTTTCTGCACTTTTACCCTTCTGATTCTTTCCACCATCCTGCTGGGGAGGAGTGAGCGAGCGGCTGTGTAGGTCTTAGCTGCTTACCGGAGTTAAACCACAACAGCTTCCATACCTCATGAGGGTGCTGCTCCCTGCTCATCAAAGACAAGAGCTCTTCCAACAGGTCATGTCTCCTATTGAACCCCAGCTGTTTCATATCTGTTTAGAGAAAGGCAGGAGTTAGTAGGTGTGACCAGCAACCTGTGCTCCCAACTCCTGGTAATGTGGTCAGCATAACTAACGCCATTTTGTAAGGCAAACAGCCATTATCTACGACTATTATCACATATTAGTTCACTTTCCCCTCATTATTGGGCCCTGAAGGTCCTGTGCACCAAGTACACGAACCAAACAGATTTCTTCTTCCCCTCCCTGCCAGCTTCGAGTCGGCGCCAGGCTGACTACTCCCCTCGTTAACGGCCCTCAAGGTCCCAGGCACCCGGCCAACCCACGGGAACAGGGAAGGCCACAGCACACCGAGCACTGTCTACAAAATGAAGCAGTTACAGGTCCTATGTGGGAACGTGAACCCAATCTGCTGCTGGACAATGAGACCCATGACCCCCCAGTGGCCAGGGACACTCCCACCATCTGCTTCCTCGTGAGGAATGAGTGATGACTTGTATTCTTTTATATGTTTTTCAAGGCTAGGTTATGATTTTTATGTTGATACAGCAAACCAAGTATTAGGATTTGACCCGATCTGCAGAGGGTCCAGGTGATTAGAAACCATAAGCTAAGTGGTGCTGTAAAATTCTGTACTACACTACTTACTTATAAAATTGTACTACACTGATTCCACTTATAGAAATCCTCTGCTATTCTGATTATAAATTCTATGCTACACTAATAAAATCCTGTTAAGAAAATAAAGCTTTAATTGTAACTACAAATTAGTGCTGTCATCATTCTGCCAAGGATCCCTAAAAGAACCTGCCTGTCCCCTCAGTGTTGGTGACAGTAGGGTATTTTCTGTTGTGGAAGGCAGCAAAGCTTGAGCCGTATGAGCATGCGGACGAGACCCAAACGAGACATGAACAGCACATGGCAATAATGGAGTAAGATTGTGAGGCTGTAAGAGCACAGGAATATATATAAAATTACAGAGTCTGTTAATGTTTTGAAAGGCTTTAAGGACTTTGTTTAACTGCATGTAAGTATCAGTTCTTGATAAAGCAGAATTTACAGCTTTAGCGTTGACCTATTTGTTGATTGGAGGAGGAAGAAAACTCAAGACAACTCCAGAAGCAGTTTGAACCAAAAAAAGAAGACATAGTAAGTCGTAACCTAAACCACAGCCCCAGAAACAGGGAAAGAACCTTCCTAGAGATGAGAGGATCCAACGAAGAATAAGATGACCCCACACCTGAATCTTACTATTGGACCAAAAGGTGCGTCAAGGCGTGTGAAGAGCACGTGAGGGGCGGGTGCACAGATTGTAAGGATATCATTGCCCAGGGGATTTTTGTTTGGGGTTCCTCTCTGGAGGCACCCAGCTCAAGCTGTCCAAATTTGTGCACCACAGACAGAATAAATTACGCTTTTATTCTGAAGGCCTTGATTTAGAGACTCTGCTTTAGGAAACCTAGGACCGAACCAGAGGGGAAGAGCTTCTCCTTTAACATCTTCTGTGTGCTAAAGCCTGTATCTGCATTCTTGTTTCCTCTTCTTAAGGGGCAAAGAACAGAGAAATAATTTAAATGAGTTAATCCTGGGCTGTTGGTTAAGGTTCTACTCTCTGGTAACCATTCAGTTTTCCGAGACGCTGACATTTAACTATGACAGAGCCCTGATCTCTCTGACAGTCCGTGCTACCAGTCCTGCCTTTCTCTAATGCAACAGCCCCACCACTGCCCTAAGGAATAACGTCCCTCATGCCAAAGCACCTTACCAGGCTATTCTGAGCACTGGGAAGTTCCCCAACTACCTCCCGCTTCGCATTGCCCCTGACTTTTATCAGACAAACCACCTATGTAGCCACGTGGCTATCACCAACCTTCCCAGACTGAAGGGATCACTTCCAAGTGGTTGGCTGCATCCAGCGCTTGAAGGAGGTCCAATATATTTTTAGGAGTTGGATAGAAAACCTGAAGGAGGAGAATCATTTCAGTAAACTGTAACTGTTCCATTTTGCCATACTAAAGCTTTGGAGCTTGCTTACCCTAACACGCACTTACCGAAGGGGACATTTCTTTGTACCATTTCAACACAACATCAATTTGTTCCATCATACACAACAATGAAAAGAATTTTGACCTATGGGAGGGAAAAAACGTTCTAATTCAGTAATGATTAAGCCAGCCAAACCATAGAGAAGCACCAGCAAATGATGGTGTTCTGATCAGATTCGTATTGCAGATCAGGGAAATTTCACTGTATGATTGCAATACTCCATATAATTAAAAAAGCAGTAGAATTTTTAATGAGAGAACTTAATGCTGACACTAGGTAATTGGCAGAGTTAATCAGAAGTTAGACCACTTCATTTTAAAAATCTCAAAAAAATGCAATCTCGCTGCCTGACGCCAGGTTTGAGGTATCTGAAAGTCTCTCAAATGCAACCTCTGGCTAAGAACCACTTTAAGAAGTGACTGAATTAACCTTGTTACTTGTGCAAGTTGGCAATGCAAGCCTGGGACCTTGACCCAATGCACTGACTAGGAGAAATGTCCCTGCACCGAGAAATTAATTTCCATTAATTTCCCCTGATTTATTTACAGGTGAAATAAGGTAAAATCATATGAATCATCCCACCCCTGAAACTGCATCTTATGATAATTATTTTTTATTAGTTTACTGGAGCATCTCTAGTTCCAATGCCCAAACAGGCTTTTCTTCAAATCAGCATGCTCCAAGTACTTAATTACCTTCCGTGACTGCAGCACTTAATGACATTGGTAAAGATGTTTCAGATGCCATAATTAGTGTCAAACGGTGGAACTACGGGGGGGGTTGTTGCCTAAATACACCTGCTGCACTGCAACCTCTCTCTACACCACCATGCAGAGCGCTAGGTCTGACCTGTATGCTATTTTGGTGTGACCTCCTAAGCTGCCATCCTAAGTGGACAACAGGATGGTGGAAAACACAACTGGTTGGTATCGTTGTTGGATGGGCATTAAGCTAAACTGATGCTCCAAGACTTTATTTCAGGTCGGGCAAGGCCACAATTGAAAACAAATCCTAAGCTATCACTGTTCTTAAGAGGGACTTAATTCCCAAACTGCACATAAAACAACCAGCTGGTGCTCAACACAGCATCGTTCTGCACAATGTACAAATCCTAGTTTGTGTTCAAATTGACAACAATACACCAGCCAGCCAGTGTAAGCTGCATTTCACTCACCAGTAGGCATTCAACCGATCCACGTCCAAGAATTTCCAGTTGTCTCCCTTCTCCATTGCCTTATTTAACCGACAGGCAAGCTTGATATCCTTAAGATCACAGCACTGCAATAAACCAGTTCGATTTTAAAGCTACCAAATATAACACCTAATACATCCCTCTGAGACTCACTTTCACAAAGGTATGAAGAGTAATGAGCTGAGAGCAAACATTTTTAACAGGATGCAATTCAGTGCAGTGACTGCCCAGGCATTTTGTTTAGTTGAGACAAATGTGCAACTCTCCAAGTGGGTGAGAGCTTTCTAACCTAAACTGACACCTCCTGGTGTGGAGACTGTCTGACCGCTGCAGCGTCACTAGGAGGAGGAGGTAGGGCACAGTAGACAGGGACTTAACGCATCTCTAGCAAGAGGTGCACGTATCACAGGCAGGCAAGTTACCAATTTAGGAGGTATCAAGCAAAGAACTGCAGAATTATGGAGGAAAGTTAATGAGATGATGAACACAGGTGAAAAAGGGAAAGGTAGAGAGCTAAACCTTGTACGACAGGTTGGAAAACTCACAGGTAGTTCTGAAACAGCTGGAGGGCTCAAAGGAATTGCAGCAAAGAGGTACTTACCGCTTGCATAGCAGTGGCAAAAAAGTTGGCTGAAAGGGAGAAAATGGGAGTCTGTTAGCTTCAAACTTTCACGGAGACATACAGCAGCTCATTAACCCAGCCTCCCAGAGGACAGATGAGACATGTTCAATTAGAAAGCTGAATGTGTAGCTCAGTTTGACAACGTAGCAGGGATCTTCACTTTACATGTAACTCGGGTGTGTTACAAGTTTTGCTAGCCAGTGGACTGGAGACAACTATACTGCAGTGCTTCTGGAGACAGCTTTAAGCAGATGATCTGTTTGACTTCAGGCAGTTTTACAAAAGCTACACTCTCCTGTTTGATGCAAGACAGCATTATTTGTCTAACAGGAAGGCTACAAAAAAAGGCAGCCACATCACTCACCTTCTCTATTAACTCTAATGGAAGAGAACACATGCAACAGAGGCCGGTGCTCAGGCAGGTTACCCACCCACTCAGTACACCCCAGGGCTGCCCAAGAACATACAACTGTCCCCTGAAAATGTCTCCTTCCAGTTTTGTGAGGCTTCGACCCTGGTTTCTGTAACTGACACTTCAAAGCAGCACGCAGACTGATGCTGCCACAGAGAGGCAAAGGAAGCTACAGCAGGAGGAAGAATATAAACTATCCTGCTCAGCAGCCAATTTCATTTCTGTGGTGAGAATAGTGGATAGGTGGCTTTTGTTTTCTGAAGGAAACATAAGAGTACTGCATGCTATCAGAGACTGAAACAATGGCTGGCTGTTGGTAGCAAAATGGTGGAAAGAACTGTTAAGATAATCTACTTAAAACCATTAGGTACAATACACCTGCCTTTCCCTTGCAAGATGTAATAAATCAGACACTTTTAAGTTGGAGAAGACAGTTTTGTGTTATTTGGGTGTTCAGTATACACTTCTGGCAGCAGCTTAGAGCAGAGCATATACAGAGCAGAGTATAACACACATAGCAGGGCAGAAGCAAACAAAAGAGGTGTACAACATTCCCAGGCTTCTTTCCAAGGACAAAAGAAAATTGCTGGTAGGATAACCCAATATGCTACTCCAACATGATCTCATAATCTGTCTAAAATCATAACAACTCCTCACTGGTTTCCTGAAGCATGCATTGTAAAGGCTTCTTTCATCCTAGAACTGTCAGCTGCTGAAGAGTAGCATCCGACACTTTGTTAACACCAGGTTGTACACAGCACAGCCAGACTCATCTTCAGACTGAAGCTGCATCTACTTCTGTATGTACAGAAAGGCTGTGAACATCCCAGGGCAATGCTGTGTACATAGAATCAGAATCACAGAATCATCTAGGTTGGAGAAGACCTTGAAGGTCATCTAGTCCAACCATTAACCTCACACTGACTGTTCCCAACTCCACCAGATCCCTCAGCGCTGGGTCAACCCGACTCTTAAACCCCTCCAGGGATGGGGACTCCACCACTGCCCTGGGCAGCCCCTTACAGAGGGCAGAAAGAGCCAGTGAGATGTGGGATGTTCAGAATCTACCCCTTCCACAGACCCAAGTTTCACTTTTGCATGGTTTTATTTCATGCAATTTTCTGAAAAGGATTAGGAAGAACTAGAATAGGAACTCACACCACACTGCAACAAAAAACTGTTCACCAGACATGTATCATTTCATGAAGCTGCTAGCAGACATTCCTTCTTACACCAGTCTTGTAAATAGCCTCGTGTTTTTTATTGCAGGTGACTCAAACACTCATTCACATGGGCTACACTGCTACTCCACACAGAAGCCAGTGCACCAACACACAGCACAACCTCCTGGCACTGGAATTTGTCCTTCTTTGCGTCCAAAAAGCATCCGAAGGGACTGATATAAGCTGCATGTGTTCTTCCTAGCTGGGTAGAAGTACCTGAAATTCATAGGTACCTTTTCAGCCAAGCTTAATCAATGCAGACTGTCAGATATATTGAAGTCCATACCATCATCAGGGTCCTGGGGCGTGAAACTCCTCTTTTCAACGTCATCTAGCACCTCAGAGATGATGCCTGACGGGTAACTATCAACTGTGGGGCAAACAGAGAAGCAACATCACATCTCGGTTGTGCTAAGCACTTCGTTAGTGAATAGTGTCAGCCTGCAAATGTAATACGGACATCGAAACAAGCAACGTGATTTCAGACAAGTGTCATGATTCTCTTATCTGTGCCCCTGCTTGCGGTGCTCCACATCAGCTGCAATTTTATTTGCTCTAAAATCTGCACTATTGCCAGATTTCCACAGCACGATGGGGCAGATTTGGAAAGATAAAAAGTACTTTCTAGCAAGGAATTCACCAGGCCTGGAAGTTTGTCCTTAAGAAGGCTGCACTGTGAAAAGCGAGGCATTTCATAAACAACTAAACAATTTAAATAGTAATTTTAAAAATTAAAAAAGGGAAAAAACAAAGAAAAACAACAACCAAACCCAGAAAGACTCCAGAGCAGTTCCTCCACATTTGTTAAAACACAAGGACTGCAGCTATGACTACTGGGGTCTTCCCTTTCCATGCCCACCGATTTTTGACTGAAGGATCTCCAACCGTTGGGCTCCTGCCTTCTAACACAGCTGTTTCAAGACAGCTCCAATGCAGAGAACTGTTGCAGAAAAACAGAATGCCTGTGCAATTTATTCCCTGTGAGTAGAACAGTGTATGAAATCACATGTACTGTAGTCAGATCTAGCCTCCACAGAGGCTGAGTGCATCTGCTCTTGAGCTTTATCAACCTGTGGCCACAAATAGAAAGGAAATGGGTTTTCTTCCCAGTTCTGCCCATTCTCAAAACACAAGGGCTCTTCCCTCCCTGTAAAAGGTTATGATCCTGTGTAGCTTTTTCTGCACCCAAGTAGAATCAGACTGTGCAGGTAACATTAGGACTGCACACACAAGAAGCTGTCTTTCAATCCATAAATCAACTGCCTTCACTCAATCACATCTGGAAAGCATTTAAAGCAGCTGCTAAACAGGCCACATCCCTGGACAAGTTGATATTGCACGTACCGTCCTTATAAAAGATAAAGAGAAGATGATCATACGTTGCAAGGCTAGGCTCTGAAAAGCAAAAACATTGAAGTTACTTCAACATTCTTGGCTGAGCTGTATGCCTGAGCTCTAATTCACAGTCTCTAGCCCTTCCAGTCAAGCAGCATGAATAAATTTACTCTCTCATTTCTCTCTCCATCCACCTTAATGCTGGACCAGACCTCACGTACAACTGGGAGAGATGATATCTGAGGGTGGACCACCAGCTGAAGCACCATATTGCTAAGGAGCAAACAGCCAAGCTTCCCCACTCTAAATTAAAAGCAAAAATATTTCATAACTAGTTTTCCATTCTGCTCATGAACCTATCTTTAGTGTATCAGCAAGCATGTTACTAGGGCAAAGCACACTCTGCAAGACATCAAATAGGCTATGCCCACATTCCCTGGTTTTGCAGTGTTTACCTGACATCAAAAAACATCATCTAGATCAAAAGTTTTTTTTTCCTGTAAAGATGTAGATATATAGACCTGAACTGGATTGGCTGACTTCTGAAGTAAATCTCCTTGATCTGTGGGAATCAAACAGACTCAGCTGACTGCTGCAAATATATATTCATATTATTCACTATTTCTACAGCAGTACTACAATAAGGACCCAGTTGAGAAAGAGCCTATGAGCCAGGACACACTCCCCCACTGCATAACACACCTGGCCTTGAGTAGCTAGAGGTACTACAGGTAAAAAAGTAATGATAAACATGCTCCTAGCCCAAAAGACTACAGCATGAAAATGCTTCATTATTTGACCTAAGGGGCTAAGTGCACCCACTATACTGTCATTAGTAATCAGCACTGAACAAAGACTAAAGATGATGATTCAATTTGAAATCCACAAGCACTGCTTGCTCAGTGGCCACAGCTCAATACTTACACATCTTTATTTCTCAGTTCTCTTGCGAAAGGAAACAAATTCCCTGCAACTAGGAATCACTGTGTTGTTTGCTACTGAACTCTTAACTATACTATTCTGGAGGTGGCACAGGAATATAATAACCATTCTGGTTCTCTTACCTATATCAAGTGCTTCCATTTCCTTTATTACCAGTAGCGACATACTTTTGCCTACACCACCACATCTTCTCAGAGTCTTCAGTAAAGCATTAAAAGTTAGCAGATTTGGTTGCACTTCCTGCTGAGCCATGTGATTCAGGAAGACCTTAAACAAAATCCCCAAATCCTTAGTGCTTCACATATTACGGATCACAGTTCAGCTATCAAGTAGGTATACATGCATTTCCTCAATCTAATCCTTCTCATCCCCTTCAAGTGAAGGGCTCTGCCTCAATTGGCCTTGTGTTGAGGGAGTACCATCTAATTTTTAATTAATTCGACCAAAAAAACAAGACTACAAAATTACATCAGATTAGATCTTGAAGAACTGTGTCTAGAACATCAAGGAAATTTTTAAATTTATGTACTAGCCTTCCTTACTGATGTTACGTCATTAAAACTGGAGCCTCTAATGTTACTCCTCAAAAATCCATTTCTACCACACCATCATGAATTTCAATTCAAAGACTTTTTATCTAAAATAGGTTTTATCTCTGAGCACAACTTCCCAATTACTTTCTGTCTGGGCAGTTCTTGGATCAGGTAGGTTTTCACTAGGCAAACCATTCTGCAAGGGCAAGGCTGGATTTAGTACATTTCCCACTTCTCAGTAGTTAGTTTGTATGTTTAAACTAGTGTACTTCCTTTGCAGTATCTTCATATAGAGCTCTTTGTTTTAGTCTTCTAGCAACTGCAAAATTCTACGGATAAAGCAGACCCAGCCCCTACACTCTTACCACTTCCCCACCTCTTCTCCTCTACCTTCTTACCTTGGCTAACTCCCATCTTTCTAAGAACATTTCCTTTAGATATGGGACTGCTGTAATCAGTGCGTTGAAGGTGTGCACATCAGCTGGAAAAGGTAAGATAATTCATTTTAACTGACAATTATATTCTACAGGAAACAATTTGTTCTAACATGGCTCAGTTTTTGGCAAAGTCTCATGCAAACCTGTTTCCAGGGAGCCAGCCACACGCCAGCTGCACTGAAACAAACAGTTTGCATTCAGCTCCCATGATCTAGCTGAGGTCCGTACCCCTGCGCCAATCATCACTGCCATGAAACAAATATTCATGCACCCAACAACGGCTATGTTACTTAGAAGACCACAATGGAAAACCAGGAGACACCTACCCTTGTGTCTTTCATTCAGCAAATCTATGTACATGTCGTAAGCTTTAGCAGAAGCCCCGTGCTGCAAAAAAACAAAAAAACAACAAAAATAAACAATCTTTATGACTGCGTGAGATTTCACAAGCTGAAAAAAGTCCTCCCAGCACTGAAGGAGTATTTTACCTTCACCATCCCACGGATCATTGTGCAATAGGAGTGTGCATTCCTCTCTGGCATTATCTTAAATATCCTTTCAGCATTGTTATTCTCCCTAGAATCAATGAACAAGCTGAATGTTAAAGAACTCCATAAAAGATACCTTCAGGAAAAGGATTCAACATATAGAACAAAATAATGGGCTGTACTCCCATGAGCTGACATTCAAATATATTACTTATGATACTTTGAGCTATTCTACAATCACTTATTAGATTTCCATTATCACTTTAAAAGATTTTCAAACACAGATGTATTTAACAAGTAACACGTGCAAGTACAGGCTGCTAAAAAGTCTTGAAGTCTGTTTTACAACAATGCACGTGCACAACGCACTGAATACACAAATATTGGCAACGTCTTCTATACCTCCATCTAGAGGCAAATGGCTGTGAACCTCTTTGGGATTGTTTCTTTGGAGCCTTCTGCTCTGAAGCATTCACCTGGAAAGATTTTTGCAGAAGTAAGTTTCTCAGAGTTCAAAGTTATGATTAAACATCAAATGACGTAATTTGGTAACAACACAGAAGGTCAGCAGCAATTTATATGTTACCAAAAGTGTTTTTTAATGGATTATGTCCTGGTTTAGCCAGGATAGGGTTAAGTTTCCCCAGCAGTGCGGGGGGAAGCTCTAGCCAGGTTATTCATATATCATGCTGACGTCACATCCTGGTGCGAGCACGGGAAGAATCGGTGATCGCGTGGGTTGGCGCAGCCGGTCCTCTCACTGCTGTATCGGTATATACTTTGCTCTGTTCATTGTTATCACTGTTATTATTATTGTTATTGTTTGTTGTGTTGCTGTTGCTCTGTTGTATTAAACCTCTCCTTATCTCAGTCTCGGGGCTTTGTATTTTACTCCCTTTGTGAAATAATGGTGGTCTCAGACCCTGGCAGGGGCTAAACCACTACAGATTACATTAAAATCATTTCTATATAATGTTTAGGAACTAGATGAAAAATACTGTTTATGTTACTAGACATACTAACAAGGTAAATTACATGTATTTGGGGAATTGCTGGGAATCATTAGATTCTGCAAATGCTCCGCAAACCCCTTTCTCCCTCAACAGTCTTCCCAGGGACGGGTATTGTGCAATATATCTACTACTGTACCCTGTGACCCGATACTTTGATGTCACACAAGGATCCCTCAACTTCATTGAAATCTAGTTAATATGGTCCAGACTGGAAGAAAATTAATGAGCTGATCTACACTAGAGGTACTAGAGGGCTTCTTCGCAGGCAACTACAAAACCAAGGCTATCAGTGAGAAACAAGTTATTTAAATGCAGTTCAGCAGAACTAAGCCATGGCAGGGTTCCAGCTACTAAGTTCAGCTTTATGGAAACTGCTTTTGCTACTAGGTCACACACAGGATTTTTATAACTGCCGTATGTATCCCTTGGGAATGTTGACTGCATCTGACCCACCTCACACTATCTCCCAGGCAGGTAGTCACAGTACAAAAATCTTTACATCACCTTGATACATTCCCATTACGTATGAAAGAAGGAAAGAAGTACAGATCAACAGGTTTTTCATACCCCTGGTTCTTCCAAATCCTCTTTTTCTTCTTTTTCTGGGGTAGATTCTCCATCTCCGTAGAAGCATAACAAATCTAAAAGGCTGTTTGTGGTCTCCAGAGATACAGGGGTACCTACAGAAAATGAGGATGTACAACAGTCGCAGAGAAAGTAAAGAACACACCATTCCACAGCTGTATCAGAAAACTTTCAAACACCCAGTTATGCCACTTTGTTCTCTTTCAACATAAAGGCATTCTCCAGCAAGTCTGTAAAACCTGGGTGTGATGTTAATACTTCCACAAACCCATTCAGAGCAGGTGACAATTTTAACACTGAACTAGAGTATCTGTTTTTCTATTGAAGCCACTGAAAGGGTAGAGTTTTCCTGACCAAGTGGGAGAGAGAACTGGCAGCTGGCAGCCAAAACTGTGAAGCAGCACAAGCCCAACACAACATCCGAAATTTCTAGTGCTTTTCATAACTACTCTTAGGATACACCCTGTTGTGAAGACCATTTTGTGTGTTTCACTTTCTATGAAACAGATTTAAAACCAAAAAAAGAAAAGAGCTATTTGATGGAATCATCTCCTTTCCATCTTGTAGTGGATATGAGAAGGTGTCACCCTTCCCAGTAAGTTTTCCTCCTTCAGAGGCTGTGGCAGTTACAGTTTTCTGTTGCTTTCTCCTCATTCACCCATGACAAAGATAAGGTCCAAATTAAGGAAGAACTGAGAAATTTCGACTCATTTACAGAGGCCAGAAGGGGCACTCAGCTCCTGTGCTATACCAGTTCAACACAACAGCAAAGTGCTCAGCACAGACACAGCTTATACCAAACAATATGCTACTGCACGAGGGCCTTTGTGGGCAGAATGGCATCGCTCAGTCACGCAGCATCTGCCCTCAACAGGCCCTACTCTCCTGCATCACTGATTCTTCCGCTTTGGAAGAAAAGAAAAAAACTCAACACTGTATCATCTGCTTCTTGATCAAGAAATCATTTGTTCTCTGTATCACCAAACTGACATGTCAGACAAGCAGTAGGTAAGGAGGGCCCAATAATACTGAAGAACCACTTCACCAGACCAATGATATCACAGAATCATCTAGGTTGGAAAAGACCTTGAAGATCACCTACTCTAACCATTAACCTAACACTGATCGTTCTCAACTCCACCAGATCCCTCAGTGCTGGGTCAATCCGACTCTTAAACCCCTCCAGGGATGGGGACTCCACCACTGCTCTGGGCAGCCCATTCCAACACCCAACAACCCGTTCTGGAAAGAAATGCTTCCTAAAATCCAGTCTAAACCTTCCCTGGCGCAACTTAAGGCCATTACCTCTTGTCCTAAAAGATAGTTGTGAAAGGCAGCAACGTAATTGTGAAATTGTCTCCATAGCCTGTGCCAGCTATTAAAATATTTTTGCCACAATTTAAGGAGAGCTCCACCACAAAATCTGGCAGGTGGCCACATACCTGCTTGTACAAGCTGATCGAAGAGGTCCACAGAATCTTTCACCCTTCTGAGGTGGATACGCTCTTTCAGAGCTTCCTCACTCAATCCTTCAATTTGAGGTGTAAGAATCTCAGGCATCAAGCACTAAAAGCAGAGTGCACATTAGACACGAACTCAAACGTTGCCTGAACCATTGCCCAAACACTAACCAATATGCTTACTCTCCACCCAGTACACTGCTTTGATAATCTCCTAACCCTCCCAGCCTAACAGCAGCAGTCCATTTAGTGATGGACAACACAGCCTGACCTCCCATTTTCATGCAAGTCAACATCTAACCAACTTTTCTTTTCTTACTTTTATCTAAAGAACCTGATATGATATTGAATTCCTAAGGAAAAATGTTCACTTCAGAAACATAATGGAAACACAGTACTGCTTTCACAGCTGTCCGCAAAACAGTTAATAAAATTATCTTTTCATGTTAGTTTTGGACCAGTCTGACAGTTGATTTCAATACTTGAAAAAGCACAAATACAATGAAAATGAAAAGCAAAAAGCTTACTGGTACATTGGGCTCTACAAAAGTCTTGTCAAAATACTGAGGAAATTGCTTAATAATGTATTTTGCAGCATTTCTCCCAGACTCCTTCGACAATGAAAACAGACGCTGCATAGGAACGAGAGAGAACAAGATGAAGAAACACGCAATTAAAAGGCTGAGAGCAAGAACAACATTTTCCATTGCATTGAGTGTTCTGATGGGATCAAATTAAACTTATGCTTCCTTTTCAACTCTTTAGTAGAAACACAGGCACAAGACAACATTCCAGATAAACATTCCAGTATTTATGCCAGTATAAGAATGTCTATTCTTTAAATTTTCTGTTACTCAGTCAAAGGACAAAGTTCTGTATCAGACACATCTGAAATGCTGCACTAGCACCTCAAGCTCAAAAGCATCTCTCCTTAGAGTTAGAGCACTCAGATGTTTCTCTCCCTGTTTGTCGTTTCCAAGAGCATCACCCAAATCCCATTCATATCTTTTCCTCAGGTTCTAAAGTCAGACCCTCCTTTCCAGTTTCTTTTAAGGAAACTCTTCACATTCGACAGCTGCCCTCAGCCTTCTCACCAGCTGCACCTCTGGTATGCAGAAGAACTCAAGTTCTCTTGTAGTTGTATCACTGATCTGCCATGACATATCTCATCTCCCAGTCTTCTCTTGCTACGCTCTAACTAACATCACACATAGCACTTCCTTCTTGCCCTCATTTCCAGTTCTGCTTTCTCCTGCCTCAGCTTCATGCTCTTTAATCTTATGCAAAGATAACATCAGGGGAAGATTCCTTTCCTTCTTCCTTTCTATTATCGTCTCAACACTACTATTTCCATAAACATAAGTTACCAAATAGCTGGTCTGTGATAAAACTAAAATTCCTGGGGCCTGGCCGGGACAGTTAACTGAAACACATAGTCTATATAGTAACACAAGCATAAGTGACCTTATGTGTTTTAATTAATTTCACTCAATTTAATTCATTTAATACAAATTCATCTAAACTGTAAGCACAAAATCTCAACACTTGCAATACCACATATCCACAGTCTCTATTCAAGGTATGTAAACACAGTTTTAACAGGTTGAATGCTTCACCTAAAGAATTACTGTTGAGAGTTATTTAATGTACTAAGAGCATGGAGAAACAGAACAATTCAGCAGGTAAACCACTGACTTGCAAGAATGTTAAAAGAGCTGTGTCAGCTGGAAAGTCTCTACAGGGACAGGAAGAAGAGATAACTTTGTGTGTGCAGGGTAGATTTGTCCAGAGAAATGCTACAGTCATTACACACTCAAAAATACACAGAGGAGAAAATTCTGAATTGAATTCTCCAATTAGATAAGAGTTTTCATAGCCTAGACTAACGGAGGGAAGCGGGAAGCTATCAAGGATTTGAAAGAAAATACTTACAGCACTGGCTGCATTTCTTGGTATAAGGAAAGGGTCATCCTGGAACATATAATGAGCAGCAGTAGGATCCTGTAGAAAGGAGAACTTGGACTGAAACGTTTATAGTTATGTACACAGGCATGCTGTAGGAATATCACACTGCCTCATGGAATTTATGGCACAATGAACACTTCCATCATAACCACTATCTGATGACCATTTTACAAAAGTTCCTCTTGTTCAAAAGGGTTTAGCCAGTTTGGAAATAGTTTAAAAACTATTTCCATTATACACGCACGTGCAGGCTAACACTGTGGCAACAAGAGGGTCCCTGCAATAACACAGCAAGCAATTAAGTGCCCTGCAAAGCAAGTAGGACCCCAACTGTAACAGTCTGGGGGGAGCTGAGGGGACTTGCAGGATCAGATTCAACTTCCAGAATTCAGGAGAGACAGGATTAAAGAACGGCATCACAGCACTTACAGTTGTGGCCTAGCAAGAGTAGACACTCACTGCTCTTTGCAAGGCTTGCTTTCTGGACTGAGACTGGGAAGAGGCAGTCTGAATTGAGAAGCTGAACTGGTAAAGGAACTTGCTCCCGATATTAGCTAAAGCCTTATCAGAGTATTACAGCTTTCACTGGTAATTGCAGTTCTTGACACTAGAATGAGGCTTCAAGGACACAGGAAAATGTGTTGAGCAAAAGTGAAAACCTCATAAAAAATGGTGTAAAAGTCCCATCTTTCATTTACGGCCAAAGCAGAAGTAAGAGTCTCCAGAGTGCAAGGCTACTGTGTGAGATGGAAAACTCAACTCATTTCCATGACAGAACTACTTACCCTGTTCACGGTAGAAGCCAATGTTTGAAGAACCGCTAGCTTATCCCTAAACATAAAGGAGCTTTGATTAATACTCAGTTGCAGACTTCGAATGTTATGCATTACATATATGCAGAACAAGCACAGGATTATCCTGGCCCGTCAGGATTTTCAGTTCTGTAAAATAATGGTTTTGCTGCACTTAGAAAATACCACTTTTTGCAAAGGGAGGGAAAAATTCAACTGCAAAAATGGTCTCAGTTCTGGAACAATCACAGGAAAAAGAAAAGACTTTGAGGAAAACCAGAAGAGCATGTGTGTTTCCTGCTACCACTCCTGCCTTTATTATACATTATCAAACAAAGAACATAGGGAAGGGACACAGAAGGAATTCCCTGGAATGCCCCTCTCAGAGCCCCCCATCTCTGAGGGATGGATAGGAGTCCCCCTCCACAACATATCTTGGGAGGAAAAAACAAAACAAAACAAACCAAGATTTCTCAGGACTCCTGTGCCTGTGGATCCTTAAGAGTTTGGCTGCGTTTCAAGCAAGCAATGAAAGGCCACTGAAAGTGTTTAGGTGAAGGTGGTCTTATTTTAGATTTACATGCAGACACCATTTGACTATAAACTTACATTTTTGCTGTACAGTCCTCTTAAGTGCTTGTAACAAAACAGCTTTTGTTCAGCTGCATAATTTTTAAACAGGATTTATTCAGCCAGCTATCAATGGCCAAGTTTATTTTGCTGGAAGAAACACACCCACATGCAGACAGCCAAATTAACTTGATTTTACAGATTTCTGGTGAATGTGATCTTTTATAAAGAAACAAGAACTCTGCTTAAAAATGCAGTCCTTACAACTGTGTACATACTCTGCACAGACAGTAAGAGTCAAGAATATTCCCAGAGATCCCAGTCAGCAGGAAAGCCACTAGTGGGACATTAAATCCAGGAATACAGCAACTTGTATTTTCTTTTTCAACTTTGGTGGACAGACTACATTTAGCTGTCTAACCATGATTTTCTTCTAGGCTGAGAGCTATTTCAACATTAAACACTCACCAGGTTTTCCTTCGGGGGAGTACAATTTCTTCTTGAGTAACTATGAGAAATGATATTATTATTAGAAACAAGCAGATGCTCAAAGAAAATCCCAACCTCATGAAAATTGATGCTTTCAGCTGATCCAGCTGCAAGTACTACAGCAAAGATTTAAAAAACAGTCTGTCATAGGCCACAATTTACCAGAATGGTAAAAGAAAAGGCTGGCAGGGAGCTTAAGTGTCTTGCGTCAAGAAAGGATCGGGGCCTGTGACAAATAAACGTCAAAGAGTTTGCACCCATTTACCCATTCAAGCTTCTCCAATGATCCTTAACCTGTACCTTCCTGCTTCAGCCCCAACCTTTCCCAGTCCCTTGATTTCCCACTCTTAGTCCCCAAGTTTGAAGTTTGCTGTCTCTGCCCATTTGGCTTCTCCAGTTCAGTTTGCCTGAATACTGCAGCCAAGTGCCCTCTCAAGTTCCTGCTCCAACAGCCTGTCACCAACTGTTCAGTTCCTTCCACCACACAGATCAATCTGCCCAGCTTTCCCAAAGAGCAAAAAGGACAATACCAAAAGAAGCAGCTAGAGGTTGTTAGTAAAGCATGTTAGCAAATTCATTCACAGACGAGCACGTGGGACCTCCTGATTACAACCCCCAGAGCCAGGGTGCGCAGAGGCACTTTTCCCACTGCCTCTGTGTTGGCGCTTCCATGAGCTGTTACTGACTGGCAGGAACTTACTCCCTCTTGCAGCATGGCTCCAAGCACCCCACCTTACTGGTCTCACAAAACTCATAGCAGAAATATGGTGAGAAGTACAGAGAAGCAAGAACGTGAAAGAAACTGCCAGGATCAAGGTGGAAAACTCCTTATTTTTATTTTATAGTTTATTACATTTCAAAGAGCAACTGGACAGCTCACGGAACTGGACAACTCAGTCCATGCTCTGAGAGCACAGAGCTGCTTGGTGGTGAGGGCAGTCAAGTTAAGCCAAGAAATCTCTGAACAATGAAGACGGGGGAAAAGAAAATCCAAGAAGGGGAAGGAGAGCATTCATGTCTTCTTCATCTCCTGACACACTATGTTGTTTGGAGATGAAAAAAACCTATGCAGGAAACTAGTAATTAAGACATCATACCTTCTGAATTCTCCACAGTCTTCTCTAGAGCCGTACTACTAGAACAGCACCTATAAACGAATCAGAATTTTGAATTTATATTAGTCACATTAATGTAACAAAAGGAGATTAATGAAATTCTGTACTACAGGTCAGAATTAATTAAAACATTAGAGAGGAAAAGTAAGAGGAAACGTTGCACTGTTACTAACATCAAATTATTATCACAAAACTCGTATGTGATGCTTCTCTTAAAGCCCTAATTTCAAGGGGCAAGAAGTTATACACAGAAAATCATTACATAAAATTTGTAATTCTTTATTTTCGGGGATATTATGGCTTTAAAGTAGTTTTCATTGATTAGTGCATCTTAGAAAGAAAATCCTGAACATAATCAGAAAAGACATTTTATGCTTTAGAGGCAGGATCTAGCTGAAAGCGGTACCTTTAAAAATATATTGTAGACCTGAGTAGTGTTTACACAAGCAGAAGACCCTCAGTTGGGATGCAGGGAAATCAGACCTGTTTCATTCCAGATGCCCAGTCTCTACAGAGCTCCAGACAGCACATTCACATAACCACAACTGCAAAAGGCGCATCCACATAAATTTGCCTCTGCTGTGTATCGCAAAGCAGCTGCTTTGTGCTCAGTTCAGTCACAGGACACTGCTTCAAGTCTTTTTCACAACTGCTCACATTCTATTGCTCTTAACGCAAATTAAAGCTTACATTAAAATACTTTTACCTTTTTTCCTCATGAAGCAATCTAACACTAAAGCCCTTACTGTAACTCTGGCATTCGCATGTGCTTCCACACTGACCTTGACCCTGAGGGAAATGCTGTTAAGGTGCATTCATATCTCTGTGCTTTAGTGATATTGCATAATTCTAGCTGTTCCTATATGTCACATAAACTTATGAAATATGATTTTACCATCCCAGATGCGAGTCATATTTTGCCTATAGACACCCAGTGGCACGGGACTTTTCCACTTGATTCATACCCTGAAAGCAACCTCTCCCCTCCATGTGCTTTTTCGTGAGATTCAGCTCTAGGAATCACTTAACACCTCAAATTCACGTCCGGGGCAGCTCCGAGACGCAGAGCCCCCCCAAAAGCAGGGAAAAGCGCCAGAAGGGGCGCTCCCCCGCCCCAGGCCGCGCCATGCCACCCCGAGCCTGCCCGCCTCAGCCTCCAGGCCAGCGACCCCAGATACCAGCGCGCACGCGCCGGCGCGGCCTTTCCCGCCTCAACTCCTTCCCCCCCCCAATCCGTTGATTCCTCCACGGTGTCACCACCGCCGGGCCCGTCTCTTCCCTCCGCTGAGGGATCGCCACAGAGCCTTACCGGTAGCGCTCTCCCCTCCCGCCCGGTAAGCAGCACCGCCTGCTCAGCGCTACCCCCTGCAGCCAGGCGCTGCCCGCCAGCCGCCGCGCCGCCATGCCGGCCCTGGCGCAGCGCCCGCTGGGAAGCAGGGCGGTACCACTCCCGCGGCGGGCAGGTGGGAGGCCGCCCCTCCTCGGCCGTGGTACCGCCCGGCCCCGCCTGCCCCGCTCCGCCGGGACCGCGTGGTGCCGCGGGTGGCGCAGCACCTCCGGCTGCAGAGGGGGACGAGGCGCGGGCCGGGGGAGACTCGTTCTTTCACCATGAAGCCGCCGAAAGTGGTGCCGTGGCGGCGGCTGGTTGGGGTCTCCTTCGGGATGTACACGGCCGAGGAGATCAGGTGAGGACCTTGGCAGGCGGGGGGGGTTGTCCGCTTCCCCCGGCTCGTGGGTTCTGTTGAGGACTCCAGCTCCCGGCGTGCCCTGCGCCGGAGCGCCGGCGGTCCTCGGCGGGCTGGAGGCGCGAGGCCTGCTGGGACATGTAGTCTGGCTGCGCCGTGGCCCTCAGCAGCCGCTGGGATGGCGGCAACTGAGTACCCCCTGGTTGTTGGGGGTTGGGGGGCTGCGAGGTCTCTCAGACCCATTGCGTGGCCTGGGGCCGCTGGAGGTTGTTGGAGGAGTGGGGAAGGGCTGTGGGGCTGGGGGGGAGATTCCTCGAGGGGGGCTGAGGGAAACTGTATGAGTTTCAATAAGGCCAAATGCCGGGTGCTGCACTTGGGCTACAACAACCCCCAGCAGCGTTACAGGCTTGGGGAGGAGTGGCTGGAGAGCTGCCAGTCAGAGAGGGACCTGGGGGTGTGGATTGACAGCCGGCTGAACATGAGCCAGCAGTGTGCCCAGGTGGCCAAGAAGGCCAATGGTATCCTGGCCTGTATCAGAAATAGCGTGGTCAGCAGGGAGAGGGAAGGGATCTTACCCCTGTACTCGGCCCTGGTGAGGCCGCACCTCAATTCCTGTGTTCAGTTTTGGGCCCCTCAACTACAAAAAGGCCATTGAATGACTCGAGCGTGTCCAGAGAAGGGCAACGGAGCTGGTGCAGGGTCTGGAGCACATGTCGTACGAGGAGCGGCTGAGGGAACTGGGGGGGTTTAGTCTGGAGAAGAGGAAGGAGGCTGAGGGGAGACCTCATCACCCTCTACAGCTCCCTGAAAGGAGGGTGCAGAGAGCTGGGGATGAGACTCTTGAACCAAGTAACAAGCGATAGGACAAGAGGGAATGGCCTCAAGTTGCACCAGGGAAGGGTTAGACTGACTATTAGGAAGTATTTCTTTGCAGAAGGGGTTGTTGGGCGTTGGAATGGGCTGCCCAGGGCAGTGGTGGAGTCCCCATCCCTGGAGGTGTTTAAGAGTCGGGTTGACCCAGCACTGAGGGATATGGTGTAGTTGAGAAAGGACAGTGTTAGGTTAATGGTTGGACTAGATGATCTTCAAGGTCTTCTCCAACCTAGATGATTCTGTGATGCTGTGAAAGGGTCTATCAGGAGGCAGGGAGGTGGCCCTGGTCCTCTCAGGAGAGCGCCTCACTGACAATGGAGTTGGGGGGAACACGGCCATTTCTGTGCGCTGCCAGGGGCAGAGGCTATGGGGTGCAGCATAAACTCACTTTGTGAGGGTAAAGGCTGCACCTGTCTTGGGGAGCCTCCCCTGAGAGGGTGTGTTGGCTTCCCCCCACCCTGCACCTCAGCGCCAGCAGGGCCTGCCAGTGCCTGGAGAAGCCCTGTGCTGGTGAGGTTGGGCTTGTTCCTTGGTGGGCACATGCCTGGAAACCTGACCTGGGATCTGAACCTGAGTGTCTGGCATGGAAGAGACCTTGCTGGTTTCAATGAGGGGAAAATGATCAGATATTTTAGCACCAGTGTAAGTATTACAGAGCTGAGATCTTGTTGCAGAGGGTTTTTTTGCAGCTTTTTCCAGCAGGTCATCTCTCCTGGAGTTGTAGAGCACTGTCAATGTTTCTTTAGTGTTGGTGTGATATTAGCATTCTGTGTAGTCAAGGATGTAAAGCTGTTGTCATCTAGGTATTTTCACTGTTTTATACCTCCCTTGCTGCTTGAGAGGACACACAGACAAAATTACCTGACTTCTTAATGTAATGACTGAAGATGTGAAAAATATTTGCTGTGGTATGCACGATTGTACTCTGACAATGAAGTTAATGATACAGAAATGCCCGCTGCAGGCACAAAGTACCCTCAAAAACATGCTTTCATCAATTAAAAAAATCATATAGATACTAAATGTCAATGCTAGTTGTACCATTCAAGTGCATATCGTGGCTGTTTGCTGCTGATGATTTTTTTGTTCTATTCTTTCAACTTCAGGAAACTGAGTGTAAAATCCATAACAAATCCTCAGTATTTGGATAATGTGGGGAATCCAGCCATTAATGGGCTGTACGACTTGGCTTTGGGACCTCCAGACTCCAGAGAAGTGTGTGCAACTTGCGTGCAGAACTTCAACAACTGTCCTGGTCATTTTGGCCATATAGAACTGCCTCTGACTGTCTACAACCCTCTGTTTTTTGATGTATGTATGCTTAATCATTGCCTTACTGATGAAATGGGTGATGGGGCTCAAGCTATCATACAGTTTGTAGTCCTTGAAACTAGTAAAGGTGCTGAGATCTGTTTTCTCTCTAAGTTTAAATGCAATAACAGCAAATGTAGTAGAAAAAGTTTGTTGTGTCATGATGGTTCAACACAAATAGACTCCTTAAACTTTTGCAAAATACACACTTTGTTGTAATTATTATTTTACTCAATACTGATGAACAAGAGAGGGGGAATGTTGATCACTAAACTATATGTCTGACTGTAGCATCTCATGCCTTAATTAAATAGATGGCACAGTAAAAATTGTTAGGTGTTTCCTTTAAACGACTACTACAAACTTACAGGAACAGTTACCTACTTTTACCCTAGGATTTCCAAGTGCTTCCTGAACATTCAGGGCTTGTTTTTGCCCTGAGTATCTGTGCTATACATTCTGCCCAGTGGGTCCTCTTATTCCAGAATAATTTATTGTAGAAATATGGATCAGTGTGGATAGAAACCAACAAACCTATCCAGTAATATGCTGAGTGACACGTGTGTGCCAAGTAAATGGAAGAATATAGTGTTGTAAGTTTGGTGATGGCACAATTGAAAAATGCTAAGGTATATAGAAATCCATCAGTCTTTAATTAAAAAAGCTGTCAAGAAGATTTCTTGCATCTGGAAGTCAGACCCACGTTCTTCTCAGCTTTACAACTGTTGCATTTACATGATATGAGGGATGCCTAATGTAGAACAGAGATTTGACTTGTGCATCTTTTGGAACAGGTGCTATAAACTTGTTTTGAAAGCTACTGGTGATGGTCAAACTATACTTGTCTCCTAAGTGTTTCATGTAGGTGTTTTTTCAAAGGGTCATCTTTTAAATATGAAAGGATTCCTGGCTCTTAGGGTAGGATTTGCGTTATTCTGGTCTTCTGAAAGTTAGATGCATAATCTGATTGTACTTTTTAGCTCTTTCTGGAGTCTGAGGAGTGGGGCTATTGCAGAGAAAGATTCATCTCGCCTATATCAGGAACTTGAGCTGGGATGAATTTCCCTCCTGATGTGCTGATCTCTCCATTTACAGTAGCTGGCTCCTGTATAGGCTATTAATTGAGACTAAAAACACCACTTTCAAATGACTAAAGTTAGATGAGGTTCATCCCACTTCTAGTCCTGTCCCAGCTTTGCAGTAAAATTTGACCAAGGAATAAAATGCAGCAGTAATTTCTAGCCTTCGGGCCACTGATGCCCTGTGCAGCTAGAGTGAGTTATGTGCAGAGCTATGCTGAATAATAAAAACCACTGATATTTTCTCAAAGCTTGAGGAGAATGTGGTTGCATGAAGAATCTTGAGGGGCACTGTTAGTACTTGTGACCAGAATGTTCGTAGTGTGAAGTTTTGGGTACCACATTGTCCTTTATGGGACAAGCTGTTAGAAGCTGTAATCACAGTGCTACATAAGAGCAGCTTTGGCCCCAGAGTTGCTGTAGATATAACAGGCTTTTCCTGTTATGTAGATAGTTTGTTATGCAGGTAATTTGTCGACAGATCATGCTTTGCACCTGAGTTTGTGTGGTTGAAATAATTTTTTTTTCAGTCCAATTCTTTATGATTAAATTTAACAATTAGTCTGATTTCTCAATTATAGTAGCGCTTTCTGTAACTTCAAACAAATCTATCTACTTGCTTACTGTGCAAGCTAGTAAATCTACCAGGATAACTTTTTTTCCCCTTTTCTTTCCAGAAATTATACCTTCTAATTCGAGGTTCTTGTTTAAATTGTCACATGCTGACGTGTACTCGAGCTGTGGTTCACTTACTGCTCAGTCAGCTGAAGGTTCTGGAGAAAGGGTTGCTTCATGCTGTCCATGATCTTGAAGTCATTCTGAACAGGGCAAGTATTGTGTATTTCTCTATTTTTTGTTTTGAGTTGATAGTCCTGTAACTACAGAGCTATCCCAATTTATTTCATTCTGTTTCTTTTAGTTTTTAGAGCAATGTGCAGATGCCACAGGTTCAGAAATTGAAGAAGAGTTAAATCACCATGTTCAGGAAATATTAAAAAGTTACCAGATAATAGATCAGTGTTCAAACGTAAGTACAATCAGTGCTTCTCCTGAGATCTCAGGTTTTATCCTCTTAAGATGGTTATGTGCGGAAGAAAGTCTGTCTTTGTGTAGACTCTAGATTTTTGTCCTGGTGTGCTGGACTGTTACATTTAGAAGGCTTTCTGGGTGAAATGTCTGAAATTAAGCTTAAAAAGATTTTATTCCCTGTTAGTATAATTATTAGATTTCTGGAAAATACACTTTGTGTAGGGAAATGTTTTAATGGTGTAAATACCATATAAAAATGATCTGGTACTGCTGTCAGTACATTACCTACAGATGTTGATACTTCTCTGTGTGATGCTCCAGCTGTTTTGAGCTGTAGAACATTTTTTGAGAACTCATGCATCCAGCAGATTTGCAGAATTACTTACAGTGAAATTTTAGTTATGTAATTGAATTCTCCTTTCTGTTTAAATGCAGTTTAATATACATTGTTAATTTAAAGGAAAGTATTAGTGAAGAAGGTATTTAAAGGTCTGACATCTTAGAGCAGATTTGTTTATGAGCCAAATTTAATTCCTTCATTGCTTGTTTCAAAACTAACATTAAGCATTTGTAAATCATGCGTTCATGAGCAGTCAAAAGAAGTGATTTTTATCAATCTTCTACCTTCTTAAATCATCATTAGAGAAAAGCTTTAAAATTGAGTATTAACTTGAAAAATAAAGACTATGAAATAAATTTTAAAAGGAAGGTGCTGAGCGTTGAGGGGTCTATGTTTCCAGCAAATATGGGAAGATGATGGAAGAACACTAGAGATCAGGCTGTGAATAAAATCAATACAAGGACATGTGTGCATTGATACTAATGTTTGTGTTGATGGTTAACATTAATTGTGTAGTGTTTAATGAATTCTTTGTATCAAATTCTTTATTTTTGTTATTCTCATTATTTTTAAGTCTCTTTTTTTTTTTTTTTCTTTATCAGGTCAAAAATGTATGTGAGTGTAGAAATAAACTGATAGCACAGTTCTGGAAAGCACATATGAGTTCAAAGAAATGCCCAAACTGCAAGTAAGTTTAACTGCATGAGGAAATAAATAGCTGGTGTGAAGTTAAATATTGTGAGCATTTGTATTAAGTTTTATCTGCCTTTCCTTGATTTCTTTTTTTTTTTTCCATTTAAGATCCAGGAGATCACTAGTGCGAAAAGAGCATAACAGCAAGCTGACAGTAACCTATCCTTCTACAGTGTATCATAAGTCAGGAGAGGAAGGCGTTCTGGATGAGCCACTGGGTAAAATATTTGTCTGCCACTCAAATATGTTTGCACTTATTTTCCTGTATTTATGGTGCACAGATTCCTAGCAGTGACTATGCATTTGTGACTCATTTATAAAAAATGTAAATAGAACAGTAAGCTCAGAAGTAGGGGAGTACCTGACTCCATTAAATTTCTCTATTTGTGAGCCTTCTGTGCTTTTGCAGTGTCTGTATGTCAGGAAAAGAAGTACAAAAACATAATCTATGTCAACTCTAATGTGGTTTTGGCACACTTAATTTTTGGTGGGTACATGATTTTCTGCTAAGTTTTTAAAACGGAGAGACTAGATGAAAAATTAACTAGGAGGAAGATGACCAATCTTACTCCAGAAAGAAAATCAGGTAATCCTAACTCTCGAGGAAGAACTTCCTCTTAAAAGAGGTAAAGACAGAAAAGAAAGTCGGTGATACATTCCAGGTTTAATTAACCTAGTGTTTGAATCACTTTAAACTTACTTTTTTCTTCTTGTTGTATCCTTGATCCTTTACACAACCAAGCAGAACTGAAGCAAATTTGAGTGCGAGTTAATTTAATCTTTAGAAAAAAATTATGTAGAGAGCTTATTCCATTTGCTGGTCTGTGGTTTAAATACTCGATCTCTGGTGTTGTGGCTGAAGAAGTACAGTGACAGTGATGGGTTTTAAAGCGGAAAGGTTAGATCTCACATCCATAACATTCAACAAAAGCAGGAAAGTTTGTGTATCCCAGTTACTACTTTTGAGTGACAACTATGATTTCACTCCATTAAATTGTAGGGTACAACTTTGGACTTTTTATTTGAGCCCTTTAGGACTGTCCAGAGTCTGAGGGCGTGTTTTATTATGCTAGTGAAGAAAATAGTTGTTATGGAGTTGCCAGATGTAGAATACTTTGTCTTACCACAGGAAGCTTCAAAACTAGCCATATTCTTGCAGTTTCTGTTAACATTCACAGCTGAAGTACAGGTAAGAAATATCTTCTTCCTGTTAGTGTTCAAAGACCAAGACTGTAACTCTGCTTGATTACTTTCATTAAGTATTACATTTTCTGAAATGGGATGGACTATACAGTTATGTACATTCTGCATAGCCTGTGTCACAGTTGCTCACTGTATTGAAGCTTGGAGGGAATACTTCTAACCTTGGCATTGATGCATTTGTGTTTAAGGAATGGAAAGCTTTTCTATGTGAAGGAATGGGGAATTGAAATCTCAATGTGGAAGAATCTGGATTTCTGAACCTTAGCCAAAAGAAGAGTAGGAAACTTTATCTGAGGTCATGGAGAATTGCTTTTCATCGTTTACTCTGGCTTCCCTGGGACACAAGGGGCTGGCCTGCAAAAGAAGTAGAAATTGAGACCTAAAATCTCTGGCTTTTTTTTTTAAAAAAAAGCTCTTTCTGCTTTTCAGTGGCAAAACCATGTGTTTTCCTTCATTGCTGAAACACAACTAGCCCAGACTCTTACAAAAACTTATGATATAGATGGGTTGCTGACTGTTGCTGTTGTCTCATCCAGTTGGGTGTTTCATGGGAACCTTGATCTCACTGGTAAATACTTGAATCCAACTTTGGTGATCCCCAAGGTTGACTCTGGATTTGAGTTTTGGTAAAGAGATGAGATGAGATGAAGAAGGGGTCCAGCTCACCATTAATCAAACAAAGAATACACCTTAGATGTTAAAGTTGAGTTTTATTTCACTTACTTATGCTGATATCCATTAGTCACAGAAATGGCTTATTTTTTCCATACTAGGAAGGCTCTTACCTTAGTTAATTTCATATCCCCAAAGCAAATATTTTAGTGATATTTTAATGTAGATGTCAGCCAGTATATTTCGTATGTATTTCCATTCCTTCTCAGAGCTGGCAGTGTTTATCACTGTAAGCAAAAAAACCCTTTCAGAGTAACCTCTTGTGATTTATTTTTTATTTTTCCTTTTTATTTTTTCAGCTATTGATGCAAACCAGTTAGGGAAGAGAGGATACCTGACACCGATGACTGCCAAGGAATACATCCTGGCTCTGTGGAAGAATGAAGGTAATGGTTGTTCAGAGCAACCTTACTTTGTTTTCTGTATCATTTAGTGGACAAAGACTGCAAATGTTCCTGAATTAACTCCTTGTCAAATCTTTGCCTTTTGCCTTAAGGGCTTCTGACTGCAAGATAGATTCTGTGACAGGAGGGCTGGTAGCTAGTGAATGCAGAGAGCTGGGTTCAATGAATAATTTGATCAGCTATTCCCCCCAGAAATCACGATTGCTGTTTACAGAGAATTTGATGTTCATATGATGCTGCACCCAATATTCCCCACAGTTACATCGGTTAAAGACTGAGAAAGCATTTAGGGGTCTCTCCTTTTGAGTTCCCTGTACTCTGAATTTGTATGCAGTTGCCAGGAAAAAACGAAGCAGTTGTATGTATCAGTCACAGCTAGTAGCTGGAAACTGTTTCTTCCTGCTGTTACCCTTTTTTCTTTTGCTATACTGCATGTTTCTCTTCAGAGTTGTTTCTAAAAAATCATGTATGTGACCCAAAAGAGCAATGGCAGTTCATTCTAAAGTATGCCTAAATGTTTTTATTTTAAACAATCTTGCTGGTATTTAACTTAGCAGATTCTTTTGACTTGATTGACCAAATGCACCCGGGGGTTTGGATTCCCAAACAATAGCAGTGATAACGAGTTTATCTTTTCTATTGTATCGTTTTAGGTTTCTTCTTGCGTTATCTCTTCCCTGGGATGGATCCCCATGAGAGTTCTGGATTCAGTCCAGACATGTTTTTTTTAGATCTACTTGTGGTTCCGCCTTCAAGGTAAAATTTCCCCAGAAAAACTTTTGTAGAAATCACGGTATTTAGCACATACTTCTTTGCAGGAGTTGGAGGTGCAAACACCTATAGTACAGACACTGGTCTGCTAAAGCATCAGTGGAGTGTTTAAAAAAAAAATATAAAATCACAGGAGTAACTGATAAGTTTTATTATAATTTCAAATGAGTTTGTTAAAGGACTGAAATACTATTATTTTCATAATGTATTTTAGTATTAGTGTTTTAAGTTATTATAGAACATTATAACAAGAAATTCTACCGGTACTATACAGTTAAGGAATCATTCCTCTTTTATGACTGTCCCAGTATAATAAATTAATTTTTAAATACTTGCTGTTAGTTTATAGGGATTATTTTTCACGTGTTGAAGACTTGGCTTAGAATGTTTGAGGTTTATCATGCTACTTTTCAGTGGTTTTAGTCTTCTAAAGTAATTTTGATCTGCTGTAGGTATCGTCCTGTAAATCGTGTTGGAGACCGACTGTTTACAAATGGTCAGACTGTGAACTTGCAGGCTGTCATGAAAGATGCCAAACTGATACGGAAGCTCCTGGTTTTCATGGCAAAAGAACAATGTCAGCCAATAAAAATTGCAGAAGAAATCCAAACAGTAAGAGTTGCTGGTTATCTTACTCTTTGCTTTTTGGATATGTAGGTTGAGTTCAGGTAGTTGACTCCAGTTTAAACTGTTCCAGTAATAGTTTTTGCCTGGGCTGTTGGAGTATGTGCTGTTCTCCATAGCTTTTTTTTTTGCTTTTTTTTTTTCCAATGCCACTTTCTGCTCACCTAGCTGGTGCAAAGGAAGAAACGTTTTACACAGACTCCTTTAGTCATGATTTCTGTCTTGGATTACTGTATGTGAGACATAAAGGGCTCCTGTTACTGGAGAATGAAATATGTACAGCACAAACAGTTCACAATAAAATTTTTCCAGCATCTCATCAAATTAAAAATGATAGGGGAAAAAAACCCACTTTGTCTTCTAAGCCTAGTAGAGACAATTGTGATCGTGGTTATTTTTGACCATCGATGTCTAAATAGAACCAAACAATTCACAAATTAATTAGTAACAACGCTTGTTTGCTACTCATGGTCATATAATAATAATAATAATAATGTATGTCACGATGCCTCTTTTCATATTTGTTCATGAATTGTGATATTGAGGGTTCTTTGGCACTGGTCCTAGTTTCAGCTGAACATGATTTACATCTTAAGTGTAAATCATTTTGAAAACATTTTTGGTTACTCAGAATTTAGCCACTAGGTGGAGATCTGTTCTTAAAACATTTGATGTGACAGAATGTTAATGTGTTTCCGGCGTGAGTGGTATACTGACTTTTAGAATGAACAGAAAGTCATGTAGGTGATAAAAGCTCTTGGATTTACGTTATTTTTATCTAAGAATATGACTTTCTGGTAGCACAGTGATGTGTAGCATGGACTGGCTAACCAGTAACATCTAATTTGGAAAGAGGACTGTCACTTACCAGGAGATGATTGACTGGCAATCATCTTAAAAATCCCACTGGTGTGTGTAGCTGTGGTGTTTGGAGATCTCCCATACAAGTCGGTTTCTAAAGCTTGACAGCATACCTGCCTGAGGCACTTGGTTGTAATAATTTGAAAGTAAAGTTTATATTGGTAAAGCTGCTTTTTTTTCTTTTCTTTTTTTGTAAATTAGTGTCTTTAATGCGATGCAAAATAGTGCCCAATGTTTCATTTGCTATTTAATGCTATAATTTCAGCCTAGTAAATTGAAGGTATTTTTTGTTAAGTTGAAGTTTCTAATTTCTGTTTCTGTAGGAGGCAGGAGAGAATAACGAACCTCTGGACCATTCTGTCCTGACAATGATTCCAGGTCAGACCATTGCAGATAAGCTGTACAATGCTTGGATTCGTCTTCAGAGCCATGTCAACATTGTATTTGATAGTGACATGGACAAACTAACAACAGAAAAATACCCTGGTATTCGTCAGGTGGGTAGCAGGCAGAATCTTAGAGACTCTGGACTTTGTGTGTCACAGACAGTTAAAACAAGAGAAGCTGATGGAATAAGAAAAAAGTGAAATATTTGTCGTTAATATGTAGGCATTTTCATGATACCCATCGCTGTAATATCTGGAGAATCTGTCTGATGTTGCATGCTTTCACGTTTTAATCATTAACTTAACTTCTGTTTTCAAAGCTATTAGAGAAAAAGGAAGGACTGTTCCGCAAGCACATGATGGGAAAGCGTGTGGATTTTGCTGCTCGATCAGTCATTTGCCCTGATATGTACATTGGTACTAACGAGATTGGCATTCCTATGGTAAGTTTCTTTTTGATGCAGCTGGGGACTGAACTACACTGTAACACTTTCACCTCCATAGCCAGCAGTTTAAAATGTAGAGATTTGCTGACTCATCTGGACTCTTTCCTGCCCAGTGTGTCATAGCTGTATGTTACTACCGTGTGTTAATAAAGAAGGAGCATTGAAGAGCAAGAAATTCTTACCACTATACTGAACACCACATCTGGGAAAGAGGAGTTAAAAAAAAAAAAAAAGCTGCACTTGCTTTCTGGGATTATGAATTGGTGCAAACTCTATAAGTACATCCTGTTCCTCCTGTGGTGTTTGTACAGTGTGTATCTTGTTAAAGAAAGGCCGTAATAACATCACCAACTTCATTCATCTTTAATGATTTTTAACCACATAGACATGACTCCAAGCCTGAATTTGAGCTTTTCATTATGTCGTCTTTTCTGCTTGCTTATGTGCAAATAGTGAACCTGGTGATACTTCTCTATATTTGCTGGTTTGTTTGCAGAATCTAAAATCATGCTTTCTTCCTTTTAATTGTTTATTGAGTTTTCCTTTTCTAATGCAGTAGAAAATCATAAAAAGGACATAATTTCTATTTTTACGGTAGAGGATTTTAAAATAGAAATATATTTATTTGGCATGACAGTAGATGGAAGAGATGCATCCAAGAGCTTAATTTATGCTTACATTGTATGTGTTAACATTTGACACTGTTTTTTTCAGTGACTTAGTACTGTTTTAAGTCAAAGTTGAACAACTTGTTATTTCTTGCCTCTTTTCCCTCCTGTCTAGGTATTTGCTACCAAACTGACTTATCCTCAGCCAGTCACTCCCTGGAATGTCAAAGAGCTGAGACAGGCTGTCATAAATGGCCCAAAGGTTCACCCTGGGGCCTCCATGGTCATTAATGAGGATGGATCTCGTACACTGTTGAGTGCGAGCAGCCTGACCCAGAGGGAAGCCTTAGCTAAGCAGCTCCTCACTCCTTCTTCAGGCGCGCCCCAATCAGGACTGAAGATTGTGAGTATGACAAAAGGCTTGTCAGAGCCCTCCTACATCTGTGGTGTGGTGGGTTTTTTTTTTTTTAAATACTGCTACTACTGTCCTTGCTACTGATTCCAATGGGCCTGCTCACAAAAGACTCCCAGGGCAAGGTTATTTTGTCTTGTAGTAGGTCGCTGAGAAAAAGTGGGGGGTGTGTGGGAAGAAAAGCTTGATACTTTTTCAAATTCTAAAAACCATTTTACCATCCTGAATTTTACTCTCCTCATCATATGCAGTGTGTGGCATTCATCTTGCCAGGATATGAAGTGGTCTTTCTTTTGCAGCTGACTTCTTGGAAAGTCTTAGCAGTATGGAAGATAAAATATTGCTTTCATTTTATGCTTTTATGTCCCTCTGCCTCCCCATCCTTCTCAGCAAATTCTGTCTTTTTTTTCCTCTCCTTTTGAAATATTAAATAGATTCTGTATTTGGAGCAGTTTTTTGATGGTAGTTCTGAAAGCTGAAATTCAGTATGCTTGTAGAGTAGGTACAACACAAGCAGTTGATGTGACATGTCTTCCAGGAGTGGGGTGCCTGTGAGTATGTATGAAGTAGAGTCTGTCTGTACGTCTACTGTCTGTCTACTTCTGTACGAAGTAGAGTTCTCCGGTCAGTGTCAGCCGTGCTGGTAGTGGCACTGACCAGGGGAGGAGCAGTCTGTGTTTTAGCACTGACTTCTGTAACGTGGGATCCATCTTTCCATCACCGTCTCGTTTTACAGATGACAAAACAAGAAACAACCACACCGATAACCATCTGTTTGTACAGACATTAATGTTTGTGAAATGCTCAGTGTTTATATCAGTTTTTTCTTTGGAGCTGCTGGAGGGTTTGAGTTCTCTGTGCTACAGCTTAATCAACCTTTGAATAACTTAATAACTATCTCTGTCCCTTGCAAGAGTTCAGAACTTCCTATTTAGCTGCTAAGGCAAAAGTTTTGGTGATGAATAATCTTTTCACAATGTCTGTTACTTATACCCCTGTCTCTAATAGAGGCATAGTAGAGATTTAATATTTAAGATTTAAGATTGAGTATTTCTGTGATGTCAGTTCTCTCAGAACCTGTCCCAGAGGTAAACATAGACTGTAAAACAGCTTATCATACTCCTGTTGATAATCACTTAAATGGATACATGGGTGTACTGACAAGAGAAATTAAAATGAGATGGGTTTGAGAGACTCCGTTCTAGATAAGAATACATTGTGTTGTACTCAAACATGGAATTATAACTTGGAGATCTCTGGCCTCAGCTTCAACTACTGGGTCATATTATTACCTTATTCTAGGATGTTCAGTGCTGGGTGTATGGTGACAGGTATTATCAATTCAGCCCAGTGAGCTTTGGACAAATAGTGGTTTTTTTCTCATTTACAAATGACATAATTTTCCTTCTTTTTCAGTCTTTGATCCCTGTATAGCCAAGGGGGAGGAGAGATTGGTAGAACGTGGCTTGCATGCTGTTAATTTGGTTTGATCACTGTGGTTTGTGGGAGTTAATGGAGGATATGCAGCCTCAGAGTGTGGTTTGGTGGAGAGCAGAGGGCGTTCAGGGGCAGGTAGTCTTGATTCTCTCACAAAGTTTGGCACAGAACGTTAATACTAGAAAGAAAATGTTTTGGATGTGTGTATATTTTAAGATGCAGACTTTTCAGAGGTGTACACGGAAATGCATTATAGGCAGCAATTGTAATTCTCTTGCAGGTATGTCGACATATTAAAAATGGAGATGTGCTTTTACTGAACCGCCAGCCCACTCTTCATAGACCCTCCATCCAAGCTCACCGGGCCCGAATCCTGCCCGGAGAAAAAGTGCTGAGGCTTCACTATGCCAACTGCAAGGCTTACAATGCTGATTTTGACGGTGATGAAATGAATGCCCATTTTCCACAGAGCGAGCTGGGTAGAGCAGAAGCCTACACCTTAGCCTTTACTGATGAACAGTACCTGGTTCCAAAGGTAAGTAAAACTGTCAGATAAATTTATTCCTATGTGAAATCACTTTGATTTTTTTGTTTGTTTGTTGGTTTGGTTTAGTTTGTCTAATGATAAATTGATTTATTTTTTTTATTTATTTTTGAAATTTATTCCTGGTTTCTGTTCTGTCTCCACTTGTGGTTCTCTTCGTCTAAAGAAGGCACAGCACATCCAAATAATCTCATTCCTTTTAATGTCAATGTCCAGAAGAGATTTAGTAGAGAGTTGTGCTGTGATGATGAGTTCTTTTCAAATGACTTGAGTGCTTTTGTCCAGCTGGAATACTTTTGGGAGCTGCTAGCACATGACTTATCCCACCCAACCCTTTTCTTGTTATCTCTTTAGGATGGGAAGCCACTTCCTGGCTTGATCCAGGATCACATGATTTCTGGAGTCAGCATGACAATCCGGGGCTGCTTTTTCACCAGAGAACAGTATATGGAGCTTATTTATCGAGGACTAACAGACAAAAAAGGAAGAATTAAAGTCTTTCCTCCTGCCATTATGAAACCACAGCAATTATGGACAGGAAAGCAGGTAGTTTATAACTTATTGGGTTAAAGAATGCTGGTGTTTCCAAAGTAAGCAGAATGCTAATGTTAAAACCAGTGCTGCTGAGGGTTGTTGAAAAGCCAGATCCCATCATCTAATCAACACCACGTAGATCTTGGTGTGGGTTATTGAGCTATGAGAGTTGTCTTTGGTTTAAAATGACAGTATTAGAATAGTACTTTTACTTGCTGCGCTGCACAGTGTTGCAGACAGAAATGTAATGCTGCAGTTTACAGGCTTGGGAGCAGAGAAGGAATTTGTTGGTCATAGTAAACTAAGTTATGCCAGTCAGTGCTTTTAAATCTCTGAACTTAAAGACTGTAGGTAAATATTCTGGTGTTTGACTTTTTGATTGAGATCATCATTATGTTGATGTAATACCTGGGAAACCCAAGGGAGTCCTGCATTTCCTACTGTTTAAGAAAGTTTAACATTCAAACCAAGTATTATGTCTCATAGCAGAGTAGGGGAAATTCTCTGCCAGTTTTTCTTGTAAAACCCAATAGTAATACTTCTTTTTTTTAAATCTATATAATTATTGAAAGAATCTTTGGTGCCATATATTTCTGAATAATTGTGTCTCAGCTCATTCGTCTTTCAAAGGCTAGAGTAGCAAGAGGATATTCCTGTCTTGTAAACTTCAGATTTCTGAGCTTTTAACGCTTTGCTGTCACTGCAAAAAATATGTCTAGGATGTTGCTTTTCTCCTCCATGCCAAATGTTGAGAAGGAAATATAGGAAATAAAATAGTTCCTGCCACTCTTCCTGCTTCTTTATAGGTTGTTTCTACACTGTTAATAAACATCATTCCAGAAAACCACGTCCCACTGAATTTGACTGGGAAAGCTAAGATTGGTGGAAGAGCCTGGGTAAAGGGACCTGCAAACAGATGTCTGAATCTTGATTCAATGTGTGAATCGCAGGTATGCTGGGGCAGCAGCCCTGGAGGCTGGGCTGGGATGTAGTGTAATAAAATTGTGTATACAGTAGAGGAATGGGGAGGGAAGCAGGCGGATGACAAAGCTAAAACCAGTTACTGCCAGATTAGAGGATAGGTCTGGGGGTCAGGAAAAACTCCATTCTGATCCTGCCTGATACAGATTCCCCCCTGTTGTTGTTAGACCATGTGTCTTTGTTGTTTGACTTTATAGGTGTAAAAATACAGATGGTGTTAGAAGTTTTATTTCCACTATAAATTCTGGAAGTACAGATACATATTTAACTGTTCACCAATATGTGGGCTTTTAAAACTTAAATTTTGTGTAGGTGACAGAAAAACTTGTAGAGATCATAAGTTCAAATTTTTTTTTTTCCTGAATAGCTGTGTTTTATTCTTCAGGTTATTATTAGAAATGGGGAATTACTGTGTGGAGTCTTGGACAAAGCTCACTTTGGCAGCTCTGCCTATGGCCTGGTCCACTGTTGCTATGAAATCTATGGGGGTAAAACCAGTGGGAAAGTGCTGACATGTCTAGGACGCCTCTTTACTGCTTATCTGCAGCTGTACAGGGGATTTACAATGGGTGAGTAACACAAGGAATAATTCACCAGTACTGTAGTGCAGCATCTCCTGAGATATAAAACAAATATTGTTGGGTATAATACACACTGAGAGTTTGTAAATAAAATTTTGAGACTGTCCTTGAGTGGAATAGCTGTCTGTCAGCCTTTTTTTTGGTCTTTTCTGTTCTGGTTGGTGCATAGGTGACCTTCTAAGCATGTAGAGAAAGTATATTCTTGAGTATGTCTATTGAGTTCTCTCTTCTGTCCTGCCTAGTCAAAGTGTACACAGTCTAAATGTCTTGTGTTGAAATTCTGTTTAGATCAAAACCTCTTATGAGTCTTTGATATTTTTACTCCTCTGAAAAAAACCTGTGGCATAGAAACCAGAACAAATGATAAAGTGAGATGGAAGAACTTTGTGGGGTTATTAGCCAAGTCTTGCATATCTCATTCTACTGGAAATCTTTTGGTAAATGTTTGACTTTCATTACAGCTTTGCAAACTCATACAAAAATGCACTTGGCAGGCAATAAAAATATGACCTTACTGTACTCTCTTCTTGCAATAGTTGAAATATTTCAAATTACCACGTAGAGCTTTGCAAGATGTTTTTATACTAATGAAATACTTACAGTATATAGCAGCAGGAGGGTTTAAATTGGCTTTTATCTGAAGGCACAATTTGATCACTTAGAGTTAGGTATAGACACAGTCAGCTGGTAGACAGCTGTAGTGAGGACCCAGCAGACTTCTGTGAGCCAAGGAAAAGGGAAGGAGATCTTTTTGAAGTGAGGAAGGTGATTAATTGACTGTAAGACACAGAAAGTATGTCTTGAGAGCCAGGGTGCAAAAGCTAGTTAGGAAAAGATAATGAGCCTGGGATCGTTGGGTAGTTAAAACATCAGCAAAAGAGAAGTGGGACTGGAGCAGGAGCCTGGGATTTGGTGAAGATGAGATGATTTGGGACTGAGCAAAATGAGACTTTGGGATGAGATGAATAAGGTTCAGGAGGAGGAGAAAAAGTAGAAGAGACAAGGTTGTAATGGGAAAAGGTGAGCAGGGCTGAACAGAAGGAGTGAAAATAGAGGGACAGGTGACAGGGCCATAGGCTTCTTTTCCTTGGAAGAGTGTGTGCAACTCACTAGTAAAGCATCCCACTTGTCCCCCTACAACTGCTGTACACTTAACGTGGCGGAACCTCTGGAGGTGATCTGCAGCTCCGTGCTCAAAGCAAATCCTGCCAGATGAGCTTGTGCAGGACTGTGTCCACTCAAGTTGTGTCTCCAGGCATGGTGGTTGTACAACCTCTCTGGGTCCCCGTGCCAGCATTTGATCATACACGTCATCAAAATTTTTCTCCTCTTGAAGCAGAATTTTATTTTCTTGTATCTTTAGAGGACAAACACATCTTTCAGCCACTCCTCATCCAACACGTGTTCCAGTCACTTTAGTGACCCTTTTAGTGACTTTCGCAGGTCTCCTTACAAATAGCTTACAGGAGTTAGGGTTCCAACCTTTGATTTGTTCTAAACAGTTGTTCTCCTGCTCCTGTCATCACAAGGGTCTGTATTTTTAGTTTGCCTTTTTAAAAAAGCTAGGAAATGACAGATTCTGCAAACTTCAACTCATAGAAACTTGGATGGAAGAGAAAAAAGTTTGATATGGCTGGTCTGTAAAACATTTGTTTGTGCAAGTGCACCGATTTTTATAGACACTGTTGAAGTTAAAACTTCTTAAAGTTAGGGAGCTGATTTTGCAGCCTCAGTGTGTAGCTTAGTTGATGTTGCATGGGGTTTTTGACAGCCTAGCCTATGTCTTCTCCCTCAAAAAGCCACTCAGAATTTTTTTTTTCTTGTCAAGCTGCAGTTAGCCTGATTTTAACAATTACTGTGTCTTTAATTGTGGCTTTCTTTTCCAGCTCTTTGCTCTCAAATGTGGAACCAAATGTGGTTCCTTCCTTGATGACTTTTCAGTTTAGATCATTATGTGCTCTCCTTCTCTTCTTTAACAGGAATTGAAGATATTTTGGTTAAACCTGAAGCAGACCACAAAAGAAAAAAAATCATTGAAAAGTCACGCCAGCATGGTATTGAAGTAAGTCTGTCCTGCAAAATTTTTTTTCTCCCCATAATTAAAAATGTTTTAAATTCTGCCCTGTTTAATCATGCCTGCTTAGCACCTAAAAGTCTCCATGTTTTTCTTTCAGGCTGTTAGAGCTGCTCTTAATTTGCCAGAAACAGCATCATGTGAGGAGGTCCAAGGGAAATGGCAGGATGCCCATCTCTGCAAAGACCAGAGGGATTTTAACATGGTTGATATGAAATTCAAGGAGGAAGTAAACAATTACAACAATGAAGTTAACAAGGTTGGCATCGAGGCATCTGTGTATGCTAATCTTGTTCGGAGGTTTTCTTATTAAATTAATTTAATGTTGATGAGGGGTGCCTGACTGCTCTGGAGGCTGAAGCTTTCCATCTGTCCTCAGCATGAAGCTTCACATACTGCCTTGCCACTCAACCTTGTCCTCCCTGAATAAGAAGGCTAATACTCAAGACACTTTTAAAATTATAAATAGGAATGTTTGTGATTAGTCATCTTTTCACTTTCTTAAAGCCCTCAACAGAAATTGCTTTGGTTTATTATTTTATTAATAACGGTTTGGTTTTGTTCCTTTTACCCCACCACAACTCTTTAGGTTTGTATGCCCCTTGGTCTCCACAGGAGCTTTCCAGAGAACAATTTGCAGTTGATGGTACAGTCAGGAGCCAAAGGATCCACTGTAAATACAATGCAGGTAATGACAGCCAGAATACCTAGCAGCTACTGGCATTGATGTGATTTGTCCTAGAATGTAAGCTGTTGAGAAGATCTTGTATGGATATCTAATACCAAAGCAAGATTTTTATTCTGGGCTTTAGGAATAGAGGCCTTTGGCATGGAAAAATTTTAGAAGAGTGTAATAAAGACCTCAGTGGGTGATGGAGGAGAGTCAATGTTTATTATAACCTTCTATTTTTGAATCAGTTTTCAGTACCTTAGGATTTATAGAAGGAGCAGATCACCTTTTTAGAAGGAACGCTACAGATTATACAAACCTACTGTAGGAGAAAGACCTCTTCCTGGCCCCTGTTGGAGACTGACCCCTCTGTTTCCTTTTCCTACTGCTGAATAGGAACAACTAAATCTTACTTTTGATTTTGGTAGAAATGGCAAGGACGCTTTTTAATTTTGCCTTCTGCAACACAGACACCAGGCAAGAAACACTATATGAAAAGGCCATCTAAAATTCTGTCCCTGATGAGAGAGAATGACCAAAGCTCAAGAGTGGGTTTTGTTTGGTTTTTTGTTCTGTCTTTAGTACACTGCTGAGAGATGGTCAGGGTAATGTAGGGGCCTAAAAAATATTTACAATATTTTTAGTTTCACATCTCTTTGAATGAAAATAAACATACAGAATGAGGATGGAAATGTTGAGGATGAGTCAGGGGGCTGGAATAACTTAAAAAAAGACCAGATGAGATCTGCGTGTCTTTTCTGCCTGTCAGTAGCAAGAACATTTAATGAACGTGTTGACATTTAGTTGAAGAATATCTAGTGAAAACTTTAATTTTTTTACTATGTTTTTCAAGAAAAATTGTTGAACTTATGTGAGCAAAATGTTGGATGGAAAATGATGTTTCATTTTTTCCTATCCACATTTAGATTTCTTGTTTGCTGGGCCAGATTGAGTTGGAAGGTCGAAGACCCCCACTGATGGCATCTGGCAAATCACTGCCATGTTTCCAGCCTTATGATTTTTCCCCTAGCTCAGGAGGATTTGTGACAGGCAGATTTCTCACTGGGATCAAACCTTCTGTAAGTTTAATATGCTTGTGCTTATACTGAAGTCTATTTAAATCTTGGTAATTTAATACACAGTGTCTGTGATAAATCAACTTAGTTCACCCAAATTTCGTATATAGCTTTTGAGAAAGAGCATAAATTGCCAGTCTTGGTGTACTTCTCAGAAGAACGCTGATGGTATTGTGCTTATGTTCAGGAATTCTTCTTTCACTGCATGGCTGGCAGGGAAGGTCTTGTGGATACAGCTGTCAAAACCAGCCGTTCTGGGTACCTACAAAGGTAAGAGGCTTGGTTTAGAATTTGAGCCTTTAAAAGGTTCTTTTGTTTGTTTGGAGTTTTGGGTGGGTTTTTTTGTTTTTTGTTGTAGGGTAACTGTTTACATTAACTTCAGTGTACTTGCTTTGTGGGAGAGTGTTTACTGTCTGTGTGTTGAATGTTTGTTTTAAGGTCAACTTTCTAGAGGACTAGATCAAGTGGAACTTTATCATCTCTAACTTACTTCTGGCACATAGCAGCAGCAACTTTTGTTTTTGGAGAAATCTTTTTCCTGGTACAAGTAAAAATGTACAAATCTCAGGCAACTCTAGTTTTTCTTGGCCACATAGTGTGGCCCTTGTCTTTATTCAAGCAACATCTCCAGTATATAGAAGATGGAACTTTTTAATTGTTTCAGAGGGTAGTGAGGGGTTCTAAAGGTGGGATGCCCCCTTCTTTCAGACAACTGTTGAAGAGTGACAGGAGAAATGGAGAGTAGTTTGCTATTTTAAGTCACTTCAGTCCAAGGAAACTGGAGGGAGCACCATGCAGAAGGCTTTGCAGTATATGCATTTCACCTGTGTGTTGTGTCTGTATGATTTTTGCTTTCCAGAATTCCTGATCAGCCCTTAAGTGCGCTTAGATATTAATGAAAACAGTATTTTTCATGCTAGAGGTATATCATCCTTGTTCCTTTATAGCCTCTTAACAGTGGGTTTTGGGTTTGGTTTTTTTTGTTTTTTTTTTTTTCCTCTGGAACAGGTGTATCATCAAACATTTGGAAGGACTGGTAGTTCAGTATGATCTGACTGTACGAGATAGTGATGGCAGTGTGGTGCAGTTTCTGTATGGAGAAGATGGGCTTGATATCCCTAAAACTCAGTTCTTACAACCCGAGCAGTTTCCTTTCATTGCAGAAAACTATGAGGTACAACACCTAAATCTTAAGTATTTATATGGGGTGAAGGTGGAGACTGAAATGCACGGTTAACATCTGGCGTATCTGTTAGGGATCCAGTGGCATAGTTGTTTCTCTCAGTCACTGTCAGACTAACCTACGTTTTTGTTTGCCATTGTATTCAAAATATGGAAGCAAATCTTAAGTCTGTGGCATGACTTAAGCAGTCTCAATTTCAGCAGAGCACCAAGCACTCTTCCTATTCTTGTCTATTCTAACTCTGCACTTGGATTCAACACAGATAACTTTACTCTTCAGTCTGTCAAGTTTGGTTAACTTTCTTTTACATCATCACAGCTTATTAAAGAATGGCAATAGTCACATAAAGATATAAGGGGTTTTGTCTCAGTTGGGTTGAAAACCAATTTTAAAATTGTTTTACAGCAGCTGAACATTTTGAGTGGCAGCAGATGACCTTTTCGGTTTGCTTTGCCTTCTCTGCTACAGTGAGCATAAAGAGAAGAATAATGATACAGTAACTTTCTTATAGGTAATCCAGAAGACAAACCATCTGGATGAAGCTTTAGCAAGGATGGAGTCTCACCAAGCTAACCAGCAGTTCAAAGCCATCAAAAAGTGGCGAGTCAGGCACCAAAACTCTCAAAGAGAAGGAGGTTTTCTGTTGTTTTCCCAGAAGAAAATGGCCAGTGTAAAAGCACAGATTCCAGGCGGGGAAATCAAAAATGGAAGAGATCCTGCTACTTTACAGGTAACGCAGAAGCAGTTGAATTGACCGAGCCCTTTAAAAAAGTTGCAGAATTCCATTATTTTTTTTTTTTCAAATGGCTTTTTATGTCCCAGACTGTTTCACAGTCTACTTAACACAAGTTACCTTTAGAAGGAATCACATCAGCTGTGTGAGTGGTGAACCTGTGATTCATTTATTAAAGTCTGTGGGCCCTAGTGCTAGGGCAGAGGCCAAAACCTCTGAGGTAAAAATGATTTTAAAAAACAGCCCATGTTTATGGATGTACACAGAGAAGATTTCTCTTGGATGGACAGATATCTGTGAGCTGGATGAGAACCTGTTTAAATACAGAGATCAGAGGGCTGAGCCAGCCCTGCCTAGTGTTTCAAAAAAGTACTCTTGCTTAAGGTTCTTGTACATCAGGGCACTAATTTATATGTTATGGCTTCTAATGAAGACTGTATGTATGGACACAAAGGGGCTGCTTCACATCCTTGCTTTCACAAGGAATTTACCCTGGTAGTACATGGACAGTTAACATGAAACTCCAAGTTGAAGGTGTTGAGATAAGCTCACGGAGTTGTGTGTCTGCAAATGTTACGCCTAATCACTAGTTCATTTATTCAGCTATGCTGAATTCCTGTTGATGTTGGCACTTTTGATAACGGTCAAAACAATTTGGTCTGGGGATTAATGTACGGTTTGTTCATTTTTTCTTTCAGTCAATAGGTAGATATAGATACATGCTTATCTCTGTTCCAATATATTATAAAGCTCAGTGGACAGACTTTCATGTCACAAGCCAGTTCCTCCTTCATAAAACAGCAAGGCATGTAAAAGATAGCTCATTTTCTGTATTGATTTTTTTTTAAGTCGGCACTAACTTTTTCCTTTATTAAATGCAACATTTGAAATGTTATTTGAAAGACTAGCAAACCGAAGAATAGAAATAAAACCAATCAGCATGCATAAGATGCAAGCTGTATGTAAGGTCTCTGCTGAACTATTGGGCTTGAGTGTCAACAGCTGAAAATCAGAGAAGGTCCTTTGTCATGCCAGCTTTAGACAGGCGAGGTGGTAGTCAGCTAGAAGTAAAGATTTAAGTATGTTGAGGGGTTCACTCCCCAGTTAAAATCATTCTTAGAGGGCTGTATTTCACTGATTTCTGGAGTAGTTACTATGGATAGATAAGTCTGACTTATTTCAAGCGTTTAAAGAATCTTGAAATCATTTGGGATGAAAGGTGTTAAATATCAGAAAATGGAGAATGCCACATTTGTAGCTGTTTGCTATGTTAAGTACACCCTTAAGTTTTATGCAGGTAATCTTTTCCTCCTTTCCATTGCTTGATTGCTGGTGGAAGCAGTGTTACTTGGTTTTGGTCTTACTGTGGATAAACCAGTCTGCTTAAAAACCTCTTCTTATTTTCAGTTATTGAAGATGTGGTATGAACTAGATGAGAAGAAACGACGAAAGTATCTGAAGAAAACAAATAAGTGTCCTGACCCAAGCCTTGGTGTTTGGCGTCCAGATACTTATTTTGCATCTGTTTCAGAAACATTTGAAAATGGAGTCGAAGAGTATATCAACAAATGGGAATCAGAGAACAGACTAAATTATATGTGCCCAGCACTTTCTTCTGATAGGTAATAACTTCTATGTCTTTACTTCTTTGCACTGAGCCGTAAACCAAAATACTTTTTTGGACTGAGTTTGCTAAAGATGAAACGTCATTATCAACTCTTGGTTTTGTTGTGACCTTCATGAAACAAAGTAGTGGGTTTCAGAATGGTTCCAGTGGAAAGGCCCTGGTTACCCATTTCTTCCACATCTGAATTTTCTGTGCTGATGAGGGCTTTGGCAAAGGCTTTATGCAATGACAGCAATGTATTGCTGTCCACATACATATAAAATAATAAACACTTCAAAATATGCTCTTGCCACGCCTTGGAGTTAGCAAGGCAGTTGAGATGAGCAAGTGGGAGTAAATGGACTCTTCTGATATTCTGGGAATTAGCAGCAGAAATAAAATATGGTTTGGCCAAGGCCCCAGTTCTGTGTTAATGTGCTGTGTTTGTCAGATCAGATGGCGATAGACAATTTTACCAGGAGAAATTGGCTGAAAGAGGTAACTTTATTGAACTGAGCAATGTTTCAGTCTTGTAGGAGTTCTTTATTTTGTACTGCATTGAGCTAAACCTCTTATTTCCTGTCTTCAGGTTAAAGGATCTGTTGTATTTAAAGTGGCAGCGATCTCTTTGTGACCCGGGAGAAGCTGTGGGTCTTCTTGCAGCTCAGAGTATTGGGGAACCTTCCACACAGATGACTCTGAACACCTTCCACTTTGCTGGCAGAGGCGAAATGAATGTCACATTGGGTATTCCAAGGTGAGAAAACTGTTCTTGGTGGGTTCTTTGCCATTTTTGGCACTTAACATAATAGTGCTTAATCTCACTGGCAGGTAGGTATATGTGTAATCCTGAGAGCAAATGATCCTTCAGTTTAATTGTAAATTGTGCCTGTTCAGAACTATTTTAACATTTTACAATTTTAAGTTGTTTTGATTCATTTTCCAGATACAAAATACCTATGAAGGCCCCTTATTCTTATCTGCTGTACAGCAAATGGCTTATTTGTTTCTGTATTTTAGTCAGTCCAGTGTAAGCCTAAAGAAACAGTGCTTTGTGGGTTTGCCCTCTGCTGACCTCTTCTCCCCGTACTAACTTTAAACTTACTTCTTTCACAAAATTTCAACTATGAAATCTGGCACGTTTAGTATTATTATCACCTATGTAGAAAAAGACCCATTTTAGAGCAGCCAGGTTTCCCCTGGCTCTTCTGTTTGGTGACAGTGACTTTAGCAGCGCACATGTGTTTACCAGCCAGTCATCAACTTGTTCTGGATAACGTGGGGGCTGGGCCTGGCCTTGTAAATAGGAGGGTGATGCCTTAGGTGGGGGATGGCTGTGTTACTTCAGCAGGGGAGGGAGAGAAAGTATGAGGAAGCACACGTTATGCATCTGTAGGAAACAGGCTTCATTAGTTCTTCTGTTCTGGGAACAATTTATTATCATCTCTATTCTCTTCCCGTAATTGGGGTGATAATCTAATTGAGGCAGCAGAGCTACTGTTGTGCTGTGCCTGATGAGGAACCAAAAAAGTGAAAAGGAGCAGTGCGATGGTGACCATGACTCTCGATGCATATGGCTTTGGTAGAACTGACAGTCGCTGCATGCTGCCTAATTGAATGAACTACATATTTATTTGATTGCATACTGCTTTTATTGCTTAATTTGAAAGATCATTCTTTATTTAAAGGTTGCGGGAAATATTAATGGTGGCCAGTGCAAATATTAAAACGCCAATGATGAGTGTTCCTGTGTTCAATACCAAGAAAGCTCTCAAGAAGGTGAAACAGCTTAAGAAACGGCTCACGAGAGTGTGCTTAGCTGAGGTGAGCCTCCTATTCAGTGTATCCCTTGAGAGTCAGTAAAGCAAAACCTCCTGTTTGAGCTCATCAGTTAGTCTGGCTTTGTAGCAGTTTCCATTTTTGAAGGCTTATCTGTGGGTGCAAGATGAGAGGATCCTTTCTTTTCACCCCTTGCATATTGGACCTGCAATATCTGCTAGGAAGTAGAGCATTGAAAGGAATTGCAGTTGCTCTGGCTGTACGGGACTTTAAATTCAATTTAACCTGCGTTGTCAAAGGCTCCGAACTCTATAGAACATAAAGGAAGGGTAATAGTTCAGACATAGCGGTAGTATAATGGCAGGGAGGATTTATGTTTGCTGCCGTAGCCTTGTTTGGCTTTTTCTCAAGCTCATTTTTATCATTCTCTAGGATTGGAGGGGTTTTGTTTTGTCTTCGAGACAAGCTAATCTGGCTGTGATTGGCATAGTAGACCTTTCTGTTCGTTCCCCACTTCTTCCTAAACTCATACAAGTGGCTGCGCTCAGCAGAAGCAAAACGTGTGGTTCCATGGAGACTTGATGTACTGAAGTCTGATGTAACCCCTCTCTTCTTAGGAGTGCAGTCTTTCTTGTGCTCTCCTGCATGCCCTACCCTTTTCTGTCTTACTCTTTCAAGTTGAAAGCAGCAAGGATAGAGTTAAGACTCAGCTCTGTGCTGAAATACTGTCATGCTTAATGGGCATGGGTCAGTAAAATGAAGCCGTTGGCCCACTGAGAAGTGTAGTCTCTTGTGAAGGAGTCAGGTGGGAGGTGAGGCTGTTCTCCCGGTATTGTCTGAGTTAATTGTTGGGAGGAGTTGAAGCCAAAAAGAATGCAGTGGTGTAGAGTCCTCTTGCCCAGGAGCTGCCACAAAGCCTCCAGAGAAGTTTGCCAGTTAGCCTTGTGTAATTCTGGTCTCCTGTGGAAAGCATTGGAATTGTAGGAAGTAAATGCAGTGTCTTCATCAAAGGAGTAACATTCCTACTTGGGACTTTTGTAGGTCTTGCAGAAAGTTGACATAGAGGAATCCCTGCATGTGAAGTGCAAGCAGAACAAACATCGCCTCTACAAAATCAAATTCCATTTCTTGCCCCATGAATATTACCGAGAAGAGAAATGTGTGAAGCCCAGGCAGATCTTGCACTTCATGGAAACGAGGTGAGTTTGCTTTCAGATACTTTAATATTTGCTCTTCTTTTGCCTTTCCCTGGGCTCTAAGGGTCACTGCGTGTTGTTTATTACTGCTGCTGTGGCTTTCAGAGCAACAGCTTCCTGCAGATGTGCTTGCAGAAGCATCTACACAGTTGCTTTTTATGTCTTGAATAAAACTGTGGATCTGAGGTGTAGTGACAGTGCAGAATTGTATCAAGGCAGATCTTTCATGTCTCTGACAGAACTGGAGAAGAGCCATATAAGCAACATCTCATTTCTTACCTTTAGATGCTTAAACATTTATTGCCAGCAAAAATGTTTGAATACTTCAGGTATCCCTTGGACAGAACTCACTGAACAGAACTAAACCTTTAAATAAATCAGAAAAAGCTGCTTCCCTGCCCCCCCCCCCCTTTTTTTTTTCCCCCCCAGCTTCCTTCCCCATGTCTGGCCAAATTTGTATAATCAAAAGTAGAACATTTAATGATAAGGGTCTCTTGAAAGCTATTTTTGTTTTGCAAAAAGGCTTCATTGATTTCTTCCTCCTTCAGGCCGCGTTAGTTCAAGCTGGGTTACTCTAATGATTTTGCATGTGCTTGTTGCTTTTTTGAAAAAAAACAAGTCCACTAGTAAACCATCTCTTCTAAAGGTCAATTTGATGTGCAGATTTTATGTCCAGATGAGCTTATAATTTTAAGCTTTGGATGCATGGCTACATCTGTGATTGCAAAAGAGATGATACCAACCTTTTGATTCTTAAAGGAATGGGAAAGGGATGAGAAGAAAAATTATTTGACTTATCCTAGAAGTACTCTTGCATCCACTAGAGGATATGTCCTGTCGTGAGTTCACTGACTTCTTAAAAAAAACATTTAATTTTCTGACAACTTGAGATTGACTGAGTACTGCTGAGCTGTGACATTCTGGGTTGCTGCTTCTTTCAGATTCTTTAAAATTTTTCTGGAAGCAATTAAAAGGAAGAGTGCAAAGATGGCATCTTTTACTGAAGTCAGCAGCCGGAAGGCAACTCAGAAAGATCTAGATGGTGACCAAGACAAGGTACAGAAAAACATTGTCTGAAAAATGCCTCACTTCCTTTTCCTGTTTTTGAAAACCAGAATTTGGAAAAGAGTAGCACATTCCACCGTGAACACAATACTAGATTTAGTGGATACTAAATCACTACTTAAATGTTTTCTTTATCCATAAACTGTCTTTGCGTTCTCATAAAATTAACAAGGAAATTAAAGTTATTGTGTATTAAATCCCAATTTACTTAAGACTGTACTCTGAAAATGCCTGCTTATTTTAGCTTCAGTGAAATAAAAGCATACTACTTTTCACTTGCTCCTGGATCAATGTCCCGTTGTAGCAGTGGTTGTCAAAACTTTAAGGAAGATTATTTTTTCATTGGAAGTCTTTTGCGTTTTCCTTCTGCCACTCCTCTCCCATCAAGGACTGTCATATAAAAAGGCTGATAACTTATCTGTCTTGTAGACATTCATCTTGTTTAATGTTAAAGTTATCATGAGCGTGATTTCATTATTTCTTTATAGTAGTGGGCTTATAGAAATTAATTTGTCCTTAAAGGTAGAACATTGAACAGGGATTGTTAAATTCCAAATGTTTGGCTAAAGCCTTTCGATGCAGTTGATGCTTCCTAGCAGTCAGCCTGATTGTCTGGTCTGGTGTGGATTTCTAGACACTGAATGGTCAGGAAGCTGCAGCAGAGGAAGAAGAGAACATTGTTGACGCAGAAGCTGATGAAGGGGATGGTGATGCTACAGAAGCAAAACGGAGGAAGAACCAGGAAGAAGAGGTAATGATTTTACAGGTGCTCAGCACTGCACTTTAATTCCCAATTTCCTCTGCCTTGGTTTGAGTTGGGAAGGAAAGCTTCCATTGAAACAAAATGCTGAAAACCAATAAACCCCACTTGAAATGGGAAAGTGCTCATCAGTTTTGATTTGGATGGAGGGAAGACTGTAGCAGATGGTGTGGACTGAGACTTGTGATCATCTTGGCTTTTGCCAAGAAAGGTTGGACCAGATGATCCTTGAGGTCCCTTCCAACCTGGTATTCTATGATTCTGTGATCATAGTTGAGCCTGGTCACTGCTGTCCTTTAAGAGAACTGTGCAAGTTAGAAGTGGAAGAGAGCTGCGTTTTGATGAAGTCTTGTTCTTCAGGCATTGGGTAGATGTGTCTGGCAATCAGGTTGTCTGTGCTGTAGCTCACCTTCTATCTCCTGCTACTTTAATGCCGTTAACTGTTTTAATTTAAAACTTTACTGTGGTTCTTAATGAATATTCTCCCTGGCTCTGCATGTTTCCCCATTTTCACTACTTCATAATTACTGCTTACAAGATGGGTTGCTGTCATTTCAGCAAGAGGGTAGAGTAATTGAAAGTCTTGAGGGAATCCCATCATCAGAGTTGGATTATGGGAAGAGCCTTTTTCAGGGGGAGAAAACTAAATTCTGCTACAGTCCCAATAACCTGTAGCATCCTGGGCTCTATTGAGGAATAATGGCATGATTATAAAGAAACAGAGACTGAACTGAATCTGTTGTATTATTTTCTTTGCAATGGAATTGCATTTTCATTGTGTCATAGGCGAGATACTTGCAACTCAACAGTCAAGAATATTCATGAATAAAACTGTTCACGGTGTGCTTTGTTTCTGTACATGTTCTGGCTCAGATAAATACAACATTATTTCTATGCAGGTTGATTATGAGAGTGAAGAAGAGAATGGGGAAGAAAACACTGATGAGAACGTAGAAGATGAAGAGGCTGAATCGGAAAAAGAAGAAAGGACTCCTGGTGCTGAAGATGATCAGAATGGAGCAGATGGTGATGAATCCCAACATCTTTCCTTTATGTCTCAGACTAAAAAAGAGAAAGATCGATTACGTCAGTCAGCGCAGTTGCGAGTAAATGCTGTTCTGGACAGTCACCCATCAATACAGGATTACACATTTGACATGGAAAATGAACTTTGGTGTGAGGTAAGATGGTGGTGCCTGGAAACAACTGTGTGTGGTTGTGCAGTTGTGCATGTAGTTCTTATAACAAATGGATCTTTGCAGTGCAGTGCTGCTGTTTTATCTCGGCAATCCTATATTAATACAGGAAAGTGGCAGTACAAATGTACTTCTTGACAAAATCTTTAGTAACTTCTAACTTTCAGAATGCCTGATGAAACTTCTTTTTAAAAACAGGTTTTTGACAGGTTTATTGTGTTTTAATCTTTAAAGATGCACCACTGTGTAGTTATTGGTGAATAAAAGTGATGGCTGGACTGTTGAAAGAGTCTAAACATCTTAAAAAACAAACAAAAAAAAAAAAAGACCCAACAGTCCACCCCCCCAGAAAAAGCCACCCAAAAAACCCCAATCAGTGTAAGTTCAGAGATCTTGAAAGCAATGTGGATGAAAGATTCTGGGATGGGGTGTTCCTATTAGTATTGTTCAGCTGTAATTCTAGTCAGATGTTCATGTTTCTAAACACAGAACTAGGGTAATTCCAGTTGTCTACTTTTTCCCTAAAAAGAAGTAGGCTGGTTGTTGAGCCTAATGTTTGAGCTTCCTTACAGAACAACACTGCCTTCGTTTGTTTTTTGGTTTTTTGTCCTTTTAGGTTTCATTGACACTTCCATTGATGAAGGTGTACTTCGATCTCTCCTCCTTGCTTGTGTCTCTCGCACGAAGCGCGGTCATTCATGAAGTGAAGGGGATCACACGATGCTTGTTGAATGAAAGTACCAATAAGCAAGGAGAGAAGGAACTCGTTCTGCACACCGAAGGGATAAACCTTGTGGAGTTGTTCAGATACTCTGATGTACATAATCTATTTATAATCCCAAACTTGACTGATCTTGTGTGTTCTACAGAGAGACAGTGGATGATGTATGCCACTTATATTTAGCAGGAGTGATGTGCAGCCTTTTCAGCTATTAAACTCTCTTCCTCCTCGTTTCTACCCTACAGATGTGTTCAGAGCTCAGCAGAGTCTTTTCTCAAGGGCAGCTTGCAAATCAGTTTTTGTGCAGCAGCCCAGTGTCTAATGACAGATAATTTCACACTATGCTTCTAACTGTCTCTAAATGTTACTTGAGGGAGTTCTTCCATCTAATGAATTGTAGTACTTGGAGATGAATAGTTCTGTTGTGCCATTTAGCCCATAACTCTACAAATACAGGATTGTTTTAAGTTACATCTTCTCTACTGCTTTTGCTAAAAGTTCTGGCTGGCTGAGGCAGACTGGGCATTGCTTAGAAGGCTTTAACATGTTCCTCTGCTGCTTGGGATGGTTTGTTAGTTTGCTTTTTCTAATTTTCAGATCATTTTCTCCTGTGGTGAGTTTCGATTCCAGTACTCTTATTCATGTATATAATGCTGTGATCACCAGCTTAAACGTAAATCCCCAGAGTCGTTTCTGTCTATATTTCATAGAATCACAGAATGGTTTTGGGTTGGAAGGGACCATAAAGACCACCTAGTTCCAACCCCCCTGCCATGGGCAGGGACACCTTCCACTAGACCAGGTTGCTCAAAGCCCCGTCCAACCTGGCCTTGAACACTGCCAGGGAGGGGGCAGCCACAGCTTCTCTGGGCAACCTGTGACAGTGTCTCACCACCCTCACAGTGAAGAATTTCTTCCTTACATCTGATCTAAATCTACCCTCTTACAGTTTAAAACCGTTACCCCTCATCCTATCCCTACACCCCTGATCAAGAGTCCCTCCCCATCTTTCCTGTACCCCCTTTAAGTACTGGGAGGCCACTCGAAGGTCTCCCTGGAGCCTTCTCTTCTCCAGGCTGAACAACCCCAACTCTCTCAGCCTGTCCTCACAGGGGAGGTGCTCCAGCCCCCTGATCATATTTGTAGTCCTCTGAGCTGCTTCCTAGTTGTTCTGTAACTGTTGGTGCTGCTTAAGCTCATGAAAAATGGAGGAAAAAAGCTATCTTAGCTTATCTTAAGTTATTTGGAAATGGAGAGCAACTATTGTCCTAACTTGTATCTGTTGTTTTTTTTTACTTTCAGATTTTGGACATGAACAGACTTTATTCCAATGATATTCATGCCATGGCTAAGAATTATGGAATTGAGTCTGCCCTGAGGGTGATTATAAAGGAAATAAAAGATGTATTTGCTGTATATGGTAAGACTTTGTATTTCTAAAGATAGTCTTTATTATCATTAACCTGGGAAAACCCAGCCACAGTGCTTGTAAAGTTGTGCTTTTGCATGATCTTTTCATTTATGTACATATTTATAAGTTGCACCTTGTCATTGTTTTAATCATTATAGTGCCTTCTGTGGAGACTTTGTTAGTTAATTGTTAGGTTCCATTTAATCAGTAGAAAATTCACTAGACAAGGTTGAATTTATCCCCCTTTCACAGAGCTTTTCTATTCTGGTATATTTAGTTTTTGCAAGATGGAAGGTCCAGATGAATTAACTATTGATGTCTGAGGAAGCTGTTAGGCTAGTATAGTGGCCCTGAGAGTGGGATTAATCTTGTCTTGCTCTGTCTTTTTAATCATGGGAGTCTAGGCTCCCTTTGTAGTTGAGGTTTTTGTATCTTTCCTAAAATAGTTGCACTGCTTTGTCTGGATATTCCTGTCTCTGTCATATTCAGAGAGTCCAGGCAGCTGGCTTAGGGAAGATGCCTGACTTCACAGGCTGGGTTGAATTTGCCTTAAGGGAAGGGAACTAAGCCTTGCTATGAATGAAATGACTGAAAGAGGGAAGGTTAATACAGTGGGAATTTTAGCAACCAGTTATATCAAGCAGATTTGCCAGCTGGCAGCCCAGAATGGTCTGACCTTCAGGTTGTTCAGGAGCAGTTAGGTAAATGTTGACAGAGCTGCTAATGATCCCCCATCACACCGACTCCACAAGCGTTATTTAAAAATAAGTGATACTTCTTTTTAGCCTAAATGGGTTTTTTTTGTGGATGCCTAATATCATGCACGATAAATACCAGAACCTTTCTGACTCTGGTGCCTAGCTAGTGCAGCAGCAGGTGAGGGGCTAGAGCTGTGTCCCATACAGACAGAGGGATGCGTGATCCCCTTCTGCATAAACAAAGATGATGCAGACCTTACTGATTTTATGTAGAGAAACTGCTGCCTTACAACATTCTTGACATTTTGGTTTCCCTGGAGAGAGATTGTTTTATATTATAGTGAGATCTGCCCCTCTTGGATATTTGAGGGGAGCAGTTAAACCAGCTATGCACAGAGGTGTGACTGCCAGAAGAATGTTAATAGAGATGTTCTCCATGTTGATTAGATTCAGGGGGTTTAATATAGACCTGATTTATTTAGAAAAAAACACTTTAGCCTTTGAAAGCTCTGATGATTGCTCTTTCTTCTGTTCTTAGGAATTGTGGTAGACCCTCGGCACCTTTCACTTGTGGCAGATTACATGTGCTTTGAAGGATTTTATAAACCACTGAATCGTTTTGGAATTCAGTCCAACTCCTCCCCTCTGCAACAGATGACATTTGAAACCAGCTACAAATTCCTGAAGGAAGCAACAATGATGGGTAAATGGTTTAGTTTGAAATATATTGCTGCAGCATTTCACATATGCTTTGTTTTCATCGTAACTTTCCACTATTTTGAGTAATGCATAATTGCATTAGAAGAAATGCCAGAGGCTAAAATTTTAATTAAGCCCTTGCCTACGAAAATGTTCCAGATGTTTTTAATAGAATTCTGTCATCTTAAATGAAGTCAGCTCCCACATGTAATTTGTGGGGTCTGTGACTCCTTTCTTTATGAATTAGGTAGGCATTTTTATAACAAACCTTAAGATTGTTAAGATTTGTTATACCAAAGCTTTATAACAGACTACTAAATCTGCCTCTTTCTGTCTCTGCTATTAATATTGTCATCTCTGCTTTGGTTTTATGTCGCTATTATAATTTCCATATTTTCATCTCTTCTAACCTTGCTATTCAGAATTTGATTGTGAGAACAGTCATCCCAGTTGTTACTTTGATTCTGGTTTTCTTCTGCTTTGCAGCACTTTCCTATCTTTTCTTTTTTTCTGAAACACAGACAAAGGATCAGATTAATTTGTCTAATGTTTCTGGTACCATTTGAGATGCACAGGAATATCCTTTCTGGCCTCTAGCTGCTGCTCTGGAAGGTGTAGAGATCACATGGCTGCAGGGATTATTTAGGGCATTTGAAGTGGCACTAGCCATCTGCATTTAGGAGTTTTATCCAAAAAACTTGAGCTTTCAGTCTGTCATTAGCCAGTTTGCGTCATCTCATGCTTTGGATACTAATTACGTCTCCCGTATTTGCAAATAGTCTTGGTTTCTGTCACTTGCCAGTTGGATACTTTCCTTGGATGCTCCTGTGCTGCCTCCTTTGCTCCCTGTTACAAATGGGAGAAGCTCTCAACATGATCTCTTCAGTGAGCACCTTAAACTGGCTTGCACAGATGTCAAAGATACTTTTTTCACTGAATTCCTTTTTGTTAATGCTGTTTTGTTCCTTTTCTTGGAAGGTAATTTGGGTTAGGATTGTAATATTGTCGTTTGGGAATAGTATTGGTTACAACTGACTTAAAATTAATCTGAAAATCAGAAGGGAAAAGTGTAAATCCAGGGTGAAATTGAATAGAGGATGTTTTGTGCACAGTTGTGCTCTCTTTCTCCAGATTTATGTTATATCACATATTGACCTAGAAAAAAGATAAGGTTTTTGCCAGGTGAAACATAATTATATTTATGGATAATGTTATGAATAAAGACATGAAGTGCATACTGACAGAAGGGCACGGTGAATTGGCAGGAAAGCTACACTGATTACACTGATGAGGGAGTTACTGATTTCACCACGATGGAAATCAAAGTCATAACGTGGAGTGCAGCAGTCTGGATCTAATTTGCTTTAATGTAACAGATCACTTGACTGTACAGTCAAGTTTATGCTTATGGCCCTGATCAATAAGAAGGAAAACAGAAGGGTTGTGACTGCTGCGCACAGCTAACGTAAGAAGTGCCATTACAGTGCTGCTGTGACCCAGCAGACACTGATCAGGGTTTAGTGTGCAGAAGCAAGAGCCCTTTGGCTATTTGCTCAAAGAATAACTCCTTGTTAACATCATGTGAGCAAACAGGACAGTTATTTAATGATCTAACAAAGGAGCTTTTTTTTTTTCTTCAGCTGACACACATTTAGGAGCAGCTATTTAATTATTCAATTGGAGCTGAGATCAGAGCAGCAAGCACATGCCATATGCTGTGCTATGGTGCAGCTCCTCCCCCATCCTCTGTATGTTAGGAAGTTCAGTATATTTTGCTCTGTAGAATAAAGATGACCCAAAATTATCAAAAGTTTAACAATTTTATTTCCAATTTTCCAACTGCTCTAATGACAAAATTCCAGCTTGCTGTAGTTAGGATGAATGAAAAACTGCCTGGGTGCTTATAAAAACAGTGAAAGCAAACCAGTCCCAGCCAGACAGGTCATCTGGAGAGCTTCCAGATCTCTGTGACACTATTTCGCTACAGTGAGTAACCACAAAATCAAAGGAATTCATGGAATGTCTCTCCAGTGAAAAGTTCTCTTCATATCTAGCCAGAAGGGTTTAAAATCCACATCAAAAGGATTCACTCTAACAAAGGAGAAAGGCAGCAATGAAAAGGGAATCTTTTTGGTTTTGCCTCACTGATGTATTTTTTTTAGTGATCTGTTTAATCAGCGAAATGTGTTCACTGGAAGGTCAAATCTGTGTTCTCTTAGAATTCAGAACGTGTTGCCTTTTCATGCTGAAGAGGGGGAGTTTGGTAATGTGTGGCCTAATTCTCTGCTCGCACAAAAAGATTGGGAAGAGATAACAGTTGTTGTAGGAGGGATAGGAAGAGTTTTGGACTCCTGCTCTCAGAAATACAAATTCAATATGAACAGCAGGTGGCAGTGCCTTTCTGAAACTAGGGGCAGCTGAACCAGATGACTTCTTGCATGTAAACCAAAATGTTTTCTTTTCAGCACTGACCTTTTAGAAACCTTCGGGAAACATCCTAGTATGATTTTGTTTGAATTCTGTTACAGGTGCCCATGATGAACTGCGATCCCCTTCTGCATGCCTAGTGGTTGGAAAAGTTGTTAAAGGAGGGACTGGTTTGTTTGACCTCAAGCAACCCCTTACATAGTGTTTTGGTTATAACTTAAGGATCCCGATTGAAACGTTCATCGTAAGAGATGTGTATGCTCTACAGCTACACAGCAAGGGCGTGCTGTGTCCCCAGTCATCTTCCCTGTGCCAATAGGTTTGTTAATCTGAATACCTGATGAGCCTAATCTATTTAACGAGAATGTCTGCATCTATAGGAGCTATCCTTTGATCCAAAGAAACATTTATTTACTGTTTATTAATGTAAAAAATGAGATTATTGGTTTACATGGGAAGGAATAAAATGAAGGAGACTGTCTTGGTCTCCCAACAGGCCGTGCAACAGCTATGGCAAACAGAAGTCAAAGCAGAATCTGTTTCCGCTGTCTTAATTTTTGTGGGGCAGAATCCCATCTAGGTGGGTAGTGCCAGTTGCCACACGGTTGTTACGTGACAAATTTAGAGTATTGGAAATAGCGTTCAGAGCTCGCAGGTGTAGCTGGGCAGCGCTGTGCTGAAGCTTATCCTCTTCTTTTGCTGTACTTGTGTGCACTGCCATGACTTTTGTAAGCTGTGGAGGATGCATTTTCCTATTCTGCTACTTCATTTATTAAGAATTGTGTGTCTGTGACACAATTGTTAAATTTCTTTATTAGCTGAAGACCAAAATTCAGTTTTCGTGGTTTCTACAGGCATTTTCCAATGCCTACTCTTACGACTTCTTTGTATGGAATAGATCTCTGCACAGTGAGTAACCTGACATTTGATAAAAGATTTATTCCTTAAATGGCAATATGAGCTGCTGTAACAGTGACTACACAAACAACTCTTGTAAGAATTACCGAAACAGAGTTTTTTAAACTATTTTTGCTTAAATATTCTGTATCTAAGAGGATATTTAATAAAGGACATTGCAAAGAAATATTCTGAATGCCCTATTATGTGGTTGTGTTACCGAGGGAATTTTGTCATGCGGCCAACAGCCATCGCTTTGACTCTGATGGCTGTTAAACGTTGCATGGCTGAGAGCTGTTAGCCACTCTTCAGAAATCAGACTTTCTTGTTCGTACATGATTTTTAATCAGAATGCAGTGCGCGCACGTAGTTAAAATTCTTTGGAGTTGGCTCACTACCATCTAGGCAAGTTTTCTAACAGATTTCAAGCCCTGATCATTCTCAGCGGAACCTCTAAGCTAGTGGAAGAGTGCCAGAGCTCACTTAGGCAGCTGAGGAGCTCCTACTTCCAGTGGAGCTGTGCTAAAGGGGATCGGATCAGATCAGATAGTGGGAGACCTTGGCTTGGGATTGTGAAAGAGCCTCTGTGGAGTATCTTGATGGACTCTGTTCTGCCTCAGCCCCTTAAATCTGTGTCAAATGTGCTGCGAATTGTGCTGAAGCTTAACAAATGCATTATCTCTGTAGGTCTCCAGTTTCCCTTTGCAGATCTTGGTAAAAGATTTCCTTGTGTCTTTCTCCAATCTTAGCACCTGCTATGTATTTCTCAAAAACATGTGAATTCTGCAAAGGACAGGGAAAGAATTAGTTGGATACAGTTTCACAAATGGTTAGATGGGAAAGAACAAACGTGGTAACAAAAAGACTTAATTTCAGGCTACAGTCTATACTGTTACAGACCATTTGCTGAGAAAGATCCCCAGGAGGTATTCACAGTCCTGCAGTGAAGAGCATCTGTGCCACAATTTCTATCTGGGATGCAGCATCCTTTAGCTCTCTAAAGAGTATGACCTAAATAACTCATTCATCCAAGTGTTCATATCGTTTCTCTGTGAAGCTTAAGAGGTCGCTTTGATTGTGTCATGGTAATGAATTGTCCTCAGAGTTACAGAGCCGTGAAACACAAGAAAATTTACTAGTCTTATATTTTGGCATAATATACCCACATACAAATTCTGCGTATTTGAAATGTGTGTATGTGAAATCACGCTGTGCTGCAACTGAAGAGAGATCGAGTCTCCCAAGTGACTTGATGTCCTTTTCTAGACACGAGCTTGCTTTTCTGTTGCTGTCTGAAGCTCCCGAGGCAGCGTTGCCCGTAGCAATCCTCTCTGGCTTACTTGCTGCTTCAGCGGTGAGAAGTAGTCCTGTGTGGTGGGGGGCAGCGGTCAGCCAACGCGCTTTAGGGGAGCAAGGGGTGTGGATGCTAAATGAGCAGGGTAGTAAAGTGCCTATAAATATTACAGAGTCTCGTTTTGAGAAAATGTACTGAAGTGACTGTTCTTTGCTTTACACCACGTCGTGTGTCAGATTGCTGTTTCTTGCTCCCTGCAGAATTGGCTATGCAGGAAATGGTGATGAATTCAGTAGGTGGTTAGTCAGTCCTGCTGCCGGGTTATCTCATACTGATGATCCTTTAAATAGAGCCGTTTGGAAAATGTGCTCTGGCTGAGGCAGGATGCGCCAACCTGTCTTTTCAGTTCTGAGTTGCCTTTAAAATTTAGGCACAGGATCCGAAAAACTAGTCTGATCTGTACTGAAAGAACTGGCACTGTAGGAAAGCCCCTAACGTTACAATTCAGATCTTGCCTAACGTCTGTTTAGGAAAACAAAGTAGGTGGCTGTTCCTGTTCATGCACAAAAGTCATAGGGGAGAGAGAATGGCAGGACCTCAGATGAGTCTGTGTCTCCAAGGCTGGAGAATGGTACATATTTTGGCAATAAATGGACTTAGTTTATACTGTGAAGGAGAGGCAGCTGAGGTAGCAATTACTCTTAATCCATAGCATGAGCGGTTTGGCATGGGAAAATCATCTAAACTGCCCTGAAACAAGGAGGAATTTTGGTTTGCTTAAAATTCACATGCGTGTGGAAAACGGAGGTAGAGGAAACGTGCTGCTTCCTGTGGTCAGAAAACTTCCATTTCTTTTCACACATGTGCCTCTACACAGTTAGGTCTTTTATGTTTTAAGGTTCTTGCTCCTTGCACTGATTGCTGCTCGCTTTGAGGAAGCGTGAGCTGCCTATCCCTAAGCACAGTCTGGGAGAGTGCTGCAGTAATGGATGGGGCCCTTGCTGCTCTGTAATTATGTAAAAAGACAGAGTCAGTTTTGGCATAAAGGACCCCTAAGAGCTGACAGCACGTGTGATTTCATGGAGAGGAGGAGATCACGATTGAAAGGCCAAAAGAACAGGCTAGAAAGCCCCTTTGGAATGTGAGAATGGAGCTTTGCAAATACGTAAATAAGATGGGAATTCGTAACTGGGACTTCCTTTTTCTTTTTTCTCCAAGTAAGTATCTTACCGCTTGTAAGGAACTGAAGGAATTAATGCCTCAAAAATTCACTGACACAGAAAACCTCAAGGACAAGCTGTGGCCTTTGTGATTAGTCTAAGGAACATCACCCAGGGAAGCGGGAGTGTATGGAAGGATGCACCCCCCACTCCCTTGTGGTTGTATTGCCAAGCTCCTTAGATAAGCCTCAAAGCAGGGAAACATGGACTGAGTGAAACGAGATGTTCGGGTTAAAAGACTGATAAGAGATAAATAACCATCACCAGATGGTCCTAAGCAAAAACTGAGGAAAAAATAAAGGTGGGGGAGCGAGCACGACCACCACCTCAGTTGGATGAGGGGGTTGGTGCACCCCATTCCCCCCCAATGTATGTGCAGAATCCATGCTCCACCTTTTCCCTGTCTCTCATGGAAATGAGTTTGTGGAATACCTGCCTCTCTGGGACTACTCTGCTAATCAGCTGATAAGATGAACTTAAAAGGCAACAGAAAACTTTGCTGGGTGTGCACCCACCACCCAAGATTGCCGGACCTGAGACAACGCTGGAACCTGGGGTGGTGATCTGGACTTTTTAACTCCCTTTCTTTCCCTTCCTTTTCTTTCCTTTCTTTTCTTTCTTATAGATTTATCAGTAAGAGACCCCATTGCTTATTATCCTTTTCCAAGTTTAAGCGTTTCTACTGCAGGGAAAACATTTTAACTGTTTGTTTGGTGTTGTTTCACCTTAATTTAACCCAGGGGGATCATGAAACCTTTACAACTCCCTGGGCTTCCCATCCAGGTTGTAACACTGCTCTGAATCAGATTTCAGTGTGATTTTTATTTATTTTTTTTTTCTCTTTTTTCTGCTGAGGAAACCTGGTTCTCTCTGGTGGCAGACCAAGCGCTGAAGAAACACAGCAGATGGCACTGAGAACTCTTCATGTTCTTTTTGACTGGTTTCTGCAGGATCATTTTGAATGCACAGTATTTACAAGCCTTTCTTCAAATATCTTTGACGTTAGTTTGACAGTTATCACAAATAACACAAAACCAATAGTGGACAGTCAGATCTTGTGGTGATTTCCTCCAGTTTGTGTACTTATGCTGCATTTTCATTTGTCTGTGATTTAGAAGTCGGATGCAGTGCTGGCACAGGCCACGCTCTTAATGCTTCTTCCCTGGGAACCATCCCTTCTCTTAACTGTCTGCTGCACTGCAGGGTGCCAGGATACCCTAAGACTGTGAAAACATGGCAGGATTGAGAGAAGAAAAGGTAGCTTCCAAAATTGCTTGCTTTCTATGTGTTATCTCCATTAATAATGGCAAACAATCTGTTGGGAAAGCTAACAGTTATAAGCTTGACTGAACGTGCGCTCCAGGGACAGGCTGGTTAGCATGTGTGGATATAAAAGCTGGGGGAAGAGGCTTTTTTAAAGATGTAATAGAAGAACTTAGAGTTACTCAGCCAGAAAGGGAGGCAGTGATCCTCGTCTTCTGATCGTGTGTGCTTTGGCAAGCCGGGCACATACTGTGGGTTTTATCCTGCTTGTATAGTACAAAACAGCCTCTTGCTGATCCAGATTTGCTACCTGCAAGATAGGGATGACAAATCTTTTCAGTGTGTTGCCAACAGTGAATCAGCTTGTATTTATTTGCACAGCAGTTGGAAAGCAAGCTATGTTCAAGCTTAATAAATCATAATAGAAGGCTTGTTCTTGTCAGTAAACGTTTAAAAAAAAAATCCTAAATCAGGCAATGAGAATGGATAGAAATAGGAATTAGTGCTTCTTTCATCTCAAAAGCAAAGCTAAATACTAGAAGACAGGGAGCAGAAAAGTTTGTTTTGCCAGATCCTTGGTTCCCATGTTGTTATGCTTGTGTAGGTCAGTAACCAAGCAGTGGTAACAACACAGCTCGAAGAGATCTTTAATCATTCGGAGCCTTTCTGGACAAACCATTTGAAGCTTGCCAGTAAGTACTGAAATCTGGAAGCTACCTCATCTGCTGACGAGTTTGGCAAGTACAAGGGCATGTCCTCAGGGACACTTCACACAAGGTCAGATTGTGGTGACTGGACGATGCTCCTGGGACTGGCTGGCGGCAGAAGGATCAAGCCAAAGCCAAAACCTTTCTCTGGGGTTAGGTCAGACAGAAGAACTTGTGAACCACCCAGAAAGAAGGATTGAGATCCATAAAGTGTTTTGAAGGTTTCAGTGCTGAACGTGGCAGTCTTTGGGGTGCACATGAAGGCTGGGGTCTGGAGGTGTGAAGACAACCGCTGTGTGGTAGGTGAGGATGAGATCTACCTCCCGCAGCTTGCCACGTGGCAACACGCTACCTCAGCAGAAGGGAACAGTGGAAACTTTGTAAATCTTCAGTCCCCGCTTTTCCTTGCTGTTTATATAGCGTGCTCAGCAGCACAGATGATGCTTCACCCTGAAGACCCCCATAGATAAGTGTGTAACAATAATATGACTGTAACTTGTATAATATAATAACTTGTATAATATAAATATAACTTGTAGATAAGTGTGTAATAGTAATATAACTAATAGAAATCAAATGTGACTTCTCTCACAGCACGCCCAGGGAAGAGGAGGTGAACCATGTTCAGTCGTGCCCATGAGCCCAGTGTTGAGGGCACCCACTGAGGTCGCAGGAGACCTGCTCTAGGCGCTCTGCAGAACCCTGAGGGGCTTCAAACGCACCACCTGAGTGGCCTAACCACTAGCCTAGGGCAGGGAAACTTCACTTTTCCTGCTCTGAAACTCTGTGCTGCTGCTGGAAGTAATGTGTTGTTTGTAGGGATAAGGGAGGGAGGAGGTCAGCTCCATTCCCAGGGAAAGGGAGGGGGAACCAGCGCTTTCTTGGAAGACCAGAGAAACCTTTCTCCTAGTGTTTGTGCAGCCTCATCCAGAAGGGTGGAGAGAAATCCTGCCTCAAAACAGGATTGCAACTGTCTATTTTTCAAGATTTATGGCATTTTCCTGTGGTGTGAAAGATAGGAGTTATAAGTCCCTCAGGCAAAAGAAGATTCTGAAACCCTGTGTCATGGATGAGCACTAACCCTAGGTGAGACATCCCTCCAGCTCCTTCAGCGTTGCCTTTCTGGATCATTTCTGATGCGCCCTGCACTGCGGCACAGGTTTGGTGAGGCCTGAGGATGCTCCCGGTGGGAGGTGGACACCCGTAGGGCACCACCCAAGCCTGGATACTGAGCTGGAGGTGTACGGGGGTAAAATGGGTTGCTCAGAGAGGTGTAGGGTGAGAAATCAGTTTTGCATCAGAAATAGCGTGGCCAGCAGGGACAGGGAAGGGATCTTACCCCTGTACTCGGCACTGGTGAGGCCGCACCTCGATTACTGTGTTCAGTTTTGGGCCCCTCACTCCAAAAAGGCCATTGAATTACTCGAGCGTGTCCAGAGAAGGGCAACGAAGCTGGTGCAGGGTCTGGAGCACATGTCGTACGAGGAGCAGCTGAGGGAACTGGGGTTGTTTAGTCTGGAGAAGAGGCTGAGGGGAGACCTCATCGCCCTCTACAACTCCCTGAAAGGAGGGTGCAGAGAGGGGGGGATGAGACTCTTGAACCAAGGAACAAGCGATATGACAAGAGGGAATGGCCTCAAGCTGCGCCAGGGAAGGTTTAGACTAGATATTAGGAAGCATTTCTTTACAGAACAAGTTGTTGGGCGTTGGAATGGGCTGCCCAGGGCAGTGGTGGAGTCCCCATCCCTGGAGGTGTTTAAGAGTCGGGTTGACCCAGTGCTGAGGGATCTGGTGTAGTTGGGAAGGGTCAATGTTAGGTTAATGGTTGGACTAAGTGATCTTCAAGGTTTTTTCCAACCTAGATGATTCTGTGATGCTGTGAAATCGAGGCACCTACAGAGCTCTGCTGGCTGCAGGGTCAAGGGGCAGCTACGCAGCAGTTTCGAGGAATGCAACGTTGATCAGGGGAAGCATCGTTAACGCATCCTCCATGGAGACCTGGGCTGCTGAGCTGAGCTGTCGGCCAGAGCCAGCCCGACAGCCCATTCCCACTCCTGATACAGCGGGTGCCGTCGAGCCAGGATTAAGCAAAGCTGCTCATTAATGATGTGTTACAGTTTTCTGGCTTAGATCCCTCGAAAGAGCTGACTGTCCAAATTGCCCTGGAAAAGTTGAGGTCTGATCGCGGAGCCAGAGAGGATGCAGAGCTGTCCCTGTTTTCCTGGGTGCTGTGCACTCTGCCAGCTTCAGGAAGATAAATGATCCCCCTCTGCGGGGCTGCCTTGGATCTGGTGGGGCTGCGGCTTGGTCTGTAGTAACACTGCTGCTGTTGTTTGGGTTTTGGAGCCTTGCCTAGTGCTACAGAGGGAATAATGAGTGATCAAGAAGTAACAGTGGAACACTAACGCAAACTGCACTAAATACAGAGATGCATTATTAATGGGACATTAAAACTGAAAGGGCAAGTAGAGCAAATCGTATGCTGACAGTACAACAGCTCTGTGGAAAAGTCCCAGGGCTGTACCTTGGGGGGGGAAAAAAATCAATGCTCTGTAAAACATTTCAATACAAGGATCTTCTGCTTTCCGTTACACTGTATTTCCTCTGCCTGGGAGCCTGGATTATTTCTGGAAGATGCAGAATTTGCAACGTGTTTTAGACCCAATAGCCTTGTGAATGTAAATAATGCTACAAACCAGGGCAGTGCCCTTGGCCTGCCACAGGAATCAGATGCAACTTAATGGATCTCCTTTAATTTTGCATAAAGCTACAGAACTGAATTTTTGCAAGAGTGGAAAGAGAGCAGAGTCTGAATTCCTGCCCTTGCCAAGCTCAGATAGGGCAGGAGTTAGGCTGGACCCAGACTGGTGCCAAGTGAGGGGCAGCAGCAGGGAGTGCCCATTTCATCCCCTCTTTGCACAAACATCAGCATTTGGGACAACATTACGTAATTTTACAGTAACTAAGGCTCAGGCACCAGCTGTGATGCTTTGCCTCATGTTTTGGGGCTGGTCCAGGGCTCTGGGCAGGAGAGTGTTGCTGAAACAGCTCTTTTAAGGTGCTGATGCATCCACTCCACCACCCAGCAGGCTGCGGGTCTGCTCGGTTGTCTCTGGTACAGCCCGATCACTACAAGCTCATCTTCCTCCACTGGAGATGGAGCTAATGGCCATGCACATGCTCCAGCTTAACAGGGTGACACAAAGCAGGTGGTAGGAGCATGGACAGGATCTACCCCTTTTTCCTTGACCCATGGGCTCTTGTTGACCCAAATCTTCGCCACTGAGTGGCTTCAAGTCTCTGTGATGGCCCCTTGAAGCCAGGTCCTTCCTGGGCAGTGCTTTTGCAGGCTCTCAGCTTTACCCTTCATATGCAGAGGTTTTGTAGGCATTGCTTTGGCTTGCACAAACACCTCTTGCAGATGAAGCTCCAGCAAAGCCAGACCTAGCTGTGTCCAGCTTAACTACATTCCCCGGCACCACAGTTTCCTGAGTGCCTCCCCCTTACTTGGTGGTGATCATCCTTTCCAAGAGCCCACGCTGGGGTGGCTGCTTGTCTTCCCCATGGTTAATGTTGGCTTGTCCAAGGTGCTGGTGGGGCTGGTGCTATGGGGAGGGGGAGGGTCATGCCCCACGCTGCTGCCAGGGAGGCAGCGGACAGGCGCAGGTTGCTGCTGCTTTCCCCTCGTGCAGTGGCACTGTGTGTGCCCTCTCTGCCCAAATTTCTCCCCTGCCCGGGATGTGTGTGTCTCCATCGACACTGAAACCAGTCCCTCCCTTCCTCGGCTGAGTGGCCTGTGACTGCAGAAGGTCCCTGCTCCTCCTTGGCTGCAGGATGGTTACAAAAGCCACAGCTGCTTTTCCCTTCTGTCCGGGGAAATTCCCTTGCTTCAAATTCAAGGAACTGAAATGAATTGGATTTGATTTGTTTTGTTTTCTTCTCTCTTCTGCCAACATCTGTCATCCCAAACTGTTTCCACACTAAGCTATTTAAGGGAATGAGTCTCTGCTGGTTCATTTTGGGGGTGGGATGGGAGACCAGCACACAGTATAACCAATGGTACATCCACCTGGCCAGGCCATGGGGCATAAAGCCAGACTGGGATTCATCCATCACAGCTAAACCCTGACATGACAGCCCGGGGGCTGTGCCTCAGGGATCTGCATTTCCCAGGGCCTCTCTGACTGTGAATTTAAGTCAGCAGCTGAGACTTCATTCCACGCAGTCCTACAAAGCCATGTGAGGCAAATGTTCTTTCCTCCTGGGATTTGTGGGTATTTTTTAAAGGAAATGTTTAAAATGGGATTGAGTTTTCTTCCTGGAAATGCTGACTTGTTCCAGGGAAGCAAAGCTCTCTGCACTGCAGTGAAAGGGGTATGCAACAGGACTTGGGCTCCTGAGTACTGCATTGTCTATGTAAAAAGAACTGATTCTTTAAAATAAGGTTTTATGGACAAGAAATCAGAAATGTCCATGTGAAGAACACAGACAACCTGAAGAGTCAGTTTGACTTCGGCTTTTCACCTCACTGGGTCACCGAAAAACCCCAAACAAACCCCAGAGTGTGAAGTGTCAAACCAAGAGATTTCCTGGTATAACAAAACCCAACATACTGTTTGCAGTCAAGCAAAAGATTTCATCTGAACTTCTGCTTAGGGGAGTTATTTAAGATACCCACAGTTTTTAAAGTGATTTTAGATGTGAAAAAGTTTGTGCCAGAATAAAATAAGCCAGCCAGTTTTCAACATCTGCATTTCTGTCTCATTTTTTGTCCTAAAATTATTTTCTCAATCCTGCTTAAATTAGTGGGGATAAGAGGGGGTTTATTCACTGCCTGATAAACCATTTGAAAAACATCCACCTACAATTAAATAAGGAAAACTTGTGATGGGTGTATGCTCCTAAGGCTTAAGTTGCTTTGAAAAATACAGCTTGCCTGTCTCAAGACTGTGAGTTGCTCCTGGCAAATTGATACAAAACATCTTTGTCAGGATTCGTCAGAAATCCCGTGCTAGAGCCAAACACCCACCCAAGGCACCCGCCTCTTGCAAATGCCTCATTTGAACCATCACCTCCATAATTACCCAGGGACCATCTCGGATGAGTGAGGGTTTGGGGAACGTGGAGATGTGGAAAGTGCTCTCAGTGCATCTTTTCCTCCCCAGAGTCAGAAGCATTGTCTGAGAGTCACTGCATCCTACCTGTACCTGACAAACACAAAGCCTCACCCCTACAGCATGTCTCTGGTTTCCTAGCAAAACCTCACGCAGCTTAAAAAAAACCAGTTTTCAGACCTAGTATAATTGAAACTGGTATGAATTTAGATGGGTATCTGTCAAAGAGTGTATTTACAGTGGCTGTTTGGGACAACAGGCTGAGAAATCCTGGATAAACACACCGAGTTAAGCAGTACCAAGGGGAGAGAGAGAAGGGGAAAGGACCAGTAAAGTCCTGTCATTCCCATTAAAGCCAAGCCTGCTAGTTTTAATATCTTTAAGGTGGGGTGAAGGTTATTGTGTCACTGCCAAGCTTTTTCCACTACGTCAGAAAAATACTTTGGCAGTTGACCCTTATGTGCGCTGGGGAAGAAAATGATTTCATAACTATGCATCTTTGCAGTGATAACAGCTACCTGCCAACCAACAAGTAATTAATTACCTTGGTGTGTGACCCAAAAATGCAACACAGTCTGCAGCATCCAGCACAGGGAGCAACGCAGCGGGGAGCTGTAAGCCCTCGTGGGCATTCTCATGCTATGGCTTGCACTGCCTTTTTTTCTGGCTCAGTAGCAAAAATGTCATTATTTTTCTTGCTATGTTATTTAATGGCTGCTTCTGGCTAGCTGAAGACCTGGCATCACCTCGTCAGCGCTGTAGCATCAGGTCAGGGCAGGGCATCTCAACCTTCACTTCCACAGAATGGTTTGGGTTGGAAGGGACCTTTAAAGGTCATCTAGTCCAACCCTCCTGCAGTTAGCAGGGACATCTTCAACTAGATCAGGTTGCTCAGAGCCCCTGAATGTTTCTTGAATGTTTCCAGGGAGGGGGCATCTACCACCTCTCTGGGCAACCTGTTCCACTCTGGTCTAGTTACAGGTTGATTTAATGTCATGAAGCTGGATCAACTCAGAGCTTCCACTAAGCAAAAGGGAAAAGCTGCATGGTTAAAGCAAATGTTTTTAATGCTCACAAGATCTGGGCTCTGTTCCCAGCTCAAATGCAGATGTCTCATGATCTCAGACAAATCACATCACTCTTCCATGGCATGGGGGGGCCTCACTGGCAATGCAGTTGATACTTCTTTAATACAGGCACTTTGCAGCACCCTGTGAGATTTGCCAGCAGAAGCTACCACTCCTAAATAAAGGCTCATAAACCCATTTCCTGACCGCATTTGCTGTCTGTTTCTGCTTCAATTCTGATTACCTTAAAGACATACAATGCTATTTTTGTTAACTCTGAAAGCCCCGTGCAGAGCTTGCTGGCACTTTTGAGTCAGTCCTTGTTTTAGCACTCTGCAAACCACAGTCATCCTTTTTTTTTTTTTGCTCAGCGTGGCAAGAAAGAAATTATGGTTAAGAAGCAGCCTGTCCAAACTGCACTTATTATATTGTCCTATTAAAGACAGAAAAGACCATAAGCATTTCTGTTTTCATCAAGCAAGAGTCCTCTGCTGTGCTGGTCCAAGGGAGAGAACATTTCCTAGCACAGAAGCTCTTTAGCAAGCTATAAGAACAGACCGTGCTTTTAGCATAAGGGTTCCCAGTCCACTTTCCTACCTTCTGTCCACAGGGAATTGTCAAAAACCATCCAGACCCCAAGACGATGGATCCAAGGAGGACCTGGAGCTTGGGGTCCTCCTGCCTCTTTGCTGTTTGCATTTGCCATTCAATTCCGGGTCAGCTCAGAAAGCCTCCAGGATGTGTGATGTAGTTTCTGCAAACCTTGGGAGCGTGACCTGACGGAGGACTCGGGCATTTTTTTGGCTCTGCACATGTTAGTATCCTGCAGACTGCAATCATCTTCTGCTCTGCTCTCACGAGAAAAACAGTGTGTTTGGGAAGCAAGCAGTCCATTCGAATGCAGTTTCCATCTGCCAGATAATCCCCTTCCGGGAGAAAGGTGTGATGGTGCACTGAAGAGGTTTAATTCAATTCCCAGGCATCAATTACGCTTGGTCTCATTAGTATTTTACAGGCAATTACTCCTCACACTAAACCTTTCAAAAGGCAAAATACCCAGGAAGCAACCAAGTCCCTGAGGGAGAGGACCAGGGGAATATTTATAGGTTTCATCAGTCACTAGCTTAGCTTTCTAGGAGACCCCCAGCCCTATCTACACCCATCGCTGCATCACTGAAAGCTTGACTTCACGTCGCCTTGCAAGACACTGGCTTAGGCAACTTCTCTGGTTTTTCTCAGCTTTAGCTGATGACTCCTGTACGGTGTGGAAAGCCCTGTGGCAGAAAGCACCTACCCCCAGAAACCAAACCCCATGGCAGGGACACTTATTCTGGACTTGGGTGATGATTGAGGGGAGGACTTGTAGGACCTGGGGGGTGATGAGGAGCCAGGCTGCTGCACGCAGCCGACGCTTTCCTGGGCGGGCTCTGATGCAGACTGTGAGCACATGGACAGGGTAAACATGTCCCCAGGAACAAGGTTTCCAGCATCAGCCTGGGAGATCCCCGAGACAGACCCCACATGCTCTGCCAGATCACTGCCAGAAAATTCACCGCCCCCCACATCAATCCTTAGGGCACGGTCTTCCCCAACCTGAGTCTTTTTTCTTCTCCCCTGTGACTTTTGCAGAGGTTTTGATCCTGCTCTCACCAGCTCAGAAGCCTCTTGCTGTTAGGAGAAGCAGCAGTGTCTGAGATCAAGCATTTCCTGATGAATAAGACCAACCACTACCATGAGCCCAAATCCTCTTGAGGTTTTTGCACTTGGTTTAGTAAAAGGGTTTTCAAAGTTTTTCAACCTGCAAGTGTTGAGTCGCATTTGAAACGCAACAGGGATCAAAGCGTGTTTGCTGGCTGTTTGATGTTCAGCAGGTGCTGAAAACTCCCCACTCAAGTTTCCTTCTCCACTGGGCTATTTTGGGGAGTGGAGTCCAGCAGATGATTTGCTGAGAAGGTGGCACATGTTGAGAAGTTCCTTCAGGGCTGGATGTGGAGAAGCCGTGGAGGTGCATGGTTTCTCTTAGTGCTGTCTGAGGAGCAACCTGGATGGTGTTTCTGGCTGTGCTGTGGTAGAGTGACCCTGAAGAGCTCTTGCGTGGCACAGCACGTCCCCAAGCCTCTGCCAAGCCATAGCCAGGTCCTGTGCCCTGCCAGGCTACGCTCAGTGCCCACTGACTGCTCTTTGTTCAGATGTGTGTAAGGAGATGAGTGGCTGTGGGCAGCCCCAGTACCGCTTCATATCCTCCATCTGAGGGGCTTGGGGATGGTTGCGCACCACAGGTGTGAAGATTGATGATTGGAGGTCATCTGGAAACAAGAGTTTGGGGGGTTTGGGGTTTTCTATCAGGAATATTCAATGCTCAATGCATGTTTCCAGCACCTCTTCAATTACCCTAGGGAGAATTTGGACAGAGATGTGAGCTGTGTGGCTTTACCCACCAACAGAGCAATTCCACAAGCCCATGAGCTTCCTTCACCAAGGGGATCCACGTGGCTGAGGCAGCCCTGTGAAATCACAGCGAGCCCCAGATGTCTGGGCAGCAAAGGAACTGAAACCTGTGCAGGGTCTGTGTTTGATTTTCCAGCTGTGACAGTTTCCCCTTTTAAAAAGCCACAGTGGTGATAACTGTCATGGGTTTATGTTATGTGGTGATAGGTGAATTCTCTCAGAGGTTTGATTCCTTGAAAATATTTTTCTTTTTGAAAGAGGGAGTTTCTTACTGTGATGGTTACTGTTAAGGACTTCAGCATATGAACTTAGATCATTAAAGGCAGAAAACAAAGTAAACTTAAACCTTTAAGAAATCTTATGGTATCAGGTAGCCTCAGATTATGAATATCTGGGATCATAAATACTAAAACTAAGGAAACACCTTGGAAGATGGAAAAAGACACAGGTGAACGAACAGAAGGAAAGAATTATGATCTGCGTTCCTGATAAGCATATCAGTGAATTTCTTTTCAATGGAAGGATGGAAATCTACCACAGGCCTTCAAAAAAAAAAAGATCAAACCATCAAGCTCGGTTGTAGCCATGGGTATATCAGAGCTAGACTGAGTCCTGGGCCAATTTTGTGACCACCAATCTCCTGCTGACAGTTCTAACCAAGAGGTTCTGCTATCCATTGCCTTCCCAAGCCACCCCACCCTGTCCACCACCCTTCTGGCTCCTGGCTTGGTGGGACTTGCCAGGAAGGTGTCTTTCCCAGGTATGGCTCTTTTTTTTCCTGCTTGGAAAATCTGCTGGTGTAGATTTGAATGACAAATGCTGGCATGGCCCCGAGACTTGAGCTCTGGCATACACCATCAGGGGGAGAAGGTCAACGTCCACCCTCTCCACCCTCCCCTGCACTTGCTGGGTGGGCACTGGGTCACCCGGCTCTCAGAGGTGGCCAGGTCTTTGTCCCCAGTGAGGTGAGAGAGTTAATGATTAATTGCTGGAACAAAATGCCAGACCCTGAGGTGAGGTTTTACTGTCTGGGAAAAATCAATACACGGAATTTACTTTGGAAATATCAGAGGGATGGTCGTCAACACAGCTCTGTCATCATTCTGCATAACATTGGCCAGAGAGGGGAGAGCAAGGGCTGGAGGACCCCAACTGAGATGTCTTTTATTCCCAGTGTCCCTCATCCCTGGTACCTCTGTGCCTTCTTTAGTCTCCACCTTGAAGTATTTCTGGCTGAATCCCCATCCTTCCCACCACCCATGACCCAGGCAGCACCCCTGATGGTGCCTGTCTCCTTTTTTTGAGCTGTGACTCAACACGTGCTGAGGATACCGCAGATGTGCAGCTGATTCACCTGCTGCTGATTTGGCCCTAGCTGCTTTTCATGAAGTAAAACCCCCAAAACCCAAGTCTTTCCACCCCTTTGTCAGAGCTGGCTGAAATCACCTCCTACACCTAAAATGTTCCAGAGCTTGGGGCCAGGCCAGGGCTCACAGAGGCTTTTTTTGAACATGAACCAGGCTTTAAAAAAAAAAAAAAGGAAGTGATGAGGATTTGATACTGGCTTAATGCAGGGCTTAAATGCCAGCGCTGAATCAGTGCACGGCATGGGTGGTGCTCAGCAGGGAGGAGGAAGGGGAAGATGGAGGGGAGGAAAGTGCCTTTAGAAAGGGCTGTCTGCTCCCACTGCCCTGCTGCTGGGCTAGATCCCAACACAAGAAGCTGCATTAACATTTTTACACATATAATATATATATACAATAGTTATTCTTATATATATATATGTATATTATTCAATAATACTCTTTCAAGTATTCTTTGGGCAGGATTTCACTCTGCTAAACCCAGCTGTGATGAGCAGGGGGGTGGTCAGAGCCAGCCCAAACCCATCACCTTGCTTTGCAAGCAGCGTGCACCCAACAGAGCAGAGCAAAGGGTAGGAGGGCACAGCAAGAGTCACTTTTTCTCTTCCCCTCCGTGGGTACGTGTGCGCAGGATGGCAGCACTCCAGTGCCACTCATGCCCTCACAGTGGCCTTGGGATGTCCCCATGCATGGCAGGCTGTAGGGGCTCTGCAGCTTCAAATAAAATCTACCCCTTCCCAGCATGGCTCATGAAATGCGGACTCTGCGACTGGCTGACATACAATTACATATTGTATGTAAAGCTGACAACAAATTACAAATGAGCAGGCAGAATTTGGAGCTCTTCTCACTTCTCAGAAGCAGTCCCTCATTGCATAGACCTAGGACTTTGCTTTCCCTTCCTATTCCAACCTGTTTACTTGCTCTCCGTCATGCTGTGCTCCCACATTTTTCTCTGGGCTGCAGGTAGGAGTGATGGGGAGCAGTTGGGGATGTCTCTGGTGAGCTTCTGCCAAGTGCCAGCTCTGAAACATCAGGCAATTTGCATGTAGCTGAGACTCCCAGCACTCAGGCTTAGGAATATAGTGAGGATAATTACATGTTATTTGTATTGCACCATGTTATTTTTAAAAGCCCTACCTCTAAGCTGAGATACAAACCCTTTTTCCTTATGGCTATTAGAGAGACACACACAGCTTTCTCAAGGATTCTTCCTTTTTAAAAAATGAATTAATTTTAAATTTGTGATGTGGTTGCTTTTAGTTAGCAAAAGCATAACAGGCTATCTCCAACCCACTGTCTTGAATGTATGTATGTATATATACGTAATGATATATATGTATGGCAATATAAATATTTTTTGATGCATTGCTTCAACTTTTTGTGAAAGACTGAAATGCAAATGATATTCCCGATGAGCAAATCAGAATAGGAGTGTTGGACCCATTGATCCAGCTTTGAACAAACTGTGTAGCTCTGAGCGTGCATACAATTATGCACATAAATACAAATAATTAGAAATTAGTCCACCCGGTAATGAAGAAGTTAATTGCAGCGATCTCCTTGTAGAGCAAGAATAACTGAATAACTGTTCATGCAAATAATCTCCTTGAAATTTGCCTGAACACCTGCAAGTGCTACTGCTTTGACACAACATGTAATGAGACGGGTATATTCATGATACCTTTGCAAGGCTGTGAATGAGCAGTTGTGAAGCACCCGAGACTGTGTGTGCAGATGTTTTTACATCCAGCTTGACAAACAGGCAGAGCAGGGATTTCCTTGGGGAAAGTAATGCTGTGGCTTTTATGGCTCTTCCAGGGATGGAAATCCCAAGTCTTGAGTTGGAAAAGATACACCCCAGTGACGGAAAGCTATGGAAAATGTGATTTATGAAGAGATTTAAATGTTGCAGCTGGGAAGTTTGGTGGGGGGTGGAGAACAAGTCGATCCAACTACCGAGAAAGGAGAGATAAAAATCATGCAGAAGTATTTTTTCCAAACACTTATTTGGCTGAGAATTCAAAACCACCACAGTTCTGGGTTAAACAAATTAATTATTGACTATCAGGAAAGGCTCCTTCTGCAGTTTATCTGTTTTCAGTGGAGAACACACACTTGAAAAATCATGCAAAGTTTGACCTGGGAAATTCTGGCTTCCCCCCTCAAATCCAGCTTTGACGTGAAATGCTCAGCCAGAGAGGAATGGGTGCACCACAGCAGCGACCTCTCCCTTCCCCTGCAGCCTCTCACCCTCCTGCTCATTCACCCTCTGGCACAGAAGCCGGATGAATGAATTGCTAAATTCCCATTCCTTTTCCGCCCAGATGCTTTTTTAAGTAGCCACCGAGCATGTGGGACTCGATCCTTGCCCTTTGAGCACTCTCCACCCTGGTGGCAGCGCTGTGGCTCTCACCCAAGCAGTCCACGCTTTGCCTTCGGAGGATGTTGGCAGGAAACAGCTTTAACCACATAAAAGGAAATGATTTCATACTCGGCAGTCATTAAACTGTGGGACTCCTTGCCATGAGATATGTTAGCAATGGAAAGTCTAAAGGGATTTAAGAAGAGATTAGACCAGTTCATAGAGAGGCTCCTCGGCAGCTCTGAGGCACACTGGCCTATTTAGAGCCTCTGCTTCAGGAAATCCTTACACTGCTTATCGCCAAGATCTGAAAAATAATAACAGAGGAAGGATCACCCTCTACGTGCCCTTTTTTTTTTAATGGCACTGTCGGAGAGTTATACTTAACTATGGAGAATTTTGACTTGACCCACCATAGGTGCTTTACAGAATCACAGAATCATCAAGGTTGGACAAGACCTTGAAGATCATCTAGTCCAACCACGGGGTTGGACCCCAGCTTTATGGGGTTGCCAGATCAAACCCCTGTGCCTGAGCCTGCCACAGATGGTTATTTGAACCTGTGGTTATGAGATACCAGGTGGTGTTTTACAACTGCTTGATAACATGGTTAACCAGTTCAGAGCAATACCAACTCACCCAATACATGCCAACAAGGATTTCCAGTTTATAACGCTGCTCATCTGCTGCCAGGGAGGTGTTCCTGCCGTACCCTGTCCAGACCAAAAGCAGAAAGCAGTCCCTGCCCCTTGCTCCACCATGAAAACCCAAAGCTTTTTAAGTCCAGAGGTTGTTTCAGTATTTTCTTTTTTTTAGTACTTTGGCTGATGTCACAGGTAGTGTTGAGATGCAAGGAACCATATCTTTGCTCAGTGGTTTTCTTTCCCAAATTGCTACAGCTCTGGGGAAGGTGAGCCTTCAGAAGGATGTCTCCATGCTGTGATGCACTGCTTTGGTCTCCCCTTCTGACTCTGAGGCATGCAACCATGTTATGAACCCTTGTGGCCAGCAATGAGGTTTTCCTGGTTTCCTGAGCCTTCCCCTTGATGACCATCATAGTTTTGCCTTGCCTTAGGGCTCAGCGCAGCCTGTTGTTTTCCTGACGTCGTTGTCCAAACTGCTGGACTGGGGAAGAAAAGTCCCAGAGTTTCTGCCCAGCGGTCCTCGCAGCTTCCCCTCCCCATCACCTTCATCTCATTCCTGGCAGGTTTAGCTCTAGCCAGTCACCCTTGCTTCAGAAATGCCACTGCCGTAGTCAGTCCTGGCTTGAGGCAGGAGGTGGAGGAGATGATCTCTCTCAGTCCATCATCCTGATCTTCTATGCTTCTATCTATTTAAGTTTTGGGGCCCATGCACTGGGTTATTCCTGGTAGTGGAGAGCTGGATTTAGAGTGAGCGCTATCTGATGGTCCTCCCTGCCTCTGGATCCACCGGCGTCCCAGTGCAGTGCTGGGGAGGAGCTGCAGAAGCAGGTGATTCTGGAATTTCTTTCCTCTGCATCACATTTGAGGGCCATAAGGGTGCTTTTGGCTTCAGGTCCAACCTTCACCAACTGTGCCATCAGGTTGTTGGCAATAAAGACACGTACAATGCAGGATGGTTCTTGCTTCAACAAGTGTCCAGGTGGAGAAAAGCTCAGGCCTGGAGCAGACCGGTTGGGTGTAGGCTGTGCAGAGGGTTACAGGCTAACGCTAAGGCTGCTGATTGCATTGTAGCTAGCAATGCCTCTAGTGTGAAGCAAGTAAACCAAACCCAACCAGGCTTTAGTCTAAGGGAGCGTGGTGGGATAAGCTGTTTTCAAATTCAGCTAATTTCATCCCCAGCGTACATGTATGCTCCAGCAGAGCTGGGCTTACCAAAACCATAAATTTAGGTCAAAGAGACCATCTGACATCTGGCCATAAAAAATGATGAATTGATGACTCAATGGATTATTTTGCTCTTTCACCATATCTAGATTCTGATCTACATTAGCTAAACCAGCCGGTGCAAGTTTTCTAAATTGATTTTAAATTGACCTAATTAAAGCAGTAAGAGCACATAATGGAGATGTACTTAATCCAATTTTACCCTTCCTTAAATTAATTATACTAGAGTCTAGTAATTTGCAGGCAGAAGCTAAACCAATTTAAGGAAGAGTTGAGACAGGTTAAGTACCCTTGTAGTGCAGGTGTGCATTACTTTAAACTAATTAAACTCTATCTAGTGCATGTTGTAATGCCACCAGACCACAGCCAATGCCACTCAATAATACAGGCTTAATTGATTCATGTGCTCTGGCTATTAAGGCCACAAGTGCCAATAACTGACAGGCTATCACCAACCATGACATCTCATTTTATTCTATTTCTACTGCACCCACTACTTCATGTTCAAGTAAATTGGTCATGCTGAACTCATCTTTTATAGGAACTTGAGGGTTTTCTGCTCTAGCTTGTCATTTGATGTGCTGCCATCCCATGTGGACACCACACATGGCCTCCAGTTGAGTGATCTAACATGAACATCCCATCATGAGGATGCGACGGCATGCGATAGGTGTATGACAAGGCATGCAGTGCGGGAGAAGCCACTGGGCCCCACGGGAAGAGGGCAGCAGAAAGCTACAGGTTGCGTAATTTATTAAAACACTCCTTTCAGAGAGCATCTGTCTCAATCTGAAGACCTCAGAGGAACAAGGAACACATTACTGCAAACCACCCATGGCTATAGCTGCAAATATCTGAGCTTCCCATCTGAATTAATCCGGCTTCAGCTCACTCTTACTGGCTCTTCCACTGCCTTTTCTTTATCACTGAAATGCTCTTTAACACTTTAATGAGGGTTTTGATTTTTTTTTCTTCTCCCTGTGAAGGTATGTCAGCTTTTTCATCATTATAAACAACGTTGCCATCCCTGACTAGTAATTGCTGTTGTTAAAGATCATCACTAAAGACCAAATTATCTGTATACAGCAGTGAGTGGGCTGGATGGGTGAGTGCTCTCCAAACCACTAAGATTTTGTTAATTAGGGGCTAAGTGTATTTTCTGAGGGATGGATCTGAGTTTTGGAAGATCAAGTTGAAGGGACAGGGAAATCCTTGCTGTGTCACTCCACCCCTCAAAAAATGGCAACTCCATCACTCATTGCCTCCTGGCTGCTTTGATAGACTGAATTCTCCTCCAGCTGGTCCATGAAAGACACTACCTCCAGTCCCTTCCTGTCCTCTCTCCAGCCAAGTCTCTCTCTTTCAGAAAACAGGAAGAGAAACATAAATCCAAGTGAGGAGAAGTAGTAAAGCCAGCAAGGATTTGCTAGGAGGCCAAGTATGTGGAGATAGAGCTGCAGGAGAAACAGAAGCAGGCAATGAGCGAGCAGGAGATGGGAGCAGGCACTGGGGCACTCAAAGCAGACATGCACCTGCTGTCGGTCTCGGTAGAAAAGCAGCTGGGCAGGTAATTGTGGCCAGCACAAGCCTGCAGCCCATGTCCATGCTGGCGAACCAGTGGTATGTCAGGCAGAGCATCACCAGGTGTAGAAGGGAAACTTCATCCTTGTGAATGGATAGAAACCAGGTGGGAAGAGGTGATCTGGGAGGCAGTGTTAAGGGAGGTTAAGAGTCAGCAGCACCTCTTACAGACCGCAGCACTGCTGGGGAGATGAGGATAAGCATTGGTCTACTCTGCTATCAGAAGCAGTGCCAGGTCACTACACAGTTGAACAAGGTCCCGGTATAGTGAAAACAGGTTCTGGTATAGTGTTGTTCTTGTTTGTGAACAAAATGAACTGGGGATGAGGAGATGGCAGCGAGTCACTCTGCTGCTCTGATAGTCCCAGAAATGCATCCTGGGGAAGGGGGATTTAAGGAGCAGGACTGGATGCTCAATGCACCTGGTCTACAGCCAAAGCATGGAAGGAGAAAGTAAGTACTTTCTGCCTGACCTGTGTTCTGCATCTGTTGTACTGCAGGACAAATAAAGCAGGCTGAAGGCCAACAGAAGGCACATCCAGAAAGTTACTGGAACTGGTGAAGGGAAGCTGCTACAAGTATACTTCAAATTGCTAATGTACAAGGCCCTGTAAAATAAGACATTTAGTTTTAACATTAGACATCACTTATGTTTTACTAGCTTTTATTTTTTCCTGTCTTTTTCTGTATTTTACTGTAATGTATATAATTTCATTTATACTTTTTCCTAACTACCCTCTGTAGTTGTTACCCACTTGTAAGATGTTTTTAAACCTTTAACTCCTTGCCTTGTAAGGGTAAGACAGACCTTGGACAGTCTGAAAAAACTCCCTGAGTACATCCCTAATAGCAGGAACCTAAAGAAAACAAGTGCCTAAGAAGACGCCAGTGTCAAGATAAGTGACTGAAAGCTGGAACAAGCAGGAGCTGAAGGATGGATGAAGTAACTCTATGACCATATATGACACTAGAAACCTAAAGTTCACTAAGGGACAGTGTGAGAAAGGCTATGTGGACCCCTAAGGAGGGGAGAAGACCCTCACTCTATTTTTACTACATATGCTCAGACTATGTAAATGAATTCTAAGAACCCATTAGCATGACTGCCTTTTCTAAGAAATCTAATGCATATTGTGTATATTAGTCAGAGAGTTTTGTTAGTAAGTGTGGCACTTGTGGTGGAGCGATTCCCCAGTGCTGCCCAGCACTGCGAATAAAGAATACCTGCTTAACAGTTATACTCAATCCTGACTGTTGAGTGAACCTCTTTGTTTCACGGGGGCCAGGCTGGCACAGTGGTCTGTGCAGGCTGAGAAGCAGCATGGTTAATGCAGGAGATGTGAACATGGCAGTAAAACCAGAGGGATGCTGCCAAGTTGTGATGAGGAAGTAAATAGCATCAGGAAGGTGAGATTTTTTTTTTGTCTCAGCTGTATACTGAAATCTCCACATGCATTCTTCTAGTACTGTCAGAGACTTAAAAAGTGGCTGTAGGTACACTGGGTTTGTGTGGTGGGGTTTTTTGGTAGCAGGGGAGGGGGATACAGGAGTGGTCACCAGCACGAAGCTTCTGGAAAGCTCCCTGGGCTTCAAGTTGGATCTGCCTCTGGCCAAGGCCCAATTAGTGATGGTGGCTGTGCCTCTGTGATAATGTATTTAAGAAGAGGAACCTGAGAGGAGGTGGAGGGACTTGGAGGATGAGTTAGGAGAGGGACACTTACGTGAACACTGAGGTCAGTGGAAGGAAGGAGGAGGAAATGGGGGAGGTGTGCTGGTGAAGACCCCCCCTGTATCCTATGATGAGATGACAGGGCTGCTCCCCTGCCACCCATGGAGGCCACCAGAGGAGCAGAGATCCGCCTGTAGGGGACCCTTGGGACTCTGTGGGAAGAAGCAGCCCCTGCTGCTGTAGTTCAGTACTAGGACTGCAGCATGTGGAGGTGACCCAGGCCAGAGCATCTTGAGAAGAACGCATCCCGTGGGGAGGACTCAGAGTGGAGAGATGTAGAGGACTGTCTCCGGTGAGAAGGACACCACGTGGAGCAGGGGAAGAATGCAGAACAGGGCTTCCCCCCCACTTTGGAGGAAGAAGCTGTGGGACTGACTGCACCCCTACCCCCTGCCCCTGTGCCACGGGGGAAGGAGGTAGAAATACTGGGAACAAAACTGAGCCCAGTAAGAAGGGAGGGGTGGGGGGAGGTGTTTTAAGATATGGTAATGCTTCTCACTGTCCCATTCTGTCTGTTAAGTGTTGGTTTTGTTAGTGTTTGAATTAAAGTGTTCTTGTTTCCTTCCCCTAAGGAGCCAGGTTTTGCCTGTGACTGTTAATGGGTGAGTGACACCTCCCCGTCCTTATCTCAATTTTCTGGGCCTTTTGTTTCATTTTCCTCCTTCCCAGCACTGGGGGAAAAGGGGTGAGTGAACCTCTGCTGGTGCTCAGTTGCCCTCTGGGCTCAAACCACGACAGTAGGTAAGCCAAAAATTAAACATCAGAGAACAGAATGAACCCTACCTAGCAGGTCTGAACAAAGTCGTCTTTCCTTAATGATAAAGATGAGGCTGATTCTTGAATTATTTTTAGTAATATTTTCATAGAAACCACAGTAACTGTTGGGAGGCAAAAGGAGCCAACTGTATTTCACAAGGAGCCCTACTGCCCCTAGGGATGCAAAGTCTCACATGCCCTCAAAATGGGGAATAGAGAAGGATCTGACCAGCTGTACACAGAGCATCAGGTAAAAACAAGTGTAAAACGATGAAATGATCATTGGTATTAGATGTCGAACTGGGCTCACAGCTAAGTCTTGTGGTTGCAAACATTTTTGGCAGTGTTATTTCGAGCAGAGAGCTGGAGGAGCAAGACACTGGTTCTATCACAGTTTGCTACAGGATGGCAGGAGAAATGTCACTTAAAAGGACATGTGCAACCACCATTTTTAGTGCGTTACCAATGATAAAAGGGCTTAAAATTGTTAAGTTTTTGGTTTTTGTTTTTAGATGACCTTTTTCTAATGAAAAGCTATGGCAAATTTACTGCAAAACAAACTGTAGTCATTTGGGGTTAAAAAGAAAATTAAGTTGTTGCTCTCAGGTGCTAAACGAGACAAGTACCAACAACAGCCCTCTCTACCCAGCCTGTATCTGGGTACACAGGGAATTTGTGAAGCTGATGCTAAGAAACTCCTATGGCCTGAGACTTCTAGGACTTCTAGGCAAAAATCTCTTCATCCCACCTTCATCTCCACACACAAGGAATATCAAACCATGTCGTTTCCAAAGACAGGGAGCGCTAAGGGTTGGATTAGATTACATCTTCAGCAGCTCTTTTAGAAACTCTTCTGCTGCATCAAAAGCCCACTTTTTTGCTAGTGGCAAGTAAAGGTGGCTGTGGCAAGGAAACCAAGTTTTGTCTTCTTACTACTAATTAAATAGTAGCAATATTGATTTAAAGAAAGCCAAAGACCTCATTTTCCAAGATGGTTATCCACCTTACTCTTCATATCTTTTATCAGAAGCAATAAAACACTTACCCTCCCCAACACAGGGTGAGCGATCAGAGGAATATAGATATGAATATAATTACTAGAGAATACAATTACATTATCAGCAAAATTTATAACTCTAATTTGATTTCAATAGACATATTCTATGGCTCTCCTGTGTGGTTTGCAAATAGGCTACTCCCTAAGAATTCAGATTAATTTTTATACCTCTGCTTGCTGCTGCTGCTTCTGAAGAAAAGCTGCAAATAGGTGACTCACAGCCACGCTTGTATGTGAGCCATCTGAAACATCACATTTTTTCATCTCCAGTTCTGCATATCCCTGTTAATATCCATCAGAGGCTGTAATGCCTAACTAAATTACTTTTTTTTTTTTTCCATTTTCTTTTCCACTCTAGTCTTTTAATACTATTCAAGCTTGCTTAAGGCAAGGCCTGTGTATATGCTTGCCTGATGCTGTTTATCTGAAATTTGATGCTGGTTTCCCCTGAGGTTCATCTGACCCAACCTCCAGGCCTCCCACAGCGATGTGGATATTTGAGCCAGACGCTCTGGGCTTTCTTTTGCAGCAGCCATGAGAAATAAGCACATTTAAGGTAGGATACACCCTCCTTCACATAGCAAGGTCTGCAGCAGGTTGAGGAGACTCCACGCTATAAGTAGGAGCACCACAATCATCCATGACTCCATCAAACATCTCCTAAAATCAGGGGGAACATTTGCAATGAATTGTATAAGCGCTTTTCATTACAGGCTATAGTAGAAACATTTGTCAACACAACCACAGCACATGCCCTTACCGCAGGGAGAAGATACTCCAGCAAATGCTCTGGGAGAGTCATCCCACCAATCTTCCAGACAAAATAAAAAAGTCACAGAAAACAGAAAATGAGTATAATATGCAAATGCTGCATTTCCTCTGAAGACACTTCATCCCGTGCTTGTTAATACATTGCTTTCTAATGCTTTTAAACTAGCAAATTTCAAAGCAGTGAGTATTTAATAGTAATATAAGTGTAGTTTCATTTGGGGAGGGAAATAAACTATAATGATGTGAGCATGTTTACACTAAAATATTTGTGGCTTCTCCTAGTAGGATGCCTTTGTGAAAAAAAAAAAACCCAAGCAAACAGAAAAGTTCATACCCCTAATTAAAGCAGTTATAATCTTTATAAGGGCTTACAACATCAAAGGCCAGACTGACATCCCTGAAGTCCTACTGACAAAGCTTACTGCCTGTTGCCTTGCTTGCAGCAGTGCCAGAAAACCTCCTGACAAGTGATTTGGAAACACTTTCAGAGGAAGAACCGCAGTGTCATTCAGCTGCTCCGGTGCCTGTCACGCTGTAGTATCAGTACCACCACCGCAGCGATGATGCCATTCCTTGGCTCTTTGGCATTGGCTGCTCTGCTTGAATTTTTGAATGCTGCCCCAGACCTAAAAAGGGAATTATTTATAAAAACTAACTTCAGGGATAAGAAAGGGCTCACTGGTCTCTAATCAGAGGGGAGAGAAAAGTCTGTAAAGGGGCATTCAAGCAACCAGTCTCTCTTCCACCTTAATATTTCCCATAGGTTTTGGAAAGATCTCTCTTCTTGCTAGCATTCCTAGTGCACAGACTCCCAGCCAGTTAAAGTCTCAGCTAAAAATAAAAAAGGCTCACGTTAACTTTGGGTTGCTTCCTAGAGAAGGACATGTCCTAGCTTGGTTCAGATTGCCAGGGAAGGGAGCACTGTGGGCACCGCCAGAGGGATGGAAATTGATGTTTGGATAGGAGGAATAATGGTAAAAAGGGATCTGTCAGGCAAACAGCAATGCTGGTGAAGGATGATACAGCAGCACTGCTGGGGCGAAAGGGAAAAGTCAGGAAAAGCCCTGGTCCCTCTCTCAGGCTTGGTGCTGCGATGCAGAGCAGGAACGGGCAGCCTTTGTGGTACATTACAAGAAGCTTGGTGACATCCTCTTCTATCTGCAAGGCAGAAATCTCTCAGCAAGGCAGAGCAAAGCAACGTGAACTGCTACCACATTCACATGCTCCCAGAGTACATCAGTCCATCCTAAATATTCACCATGTTCCTGTAGAACTAGTGTCCTGTAGTTGTCAGCTCATGGAGGCCTATGCAAGGCTTAAAAATAAGAATATTCAAGCAAGGTGAATGATAGCTTTTTTGATAACATTGCAAAAATAACAAAATATGTTTCTGACTGTGTTCTAAAACACAGCATCCTTCCCACAGATTATTTTGGTCATTCCTCATTCAACACTCCCTCTTGAAAGTGAAGACTAGACTGGCAGTATTTCCTCTTGGTCTGGCTACAGAGCTGTATTTATACTTCTGGTTCACTAAGGCAGCATCTGAACAGCTAGGAGCTTGCAGGCTTTAGCCACTGTCCCTCAAGAACAAACCTTCCAACAGAAAGAGGGTGTTCAGAAACCAACATACATTCCAAAGATGCTTTTTTTTTTTTCTGAACAGAAATAAAAAAAAAATGGAAACAAAAATAGAAAAAAATAGACAATGCAAATTTAAGTCAAAGTAAAGATATATCACAACATGCTGAGCATCCAAGGCATGGAGAAGGTTCAAAGATGCCTCCAAGCAATCCTGCAACTGGCTTTTCATGTTACATGCTTTTGCAGGAAGAATTCTCTATAAATCTATTACAATGTCAAAACCACATTATTTCTGCCTCTCAACCTGCAATGCCACATCTTAAGCAAGTCATTTGGCAGCAGAGGGAAGGGTAGAAATGGCATGCATTGGCTCAGGGCACTCGGTTTTGAACTGGCTCACCAGTGTAGCTGGCACATAATGCTCTTCTCTGTTTTCAGCATTGATTTATCTTGGCCCAGGCGTCTCTTTTGTTCTCTGGCACAGCTTCAGCGGTATTAGCGAGTGAGCGTGATTTAACATTTGTACATTTCTAGGAAGAGCAGCCTTATTTCTGCTGTCAAGATAAGACATCTCCCACACACAGGAAGCGTTGGTGGTTTTGCGGCAGTGGAGAGGCTGGCAGGTGAGTCCGCCCTTCAAAGGGGGTTCCTAGAAGCACTGCTAAGCCCCCCAACTCTAAATGCACACCTCTGACTCCTGCCTCTCTATTACTAGGGCGAGACATGGGCGCCCACTGGCCCTTGTAACACCTACCTAGACTTACAGAGAAAAAGAGGAAGGAAGCACTTTTTTCCTGAGCTGTTGAAGCAAAATAATCTGATTTAACAATGACTTGGAGTGGTGCACTTTTGATGAGTACTCCTCAAAAGAATAGGGGGAAGGGAGGAAGAAGGAAAAGAAGGAGGGAGGGAGGGAGGGAGGGAGGGAGAGAGGGAGATGATTTGGACCTGCTGAGAAGATGCTCTGGTCATGGGTGGGCTACACGTCTGGCCTCATGATGGCAAACAGAAGCACACAGACATCACATGTGGTAGATCCCAGACCACACTGTCTTGCTGGGCTTGGCATGGGCAGGGGAATGGAGACATTTTCTGGGGTAAATCTTTGAGAAAACGGCCATTTCTGGAGAGGAGGGATCAGTTGTGGGATTTCTATGCTCGGTATGTGAGATGTGTCAACATTGCCCAGTGCAGCATCAATAACCCCATGCTCTTAGAGATTGTGTCCTTCCCCTTTGGGCACCAGCAAGCAGCTTCCCATCTCCACTTATGAAAACAGGACTGTTTTTATCTGTCCCTCACACAGCCTCCATCTTGGCTGTTTTTCAAGCTTTTTAATTGTTTTGTCCTGCTCTGATTCCTATTATGGCACAGTAAAAATGTGTGCTGCAGAGAGCACGCTGTATTTAATTTGTTATGCAGTTCAGAGAAGTAAAAGAAACTCTTCAATGACAGATCCTTGGTAGATCCTGAAAACCCTGCATAAACTCCTGACACGGTCAGGCACTATTTATTCACAACGTAACACAAAGCAGGACCCTGTCTGCCTGTGGCACATTGTCAAAATATGCTCTTCACGCTTTCCACAGCTGAGAAAAGCCTTGATGGGTTCTCGTAATTGCTCTTGTGTCTGTCAGGCAACGCTAAATCAGCTCTTACCTCCTCCTCATTACTCCTTTGGGCTCACAGAAAGCAGTGAAAATACACCATATGGCAATAGAAACAGAAATGTTTGGGCGTGTTTGGCTGGTTGGAGTTCAATGGTCACCCTTCAATGTCTCCCATAAGCAAAAATCCTCTTCCTCCCAAAGCAAAGCCACAGACTTTGATTTCAGGGCAGCTCCCTGGGACCTGCAGATGTGACTGCAACTCAGCAGCTGTAGCACTGCTGCCCAGTTATGAGTTATTATCTGTTATGCCCAGACAGAGTTAGGACTTTATATCAGGTACAAACACTTTGGGGAAAACATATGCTAAAGCAATCAACAGCTTGCACGTCTGCTCCATTTCCCAGGCCTTACCACCACCTGAAAAGAAGCCCTTTCAGCCCCGGAGCAGACCTAATAAGCACTTTCTCCCTCTACAACAGCTTTACATCTTCTACATTAGCCTGACAGTTTGTGCCTGGCAGCTGTAGCCTTAGCGCAGTTCTCTGTTTTATCCATTTACTATCTGCAGGCAGTTTAGCCTTACTCATAGCAAGTTGTCATTCTGCTGCTCACACTAAGTAAGTATTTTTTGCCATGGCTCTCTGGCTCCTCTTGAATATAGCCCAGGTACCAGAGATGCTCTTGCAGGCTGCAGAGAGGAAGGGACAGGAGGTTTCTTTCAAACACAGCCTTGCTAGGCTCTTCCTTTTCACTTCCTTTTCACTTCCTTTTCACAATGTTTTAATCAGTGCATATCTGGCTTATCTCAAGCAAAGCTGCTGTGAAGATTACAGTGGTGGTTACTCAACAGCACAATGCTTTTTTATCAGTTCACAGCAGGCTGAATAAGTGAAGACACTAATTTTACTTTGCTAAGTTGGCACCCCAAATTGGCTGTATTTTGTGTGTCTGAGCATAGGCATGAACAAACATATGCCTGCCATAACTTAGCTGCAAAATACTAATGTATCTCATTTAAATGTATGCATGGGGTAACTTACACAGCAATGGATGAAGGTCAAGTCAAGAGATTGAACTTGAGAGAACTGGACATGTACAAGTCCATGGAACTTGACAGGCTGCATCCATGGTGCTGAGAACAGGCTGACATCCTTGCAAGGCTACTCCCTGTCACCTTTGAAAGGTCATGAAGATTGGTGGAAGATGCCAACAACTAGAAAAGGACAAATGCCAAAAACATTTTCAAAAAAGGCCAAAAGTTCAACCCGCAGAAAACAGGTGGGACAGCCTCACTTTGGAGCCTGGGAAAATTGTGGAGCTCCAGGACATCCTCCTGGAGCACATTTCTGGGCAACTGAAGGAGAAGGCGATGGGGAAGAGGTTTGGATTTAACAAGGGTAAATCATGTCTGATAAACCTGATTCCCTTCTATGATAAAATGACTGGATTTGTGGATATGGGGAGAGCAGCAGATGCCACTTACTTTGACTTCAGCAAGCTTTCACCGGTGTCTCCAACAATATTCTTGTATCCAAGTTAGGATGTGATGGTCTGGAGGGGTTGGCAATAAGATGGATAAAAACCTGGTTGGATGATCAAGCTCAGAGAGTAGTTAGTTAATGGGGTGTCCTCCTCCTGGAGGCTGCTAACAAGTGCAATACTGCAGGGGTCTATCCTTGGACCTGTCCTGTTTAACATCTTTAGCCATGATCTGAAAGAGGTGGTAGAGTGCACTCTCATCAAGCCTGCAGGCGACACCAGGTTGAGGGGGCAATCCATATGTTTGAGGGCACAGCTGCCACTCAGAAGGACCCACACAGGCTGGGATGACAGAAACCTTATGAAGTTTAACAAGGACACATGGAAAGTCCCGGCCTGGGGAAGGAAGAACCGCTGGCAACGACACAGGTTGGGGAATGACTGGGTGGGGAGCAGCTCTGCGGAGAGGGACCTGGGGTCTTGGTAGACAGCAGGCTGCACAAGAGCCAGCAGTGTGCCCCGGAAGCAAAGAAGGCCAAAAACCATCCTGGGCTGTATTAACAGCATCATAGGCAATAGATTGATTATACCCTCTACCTAGCACTTTAAATGAGACATTTGGATGGGGTTACCAAGATGGTTGAGGGCTAGAGCACATGCCCCATGAGAAGAGGCTAAGGAAACTGGAAACTTGTCCAGCCCGGAGAAGAGATTCATATGAGATCTGATTGCAGCCCCCCAGTACCTGTGAGGAGGTCATCAAGAAGATGGAGCCAGGGTCCTCACTGGGAGGATGGGTCCATGGTGGGGGGATGAAGAGACAACAAGCATCAGTTGAAACCCAAGAAGTTATGACTAGATGTAAGGAAAAACTTTTTGTCTGTGACAAAACACAAACAGTGGAGCAGGTTGCCCAGGGAGGTTGTGCAAACTCCATCCTTGGAGATTTTCAAGCCCCAACTGGATAACATCTTGAGCAACCTGGTCTGACCTCAGAGCTGACCCTGCTTTGAGGAAAAGATTGGAGAATAGACCTGCTAAGGTCCATTCTAACCTGCACTGCCATATGATCCTAATGTATGCCATTTAAGTTTATCTGCAGAGTAGCTTATCTAAAAAATGGTAGACAAGATGACTTGAAAGTTTGCTTAATCGATAAAGAATGGCATGAAAAGAGTGTGGTCTGTGGTGTGTACATACTCCCCATTAAACAACTCTTTTTTTAGATCTCTGCTTCAGAGATATGCCAAAGGTTACAGCAGATATGTTAAGTAAACAGGCTGATCAAAACCACAGTGTTGGGATTTATATCAGCAGGTGATAAGTGCTTAGACTTTACTCTGAAGAAATCTACTAATCTACCTAAACAAAATTCAGGAAAAAAGGACAGATTGTATCAGTGATTTTTACTGGGTTTTAAAGATAACTGCTATAGGAGCTGCACAGGAATGAGCAATGTTCTAGAATATAAAAGGCAAAATTTACCTTAGTTCAAAAGAAAGCTTGTTAAACAAATCTACAGACTTGCTCCTTTTGCTTGGTGTTTTAGATAGATTGATTCAGTTTCCATTTTAACTTGGACATTTCCAGGAAGGGCTGGAGCAAGGGAGAGAGAAGGGGAAGAAACAAGCCAGAAAAGTCTTCCTTTTGGCTCAGGCTGATATGATAGCATTTAATATTCCCAGGAGTGGCAGTCCACAGTCTTGTGGCCAAGGTATGTCTCCTGGCCAGCTGAGCCACAGAGAAAGAGCTTGTGACAACCTCCCAGGACTGTTTGTCACAGTGGGCTGGATGCTTTTCTCCTCTCAGACTGCTTCACTCCATCTGCTCTTCTTTCTTAGATTTCTTAGAAAAACTCTTAGATATCTACAATCTCGTAAAATGATTTAAGGTTACATTTGCTCTGTATTACTAATGCTTTGTGGCATTAGGTAATTGCTTAATTGAGCATTTAGGAAAGCATTAATATATTTTTCTCTGCAAATGCATTATTAATATATACATTACAATCTCTGCTGTTAAGGCTTTGTACAATTATTAATAGACTTAAAACGATATGAACTGCGTGAAAATATTTTCTCCTAGGAAAAAGAAACTCAAAAGGACACAAATTGTATCATCTGGTTCATCATCTTTATAAATTAAATATTTGTACTGATACTTCTTTACTCCAATAGTCCTAAGCCTGTCTGCACCAGTTAAAATGGGAAGTATGACTATTTCTATCCTGTTTCCCCTTAATTCACAAAGCCAACTAATATGTTTGAAGAATAACAAACTGCTTTGCATCCACCCATTTGGACCACTGACTTCTCTGCAGTGCAATGTATTACTTTCCTCTAGAGCAGCACACTACATATAACATCACTTCTTCCATCTAGGTCATATTTAGGATTGCACTGACAACCTGCATTCCCCTGGAAGTGAGAAAGGCAGTGCACCCTCAAGCATTAATTTGTTTTTAATGCTTCTGGGAAGAACACATTAAAGACTTCTAATGAGATTCTTTTTTTTTTTTTCACAATAGGGGGCAGTGCCAAAAATGCATACACACTTAAATATAATATTAAGGTACATGAAACGGTGATGGAATTAAGGCAAAGACAAAAAGGAGGTGCAATTACTACACAACTACTTACTGATCTCAAATAGTTTGGGGAGATTGTAACAGTTGGATGATCTGGGGTTGGAGGGTAATATTATCAGGCTCACTATGTTAAAATAATCATAACTACATAAAACCCGATACTGGGTCGGATGAAAGCTCCATCTAGCCCAGCAGTGTCTGACAGCGGTATGTGAGTAGGAAGAGAGCAAGGACAGGGCAAACACGTTCTGCATTTCCCAAAAATACCTTCCCAGCTTCAGAAACTTGAAAGTCAGAAACTTGCTGAGCCAGATCAAGAATCTTTGATGATTCTTCAGTTGCTTGTTAAGCCCATGCAAAGTTTTGGTATCCACAATATCCTGCAGCAAAGACTTCTTCCAGCTTAACTACAGACTGCATTATCTCCTTTCATTTGTTCTGAGCCTTCCAAGTTCTGCTTCCATTTGATGTACCTCAGTTCTCGTGTCTGGTAAGTTAGTGAACAATCTTCATTCCTGTTCCTTATTTGGACCACTGAATATAGACTGTGATATTATGTGCAGACTAAAGAGACCCAACTGAGTTAGTCATGTCCCATCTGAAAGCCCTCCTACTATTTCTGATAATTCTATGAATTTTTTTTAATCTTTTCCAGTTCTACCATATCATTTCTGAGATGGGGATATTGGGACTGCATAGGGAATTCAAGATGCAGGTGCAACAGGGATCTATACAATGACATAATTATTCTTTCTTTTTTGGTCTCTATTTCTCTCCTAATAAATTTTAACAATAATCCTAACAGTTCTTAATTTCCATTTTGATTACTGCTGAGCCCTGAGCTGATGTTTTCACAGAAACACCTCTCATAACCCCAAGGTCTTTTTCCTCAGTGGTAAAGGTCAACTCAAAGTTCCTCAGTATATACGTAAAGTTAAATTTTTTTTTCTCGTATGTTATCCTTTCGTATCTATCTGACTTTAATTTCACCTGCTATTTTGTCACTGAGTCTATTAGTAACATAAAGTCATTTGCAGTTTTTCCCAGTTAGCCCCACCCTGAACAGCTTAGTATCATTAGCACATTTTGTAAATCACTATTCACCTCCATTTCTATTGGCTATTTGTCCATGTTTCATATCAATTAGCAGCCTATTTTTTTACTTCCTTTGGGGAGGAATCATACTGAGTGCTTTTGAAAATCATCATAGATGGTTAATTGAATCTCCCCTGGTCCCTGAACTTTTTTACTTCTTCAAAGAAAGCTGATAGATTTGTGAAACACTAATTTGCTTTACAAAAGCCATAATGACTTCCCCTAATGTGTCATCTTCTCCATGTGCCCACTAAGTCTTTTCTGTTCTTTAGCATAATTTCTAGTTATTTGTCTAGTAAGGGTGTCAGGCTTCTGGATCTACAGCTTCCAAAAATCTTCTCTGAAATCCTTTCAAAAATCTGGTGTCACATAAAGCAACTTTCTAGACCACCCTGATGCCAAGGTAGTTTTAAGGGAGAAGTTAAGAGACAGTAGTTAGTACCTGAATTACTTCATCTCTGACCTGCTTGAAAACTCTTGGTTGAACACCATCTGGTCTCAGCAGTTGGCTACTGCTCTTTTTCTTAATGTGTTCCTTCATCTTTTATACTTACACTTTAATCTGAGACACGTTTTCCCAATTACTCCCCTTAAAGAAGCTTCCCAGTATTGGAGTTTACCCAAGCTCATCCATCCCATTCACAAATGCAAAAATCCATTCAGCTTTTCTTTTATGGCTGTATCTTCTCCAGATGTTTCTTCTGCATCTTAAACAATCTATTTGCCTTACAGAGCAGTCAAACTCTGGCAGGCTCCCTGATTTGTTCCAGGGAAGACTTCCTAATATTTTTTGTATCTTTTGCAAGTTGACTCTGAAACCACCTGGCTGCTTATTACGATTTTGTATTTAACCCATCAGAGGTTATAGTCTCTTCTTTTCCTAATTTGAATAAAACTTCTGCTTGTTGAAGGAAGCCTTCTTCATCTAGTAATTTCCCTCACCATGCTTTTTACTCAGTCTTCCTTTTAGAAATTCTCTTTTTCTGGTGCATTGGTTCTGCCTCCAGAACAGCGGCTTTAAACAGTCTCCATGTCACCTGTGAAGACTTAACTCTTTTAGATGTTTCTTTTAGGCCCCTTTTAATGAAAGGTGTGTCTTGTTTTATATTGGTCCTCTTTTTTGAGAAGAAAGCAGAATACTACTGATTTTCTTTTTCTTGGTGTTACAAGGGTGTTGAATCCAAGGATGCTACAGTTACTGCTACAGTGTGGTTCTTTGTGAAGCAATATTATGACACCGTTTAGGACCAAACGAGGGATTGCTCTTTCCCTTCTGGACTCCCAACTAGTGTTCGCGGACAGTTTCTAAACAGTTAGATAGAGCATCATCCCCTCCCATGACATTTACCTAATCTACATTTGAGTTATGGAGGTCACTTATGATTGCGTTTCCTGTGCTGCAAACTCTCTTATCTCCCCGCCTTGTTAGCTAGACTGGTGATGAAGTCCTAGCACTGCGTTTTTCCTATTTATTACTGAGACTTCAATCAATTGAGACTCCATCTTATTTATTGACAGATTTAACGGGTAGTTGGAAGATCCTCTAAGTTTTCTTTATAATATAGCATCACTCATCCACTGGTATGCCTTGTCCTTCCTTTGTATTTTACATCTCAACAATATAATACATAACAAATGTGATTCCTCACTTTTCCTATTAGCTTTCAAACTCTGAGGCTATCTTCCCACTGTGATTAATAATGTGGCTCCCATCTCAGTTTGAGAGAAGACAGGCAGGTCACGGTATCACATGACGTTCATGGCAAGGGGGTATATGCACACTGCATAATTATTCCAGTAATTTGTCCTCTATTAGCATAGCTGGGGGGTGTGGATTTCTACAGTGGAGTCCTATCTCCATTACTTTGTCCTTAACTGTTTCTAGAATGTATTTTGATTTCTTTGTGCTGACACTAAGCATCTTTCATTGCCAGTAACAGAAGAAGTAATCTTCCAGGTAGGAGAGTGGAATTGGACATGAAGATGATAAATATCCATGTGGTTTTGCCTTTGTCCTCCATGCAAATTGGACAGGTCCCACCTATACAGATGACTAATGTCATTATGTACACTGTTCTGGGTATACAATTTAGGTCTAACCACAGGAGAAACCACTTTTTAAAATTACTGTGGAAAACAGCCTGTATTTTTAGCAACAAACACCTAGTTACAAAAGCACTCTCTTGAGAAAATGTTTCTCCTATGAAATACAGTGGGACTGTCTTTCTCCTCTAGTACAACAGCAGTGTCACTATTCTGTAATTCATTCATCAATCAGAATAAACATTAAAGCATAACACAGCTTAATAAAACCATTAGAGCTGTGCCACAGAAATAATTACGAAGACTGGTAATAAGAGAGAGCCATTTACTTAAATGAAGCATCCTTTTAAAGTGATGACTTACCTTACCCCACCCATCAAAACAGGACAGCTGGAACATGGGAAGCAGCAGAGTCCATGATTCAGACTCTTTCCTAGAAGGCAAAACTGATGATTGAACCTGAAAACATTTTTCTTGTACGGACCTAATTATGCTCAGAGCTGAGATCTCCAAGGTCTCTGACTCAGCAGTGGCTTGCTCCTATTCACCAATAAAAACTGAAAGGCATTCAGGGTGCCAGTTCTCCTACAGAAAAGTAAAGTTTATGGAAATGGCTAGACACAAGTTCACAGTTGAAATAATAATACAGGTAAGAAAGCAATTCCAAAAAAACAATTTAGAAAATAATAGATACGCACAAGTCTAAAACCAGACCCAAACAAATAATTTTCTTTAAGCAGCTAGTGCACATGCCAAGAGGATGGTGTTCTCAGGCTTCTTTAAATAAAGATATTGAGGATAAATGTTGTGAGGCTTTCAGAAGCGTACTGGTACCTAACTCCCACTGACTCAGCAACGAAGTGCTCAGATGCACTTAAAAACTCCTTTCCATGCCTAAACTGTATGTTTAAGCATCTAAATGTCTCCGAGAATCACTAAGTCCATAACCACAAATCTCAGAGATCATGGGAACTATTCTTCTACGTTTGATGAGATGCTGCCTCTCTGCCCATCCAGCCTTCCAGCACTGCCCAGCGGCGTGAGCTACATGCACACCACTGTACGTACCTCTTGCGTCCGAACCCCAGACCATCAATCCACCTCCTTCCCTCGCGGAGGAGCAGGCTGTGTTTCAGAGCCTACATCACGCCGCAGGAACAGGAGCCAGCAGCAGCATGGCCCACACCTCTGCCAGCTCCCCAAACCAAACATATTTACTGCCATGATGAGCTACCTGTCACTGTCAAAGCTGCCATAGTGATACTTTCAGCAGCAAATATAGCAGTTGAAAACTGAGTTGTGCCTATTTCTAGAACTTTTTTGCTCCAGGGGAAGTGAACATGTTCTGAAATGCTTTCTGCTGTTTCTCTCTTTTTTTTTTTTTTTTTCCCCCATAGTTGTTATTTTTTGTCTTACAACAATGTTTTTTCTCAGATTTATTAAGGTTTTCTTTCTGATCCACTGACATCATTCCTGCATTTTTTTAAAGAAATGAATATAATGCATCTTTGTTGTAACTACTCTTCTACAAGGCTGCTTGCAAAGACTGGTTGTTTCCCAGACAAAGCCCAATGTGATGGGCCCTGTGACACTGTTGTGCACGCCTGGCTGTACAGTCAGCGTCTTTATTTACATCTTATGGCTTCTTCTGAAAGTCTAAACTAATGAATGGTTGCTTGCAATTATGGAGGAGTAGTGTTAAGAACTGATCCTAAATAAATCTTCTGTCCTCGGTTACGTCAATGGCTGAAAGAATGGAGAAGGAAATATTTTGTTTCTGACATATATATTTTCTCTTGAATTCTACAAAAACTGACCAAGGATCTCTGCTCCGACTACAAATCAAACCACCAAACAGCCAATGGTACACAAAAGCGATATATCATCTCTTGTAGAGACCAAGAGACATAGTTTAGCAAGAGCTGTGAAGATAAGACCACCATATGGATAAAAAGCACATCTGCATTTATCTTGTATAAAATTGGAAACATCTAACCCATCCTTCTTCAGGACATGCGGTCATCCATACCTTACTGTAAGGAAACATATATGTAACTGTCAGATAATTGTGGTTGTTTTCAGATCTCCTTGTGTGGCAGTTCTCACACGAAAGCAATGTGGACCTCAACCACATCACCCTGTTTTAATTGTGAATGGCATCGCAAGGCCAGTTTCATCCCACCTTGTCTAAGAGCACGTGTGTCCCCCCGGCTCTCCTGACATGGCCGTTGTTGTGTGTTTTACACTATAATTCCAGAGCTCAAATATTAGCAGCTGCCGATGTCGGGAACTGTCATTTCTGTTTTGCAGCAACCATCTATGCGAGGGAGCAATCTTTAGATACCATAGCAATAAGCGAAATGTTTAAAAACCCAACAATTTCCTACCTAGCACAATCTGTAATGACTTAATGTTTTTTCTTGCTTTATCAGCCATCTCCCACAGCTGATGCCCAGGCTTTCTAGCTCTGCTCCAGTGGTTCTTCAGCTTTTTTGGGGGTTCCACTTGTGACTTCTACATCTGAAGTGAGAAACCTTAACAAAATAGATGCAGGCCTCTCAGCACGGTGGGCTCTCAGCAGGATGGGCTCTTGAGATAAGGGAGGAGCTGCAACTACTGAGTCCCAAGATAAGGAAGGGGAATTCAAAGAATGCTAAATTGACATGCTGAAGAGACCTAATTGGGTGAAAAGTCATAAGAGGAAGAAGAGGAATCTTCAATCTTCATCCTGAAGACCCCTGCCCAAGACCATCAGGAGACATTGCGCAGGCGCAACGGGGTGGGACTTGGGGCGGGATTTATGATAATGATTTCTCAAAACTAATTGTAATATCTCTCCCTATTCTCGGGATTATCATGAATATGTAAACACTTACGCTATAGAAAGGAGCTGCTTTTTGCTCCAAAATGTGCACGTTTCTGGAGGAGCGATCCCCCGTGCACCCAGCGCTGAATAAACGTACCTTCTTTATAACCTTACTGGTTGTAAAGTCGTGACTCCGCACGTCACATCCACGGTCAGGTGGGCCTACAAGATCGTTTCTCCTCTCTTGCAAGTCAAGCAGCCATTTACATGAGTCTACCACTAAATCAGGCATTTTTTACACTTATTGTGGTAGCATTAGGCGTCTTGTCAGGAAAAGTTTCCTGAGACAGCTGCGGAGACACCTAAAAACCCTCACGTACTCAAGCTCCTGGGTGCGTGAGGCACAATAAAAGCAGCTAAAATGCTGTGATTTTGGGACCGATCTCGTTTTTCCACAGGTGGGAGCGTGAAGGCGCTACACAGGCAGCGAGGAAATGAGACGGCGAAGCTGGGTGGCCGGTGGGGTGGGGGGGTGCGGGTCCCTTGGCTGTGGGGGGAAAAATCACCCAAACCCGCGATTTCTTGAGGAAAGAAAAGTCTGGAAAATGTTCATTTCGGGAAATAGCCCCACAAAAAGGCTGGCGGGTGGGAAGGCTGTGGCACTTCTCCCTCCCTCTCTGCCGCGGCGCCCATCCCCGGCGCTGCCTCCCCTCAGCTCCGGGCAGCGCCGACCCCACTCCCCCCGCCCCGTGCGATGCGGGGCCGCGCTCGGCCCCCATTGGCTGCGCTCCCCCACGTGCCGCCGAGGCCCCGCCCCCCCGCCGCCCCCCGCCCTCCCGCCCTCCCTCCGCCGGCTCCCGCGGAGCCGTTACCTGCGGCGGGGCCGCGTCGCCCTCCCCTGCCCCGATGCAGAGGCGAGGCCCCCGGACCGAGCCCAGCGCAGGTAGGACGGCGGCGGCGGGCTGGCGGTAAACCCACTGCCCGCGGGTGTGAGGCGGCGGTTTGGGGTAATGTGGAGTGGGGGGAAGGAAGGGGTGTTTTTTTAGCGGGGGGGGGGGGGGGGGAGGTCGGTGCGGCGGCGCGGGGCCTGCTGAGGGGGGCGTGGTGGTGCTGAGGGGCGTTTGCACTCAGAAACGCACCGGGGACCTCTGTCGCCGCTGAAAAGGGTCTGAGGTGCTGCCGAGGCGTGGGGGCACCAACGTTTGGGGGGTGTTTTGTGAGGGGGTGATGGGTCCCAGAGATATTCGTGTGCCTCGGGGCCGCCGCTCCCTCAGCGGGCCGGGGGGCGCCCGGAGGCCTCTGAGTGTCACCCGGGCCAGGCCGCGACGTCCTCCACCCTGCTGCGATGTGGGGCTGAGGTGTTTAGGATGTGCCCCATCAGTGCCTGTGCTCCGAGGTCCCTACCGGGGAAGGCAAGGAGACACCGCGCCGGGGAGGTTTCTGGGTGGTGAGGTGGCGGCTGCAGTTCTTAAGCAGATGGGCGATGGAAGTCAGGTCTGCCTTGGGCCCCTCCTGGGAGGGAGAGGAATGTAGCTGGGGCTGCCTTGGGTTGTTCTTCTAAATAAAATTTATAGGCTTCCACTTGTCTGTGGGTTGTGATAGCCTTTTTGTGGGTGATTTTTGCCTTTTCCCGCTCAGGAGCAATGTGAATGCAAAACAGAAATGATTGCTGCTGTTGCTGCCAAAACCTTTTTATTTCCTTCAGCGCTACTCAGGAAAACAAATTTTTTTTTTGCTGAGCTGTTTGTTTTTTTTTCCTAATTTCGGTTGATAAGATCAAAATATAATGATGATGAGGAGAGATGTTTATTTTGCAGCTGTCTTTAGTTACAGAAATGAATGGGAGATGTTCATAAAATTACTGGAGGTAAACCGCTTTCCTGTGGTAAATGGCTAGTTTTGCCTCATTCTGAGAAAAAGGGTAAATAAAGATGCATCGTTCTTACTTTTCGAAAGAAAACTTGTTGATATAAATGCTCTTTATGTGTCTAAAGTGGATACATACTTTTAAATGCAGCTTATGATGGGAGTGTACAGATGCAGTTTAGAAGGCATGTGCGGTTTTCTTGCAGACTGTTTTGCTGCAGTGGGGTTACTGTCTCCCTTCTAGATCACGCAGCAGGAAACCTTGAGCTGTCTCCAAAGCCCTCTGCTAGCCGGACAAGGGTAGCAAATGCAGGGAATTTCATTGAAAGGTCAAAATGCAGCTGGAGGGTTAGCGTGCATAAGCACTTTGGTGCATTGGCCGTTTCCTTGGGGCTGATGAGAAACAGGCTCATCCTGCCTTTGATTTCCTGGAACTTCTTGGGATTTAGCATCCTCCCTTCCGTAGAGTTTGATTGAATTGGACAAGTGATTAACAGGCAGTTAGGGGCAGGATGTAGGAAGACAAAGTGTAATAGCAGAAGCTTCCTTTCACTGAGGGAAAACTGGCTAAGTATGTTTAATTTTGCTTGCTTTACATATATCTGTTTAGGTGATGAATGTGGAACGTGCCAAGATTGATGCAGAGTTGGGTGTTTGGAGGGTGAGTTAATTTGTTTAGATAAGAGAACTTGGAGAAGTAGGTCTTGAGTTTTGATAAAGGCTAGGTTACTGAACAAGACCCGGCCAATCCTTCAAACTTGTCATGGAGTAATTTCCAAATTACAAGTGAGTTTGAATGAAACTTACTCAAACACAACAGATTAAAGCATCTGCAGCGGGCACATCCAACGCTTCAAAACTGCACAATGATAATTTGGACATAGGACTCTGGATTATAGAGGAGTCTCCCCTGTTGCTGGCAACTCTCTCACATAAGGTCATTCTTAAATTAAGGACTTTCTTGAAACTTGTGTAGGCTGTTATTTTCCATTACTCCCATGAGAAGGCTGTTCCTTTGCCACTCAGGAATCTTTGCTTGTAGTCCAATATTTATTTATGACCACTTTTTCCTGTGTGCTAATATCGTCCTTTTGTTTGAATTGTTTGCTTCTGGCTTTTGTTTCTACATGTTTGGTGTATCTAAGGACAAACTCTCAACCTCTTTAGTCAAGGTAGTCAAGCCGAGCTCTCTGTTACCCTTGGGAGCTGCTCTTCCTTCACCCGTACCACCGGCTCTCTCTTTGACCTGTTAGGTGCTGAAGTCTTGAATTCATAGAATCACAGAATGGTTTTGGGTTGGAAGGGACCTTAAAGATCATCTAGTTCCAACCCCCCTGCCATGGGCAGGGGCACCTTCCACTAAACCAGGTTGCTCAAAGCCCCATCCAACCTGGCCTTGAACACTGCCAGGGAGGGGGCAGCCACAACCTCTCTGGGCAACCTGTGCCAGTGTCTCACCACCCTCACAGTGAAGAATTTCTTCCTTACATCCATTTTAAATCTACCCTCTTTCAATTTAAAGCCATTATCCCTCATCCTATCACTACGTGCCCTTGTAGAAAGTCCCTCCCCACTTTTCCTGTAGCCCCCTTTAAGTACTGGGAGGCCACTAGAAGGTCTCCCCGGAGCCTTCTCTTCTCCAGGCTGAATAACCCCAACTCTCTCAGCCTGTCCTCATAAGGGAGGTGCTCCAGCCCCCTGATCATCTTTGTTGCCTCCTCTGGCCCCACTCAAGTAGCTCTATGTCCTTCTTGTGTTGGTTCCCCCAGAGCTGGACACAGCACTGCAGAGGGGGGTCTCACGAGAGCAGAGTAGATGGGGAGAATCCCCTCCCTTGACTTGCTGGCCACACTTCTCTTGATGCAGCCCAGGATACAGTTGGCTTTCTGGGCTGTGAGCGCACATTGCTGGCTCATAGTCAGTTTTCCATCCACCAACAGCGCCAAGTCCTTCTCAGGGCCATTCTTAATCCCCTCATTTCCCAGCCTGTATTTGTGCTTGGGATTGCCCCGACCCATGTACAGGACCTTACACTTGGCCTTGTTGAACTCCATGAGGTTTGCATGGACCCACCTCTCCAGCCTGTCCAGGTCCCTCTGGATGGCCCATCCCTTCCCTCCAGCGTGTCGACCGTACCACACAGCTCGGTGTCGTTGGCAAACTCACTGAGGGTGCCTCGATCCCACTGTCCATGTCTCCAACAAAGGTGTTAAACAGCGCCGGTCCCAACACTGACCCCTGAGGAACGCCACTTGTCACTGCTCTCCACTTGGACATCGAGCTGTTGACCACAACTCTTTGAGTGTGACCATCCACCAATTCCTTATCCACTGAGTGGTCCTTCCATCAAATCCATGTCTCTGCAATTTAGAGACAAGGATGTCATGTGGGACAGTGTCAAATGCTTTGCACAAGTCCAGGTAGATGATGGCAGTTGCTCTTCCTTTATCCACCAGTGCTGTAACACCATCTTAGGCCACCAAATTCATCAGGCATGATTTGCCCTTAGTGAAGCCATGTTGGCTGTCACCAAACACCACAGAATCACAGAATCAACTAGGTTGGAAAGGACCTTGAAGATCATCTAGTCCAACCATTAACCTAACACTGCCAGTTCCCATCTACACCATATCTCTTAGCGCTATGTCGACCCTACTCTTAAACACCTCCAGGGATGGGGACTCTACCTCCCTGGGCAATCCATTCCACTGCCTAATAACCCGTTCTGTAAAGAAATACTTCCTGACATCTAGTCTAAACCTTCCCTGGCACAACTTGAGGCCATTCCCTCTTGTCCTATCGCTTGTTACTTCATTAAAGAGACTCATCCCCAGCTCTCTGCAACCTCCTGTCAGGTAGCTGTAGAGGGCGATGAGGTCTCCCCTCAACCTCCTCTTCTCCAGACTAAACAACCCCAGTTCCCTCAGCCGCTCCTCGTACGACATGTGCTCCAGACCCTGCACCAGCTTCGTTGCCCTTCTCTGGACACGCTCGAGTCATTCAATGTCCTTTTTGTAGTGAGGGACCCAAAACTGAACACAGTCATCGAGGTGCGGCCTCACCAGTGCCGGAGTACAGGGGTAAGATCCCTTCCCTGTCCCTGCTGGCTACGCTATTTCTGATGCAGGCCAGGATACCATTGGCCTTCTTGGCCACCTGGGCACACTGCTGGCTCATGTTCAGCTGGCTGTCAGTCAACACCCCCAGGTCCCTGTCTGACTGTCAGCTCTCCAGCCACTCCTCCCCAAGCCTGTAGCGCTGTTGGGGGTTGTTGTGGCCCAAGTGCAGCACCCGGCATTTGGCCTTATTGAACCTCATACAGTTGGCCTCAGCCCATCGCTCCAGCCTGTCCAGGTCTCTCTGCAGAGCCTCCCTACCCTCGAGCAGATCAACACTCCCACCCAGCTTGGTGTCGTCTGCAAACTTACTGAGGGTGCACTCGATCCCCTCGTCTAGATCATCAATAAAGATGTTAAACAAGAGTGGCCCCAAAACCGAGCCCTGGAGGACACCACTCGTGACCGGCTGCCAACTGGATTTAACTCCGTTCACAACTCTTTGGGCCTGGCCATCCAGCCAGTTTTTTACCCAGCAAAGCGTGCGATCATCTAAGCCTCGAGCAGCCAGTTTCGCCAGGAGAATGCCGTGGGAAACAGTGTCAAAGGCCTGGCTAAAGTCAAGGTAAACTACATCCACAGCCTTTCCCTCATCCAATAAGCAGGTCACTCTGTCGTAGAAGGAGATCAGGTTTGTCAAGCATGACCTGCCTTTCATAAACCCATGCTGACTGGGCCTGATCCCCTGGTTGTCCCGCATGAGTTGTGTGATGGTACTCAGGATGAGCTGCTCCATCAGCTTCCCAGGTACCGAAGTCAAGCTGACAGGCCTGTAATTTCCTGGATCATCCTTCCGACCCTTCTTATAGATGGGCGTCACATTGGCCAATTTCCAATCTGTCGGGACCTCCCTGGTCAGCCAGGACTGCTGGTAAATGATGGAAAGCGGCTTGGCGAGCACCCCAGCCAGCTCCTTCAGCACTCTTGGGTGTATCCCATCCGGTCCCATAGACTTGTGTGTGTCTATGTGATGTAGCAGGTCACTCACTCTCTCCTGGATTGCAGGAGAGTCGTTCTCCCAGTCTCTATCATCTGGCTGAGGGGGCTGGATTCCCTCAATACAACTAGTCTTGTTATTAAAGACTGAGGCAAAGAAGGCATTAAGTACCTCAGCCTTCCCCTCATCACCTTCTTATTTTCCATGTGCCCTAGCATTGTTTCCAGGAGGATCTGCTCCATGATCTTGCCAGGCACAGAGGTGACACTGACTGGCCTGTAGTTCCCCAGATCTTCATTTTTTCCCTTTTTAAAAATGGGGGTTATACTTCCCCTTTTCCAGTCAGCGGGAACTTCACTGGACTGCCACAACTTCTCAAATATGATGGGTAGTGGCTGAGCCACTTCATCTGCCAGTTCCCTGAGGACCCTCAGATGCGTCTCATCAGGTCCCATTGACTTGTGCACCTTCAGGTTCCTTAGATGATCTCAAACCTGATCTTCTACAGTGGTGGTTCTTCATTCACCCAGTCCCTGCCTTTGCCTTCTGCGTCTTGAGCAGTGTTGTTGGAGACCTTGCTGGTGAAGACTGAGGCAAAAAAGATTTCACAAGTTAAGCACTAAACTTGGTTCCAGCAATGTTCTTTGCTATATTGCAGTTTCATTTTAATCCTTTCCTTCATGGGACGCTTTTGGCATCTCCTCTTTTGCTTCTGTAGGCGCAAGTGTGATTTTTACTATGATCTCTTGGAGTGTTAGATGATACTGTGGTAAAAATGCTGCTGTGCTATTAACATTGTTCCATAATTACCAGTTGTTCGGTGCTATTCTGCTGCATAATTCAGATGTAATATGAAACATCTTTGCTGTGTAAGTCTGCTGGCATGTTTCCTTAGCCCAGTAAAGATTAACGCTATGCCCTGTCTTTTCCGACCATTTCTTTTAGGGAAGATTTATTCCTTAAACTTCCCGTGTAAGGGGAAAGACGTAATTTGAGTTTGCTTCCTTGTGTGGGCTGAGAGATACCTTCCACTGGTGCTAGATGAACTCGCCCAGCTGGCGGGGGTGATGTGCTGATTTCCTCTCCGCCTGGTTGGTGTGCCTCTTCCTCAAAGTACTCGAGCTGAGCAGCGCTTCCACAAGTGCAGGGTCTGTGGGTCTGGGGAGGATGATGTGCTGCAGAAAGGAGTTTGCAAGATGCACATAGGAAGGGGTTTTGAGTAGCAGCTGCCACACTGCAGTTCATTCTTCCTGTGTGTTTGCTGGCTTCAGCAGATGCTGAGAGGAGTGGCTGACCTCAGGTTCTGAATGCCCCGAGCAGGCAGGCCACTGTTCCTTACACAAGTAACATGAAAGGGAAAACTGGGATTTGCTATAAAAAAAAAAAAAAAAAAAAGGGGTGAGGGGGGCTCAAAAGCTTTCTCTGCAAGAAAATATATCTTTTTAAGACACTGTTCACAAGAGCAGTGCTCTAACTCATCTGTTTCTTTGTGCTTGGCTGGAACACTGACTTTCTGGGCCTCATTTGGGAGTCTGAAAAATTCCAAATTCAGATTCGGTTTTTGTCTGTTGCAAAGCATCAGCTGCCCTCTTAAGTGTTGAAGGACATCTTGTTGATATTTGTTCTGAACGAATTGTAAACACACCAGCTGTCACTCGGTGTGCTCACACCCCGCACCCCTCCCCTCTGAAACGAGCTGGGTGGGCTGCCGGGTTAGTGTGGGCGGAACCAGCACCCCCCACCCTTGATCAGGTCATAAGAACCCTGTGGGAGCTCAGGGTGATCGGATAGTAGTTGACTGTGAGTGCCCCGGGGCAGCTTGTAGAGCAGGGCTGAGTCTCTGCCACTGGACAAGGTACATTCGATCCCTGCAGATCTCTTCCTGGCCAGAGAGAAGATCATGGTCACAACACGGCCAAGAGGCAGAGTGACGAGGAATGTGGGAACCCAGACAGAGGTCTTGCACAAACAGGCGGCTGTGCAGGTCTCTGCCTGCGGAGAGTGCCTGAGCCTGGTGCTTGAACCGGAGGGAGTCAGAGACACCGTGTGTGTGCGGTGTGATCAAGTAAACGATCTGCTCAGGCAGGTGGGTGAACTGAGGGAGGAGGTAGAAAGGTTGAGAATGATCAAAGAGTGTGAAAACGAGATTGACTGGTGGAGCCACACTCTGAGACAAAGGCAGCAAGTAGAGTACAAGAAGTGCATGACTCCCTCCCCTCCTCTCACTAGGCAGAAGGAGGGGATGTGGGGGACAGGGGGGAATGGAGTCAGGTCCTTCCTTGGAAAGGCAAGTGAAAACCTTCTTGGCCCTCCTCACCTTCCCAGTTGTCATTTACAACAGGTATGAGGCTTTGGAACTAGACGGCCAGCTAAAGGAAGATGGAAATGAGGATCCATCCGGTGAGTCATCCACAGCTTGTCTCTCAGCCCCACGACTTGTGACTTCTTCAAGTAAGAAGGAAAGGAGTGTAATTGTAGTGGGTGACTCTGTTCTGAGGGGTACAGAGGGGCCCATATGTCAACCAGACCCATACCGTAGGGAGATCTGCTGCCTCCCTGGGACTTGGGTTAGAGATATTAAAAGGAAGGTCACTGCTCTGGTGCAGCCCTCTGATTACTAACCTTTGTTGGTTATCCAGGCAGGTAACGATGAGGTGGTAGAAGTCTAAAGTCACGAAAAAAGGACTTCAGGGCACTAGGGTGGCTAGTTGAAGGCTCAGGAGCTCAGGTGTTGTTTTCATCAATCCCTCAAGTGGAAGGGAAAACCACTGAAAGAGGGTGGAAAACGTATCTGATTAATACGTGGCTCAGAGACTGGTGCCATCATCGAAATTTTGGGTTCTTTGAAGTTTATAAGGCACCTGGTCTGCTGGTGACAAATGAGACGGGTGGGATGCAGCTGTCCCAGAGGGGGAAAAGGATTCTGGGGCAGGAGTTAGCAGGGCTTATTGACAGGGCTTTAAACTAGATATGAGAGGGGAGGGGGAGATAACTGGGCCTGTTAGGAATAAGCTCAAGGGAAGCATGCCAAGGCTTGAAGGATGGTGGACTAGTGAGGGCTCTCCCTCTGCCATTTCATTTGAGAAAAGGGATAGATGTTTAGAAACCATGGAAGCACCTGAGAAGGGTCTGGTAGGAAATGGGGCCCACACTCACAAAAAGGTGTTGGATTCATTAGTTCATCTCAAGTGCATCTATACCAATGCCGGCAGTATGAGCAACAAACAGGGGGAGCTTGAAGCCATGATGCAGCACGAGAACTATGACATAGTAGCTATAACAGAAACGTGGTGGGATGCCTCACATGACTGGAGTGTTGCAATCGATGGCTACAAGCTCTTCAGGAGGGATAGACAGGGAAGGAGAGGCGGTGGAGTGGCCCTGTATGTTAGAGAATGCTATGAGAGCTCAGAAATCAAGTATGGTGATAACGGGGTTGAGAGTGTTTGGATTAGGTTAAGGGCCAATAAAGCAGATCTTGCTGTGGGAGTCTACTATAGACCTCCCAACCAAAGCAGTGAGGTGGATGAAGCTTTCTATAAACAGTTGGGAGAAATCTCATGGTCACTTGCTGTTGTTCTTGTGGGGGACTTCAACCTTCCGGGTATCTGCTGGAATCACAACACAGCAGAGAGGGAACAATCCAGGAGTTTTCCTGGAATGTGTTGAGGATAACTTCCTCACACATCTGGTGAGTGAGCCGACCAGGGAAGGTGCCCTCCTGGACCTGCTTCTTGTGAACAGGGAAGAGCTTGTGGGGGAAGTAAAGGTTGGAGGCCGTCTGGGGTGCAGTGATCATGAGATGATTGAGTTTTCGATCCTTGGAGAAACAAAGAGAGGGGTTAGTAAAACTGCCACCTTAGACTTCCGAAGGGCAGACTTTGACCTGTTCAAAAGACTGATTAACAAAATCCCTTGGGAGGCTGCCCTGAAGGAAATGGGAGTCCAGGAAGGATGGACATACTTCAAGAGCGAAGTCTTAAAGGCACAGGAGCAGGCTGTTCCCACGTGCCGAAAAACAAGCAGACGGGGAAGGAGACTGGCCTGGCTAAACAGGGACCTTTGGCTGGATCTCAAGAAAAGGAGAATCTATGACCTTTGGAAGAGGGGACAGGTGTCTCATGAAGACTATAAAGATGTAGTGAAGTTATGCAGGGAGAGCCAAAGCACAGCTAGAGTTCAACCTGGCTACCGCTGTTAAAGATAATAAAAAGTGTTTCTATAAATTCATTAATAACAAAAGGAGGATTAGGGAAAATCTCCCTCCTTTATTGGATGCAGAGGGAAACACAGTAACGAAGGATGAGGAAAAGGCTGAGGTGCTCAACACTTACTTTGCCTCAGTTTTTAGCAGTGGAACTGGCTGTTCCCTGGACACCCAGCCTCATGAGCTGGGAAATGGGGAGGGGAAGCAGATTGAGGTCAGCACAATTGAAGAAGAAGTGGTCAGAGACCTGCTACACCACTTGGATGCACACAAGTCTGTGGGACCAGATGGGTTACACCCAAGGGTGCTGAAAGAGTTGGCAGATGTGCTCGCCAAGCCGCTTTCCATGATTTACCTGAAGTCATGGCTAACTGGGGAGGTCCCATTGGACTGGAGGGTGGCAAATGTAACGCCCATCCACAAGAGAGGCAGAAAGGAGGATCCAGGAAACTATAGACCTGTCAGTCTGACCTTGGTGCCAGGGAAGGTCATGGAGCAGGTCATCTCGAGTGCCATTAAAAGTCATATAATGGGCAACCAGGGGATCAGCATGGGTTTATGAAAGGCAGGTCCTGTCTGACAAACCTGATCTCCTATGACAAAATGACCCGACTATTGGACGAGGGAAAAAGCTGTGGATATTGTCTACCTGGATTTCCGAAAAGCATTCGACACAGTTCCCCATAGGATTCTCATAGAAAAACTGGCTGCTCATGGCCTGGATGAGCAAACGGTCTGCTGGGTCAAGCACTGGCTGGACGGACGGTCCCAGAGAGTGGTGGTCAATGGGGTTAAATCCAGCTGGCGGCCGGTCACAAGTGGTGTTCCTCAGGGCTCAGTGTTGGGACCATTTCTGTTCAACATCTTTATTGATGATCTCGATAGGACATAGAGTGTGTCATCAGTAAGTTCGCAGATGACACCAAGTTAAGTGGGAGTGTCGATCTGCATGAAGATAGGAGGCTCTACAGAGAGATGGATAGATTGGATCGGTGAGCCAACGTCAGCGGGATGAGCTTCAACAAGGCCAAGTGCCCGGTCCTGCACTTGGGCCACAACAACCCCCTGCATAGCTACAGGCTTGGGGAGGTGTGGCTGGAGCTGTCTGGAAGAGAAGGATCTGGGGGTTCTCATTGACAAGCAGCTGAACATGAGCCAGCAGTGTGCCCAGGTGGCCAAGAAAGCCAACGGCATCCTGGCTTGTATTAGAAATAGTGTGACCAGCAGAAGTAGGGAGGTGATAGTCCCCCTGTACTCTGCACTGGTGAGGCCACACCTGGAGTATTGTGTCCAGTTTTGGGCACCTCAATACGAGAGGGATATCGAGGTGCTGGAACGAGTGCAGAGGAGGGCAACGAAGCTGGTGAAGGGCCTGGAGAACAAATCCTTGATTTTTTTCAGGAGCGATTGAAGGAGCTGAGACTGTTTAGCTTGAGGAAGAGAAGGCTGAGGGGAGACCTCATCACTCTCTACAACTACCTGAAAGGACATTGTAGAGAGGTTGGTGCTGGTCTCTTCTCACAGGTGATTAGTGACAGAACAAGAGGGAACGGCTTTAAACTGCAACAGGGGAGGTTCAGACTGGACATTAGGAAAAAAATTTTCCCAGAAAGAGTGGTCAGAGAGTGGAATAGGCTGCCCAGGAAGGGGGTGGAGTCACCATCCCTGGATGTGTTTAAGGGTCGTTTAGATGAGATGCTGGGGGATATAGTGTAGGGACTTTGTAGAGTAGGGCTGATGGTTGGACTCGATGATCCCAAGGGTCTTTTCCAACCTGAATGATTCTGTGATCTGTGTTCATTCATTATGGATTTTTGCTGCTCTTCACTTTAGAGCACCTGAAAGAGGTTTCACAGAAAAGCTTAGAACAGCTTGACTAGAGAAAAAGGTGCCAAGGCAAGAAAAGTGAAATCAAGAGGGCAATCCCTGTTTTGAACATTAAACTGTCATTTAGAACCTCCCTAAGAGTTCTTTTGCTATAACATTGTTTTAGCAGGCACTATTAATATCCAGAAAGCTTCCTGTGAATGCTGCTGAAAGGAAGTGATGGTGTTACACTCTGAGTATCTCTAATTAATAATTATAAATTGGACCAGATTTGAGCTGGAACCAATTTTTGTGTGTTCAATCTGGATGACCCAAGGTTAAGAGCAAGTTGTAGTCTAGCTATGTGTATCCTTCCTAAAGGAAAAGACTGGGCAGATAGACACAATAATGTAAGGTTATTAATGATTTCATTAGTTAGTTGGTGGTTGATGTTACAAAGAGGATGTATGAATGAGCCATTAAACAGTTAGAAGGAAACACAAGCAGAGCATCATAAGACAAGGAGAGAAAAATGATGATGCCTCTAAGGTACTGTTGCTTCTTGCTGGTATTCATGGCTCCAGGCAAAATAATTTTCACCTGTGATCTTGTTGGTGCCTGTCAACTGCTCTGAAATTTTCATTTACTCCTCTCCGTTTTTTGCCAATTGCATCCACGTGTATAGGATTCAGTGTTATATTCTCAGTTTCTGAGGAGATGGATCTTTACCAAATGAATTGCAGATTGTACAGACAATGTTGGTTTTTACTTTTTATTGTCTGATTAAAAAGCTCTATCAGTCAAAGTTCATTCTGTAAGATGCATTATGCACTAATGTAATCAATGTCCTGTTGTGGATGCTTATAACCATATTATAGGCGAAACTTCTTTTTGCCATCAAGGATGTATTCTTTCTATTGACTTTATTAAATTAGTAAAATCAATGGACTCTTTGGCATGTCTGTCATGCTTTTTTCATGCAAATAGTAATAGGTGCTAAGCAGATAATATTCAAAGAAAGTTTATCGAATATCTAAATATGATAAAGTGCCAACTTTACTGTGGCATTTATATAGGTGCAACTGAAGAAATAATTGACAGAAGTCTCTCATTTTTAACTTAGTTCACTTTTCCTCCGGCGAGCAGCTGTGAGCCCCTAATCTGCAACAGCTCGCTGGCTGTTGTCTGTCTTGTGACCATTTCTTCTAGGAAGTGGTGGGATGATGATCAGAGGATTATTTAAAAATAAATATCCAACAGATAATACATTACTACAGATTATAATGCAAGAGTATCTCATACATCTGCTTGTCCCTGATAAGTCTCTTTCAGATCTTTAATATCTCTGGAATTTTTCCTCATGCTTGTGATTTTAAGGGATTTTTGTCATGTACCATTGAACCAGAGTCTTAAAGAATGCATTTCAATGTTTATTGTGTTATAGAAAGAGATTTCCCAATCAGAAACAGTTCCTTTGGAATAACTTGTCTGTTCCTCTTCTTTCCCCACTTTTTCCCAAGTACTTTGTCACTGTGGGCAAATGGGCCTTTTCAAATAAAAGGCTTTTTACTTTCTGTGTATGTGTTTTAAACCCAGTTTCAGTCTCTGGACAGCTTTTCAATTAGCCTTCCCAGTCTGTTAAACCTGTGTCTAAAATTTGACTTAAAAATTTGTATTCACTTCTGCAGAAGTCATTGGAAATTGAGGCAGTCCTTCACTGTGTTGCAGTTTCTGGAGTTCCTTTTGCTAGAGGAGGATGATCTTCTGTTGTTCCAGGTTGATTATTTTTTAATAACAAATTCTTTAGGTCACGACAGACTATGTTTCCAAATTGGTTTAGCATTTAAGAAATACTCTGTGTTTTAAAATACCGCTAATCCACCACTGCAGTTGTAAGGTAGCAGTTTGACCGTATCACTTGCAACTGCCGAGTCCTCCGTGTGTAATGGGTTGCACAACTAACTGTCCTTAGCTTCAGCTTTTTTATTCTTTGTATTATCATTTTTGCTCCCCAATTATTATTGGGACAGAGCTTGATTCACCGTTGATTTTTAAAAAAATAAAATTGTTTATCGTGATTTTTTTTTTTTAAAATGGACAGAGGTGATTTGCAATATTTATTTCATTATGGTTTATTGTTTCCAATGAAGAGATGATGAAGTTTGAAAGTGTAGGATGGATCTGAAGGTATCATGGGTTGATCAGGAGACTTGGGAGGGAAAGTCCCAGAGGAGAGGCACCCCTGGGGGACTTGTGGGCGACCTATGCCAGAGCAGGTGAGCTGGTAAGAAGCACAGAGGAGCAGAAGAAACCCAGTGAGAATAATAGAGGAGCTGCAGACAGAAACCGTTATGCACATGACCCCAAGCTCCTGCACTGTCTGTCACCTCCCCAAAGGAGTTGGGACAGCTCTGTGAAACCTGTGGCAAAAATAAGGGAAATTGAGACAAAGAGAGGAGGAGGAGGAAAAGTGTTTGGTTTAGGTTTAGCCAAAAGTAGAAAGGGAAGGAAAGGTGTTTACTCATGGGTTAAATTGTTTGTTTTCTTTTTCTCAGTATTAGAATCGGTGATTAGAAGTTGTATTACTTGGCAATAGATTATATTACTTAAAAATTCTCTGAATCAAGACTGTTTTGCCCATTAAAGAGAATTGAATAGGTTTTGAAGATGTGGGAGGGAACTGGAGAGTTTTATACTGATTTCTGAATCAGTTTTTTTAATGACTTTTTAAAAAAATAACAGAAGATAAAGAAGTTAAATTTTTCATATCCTTAGGTTTCTTCAACTGAGAGGCTCTGCTTAACAGATGGCTCTTAAACATTTTTGGTATCTGTTTAAAAAAACCCCCACAGAACTACCACCTAATTAACCATTCTTTTCTTTTTTTTTACATTTCAGCCCTTACTTTTGATCTCTATGGGTTTCAGTACTACAGAAGCAAACAAAATTAATTCGAACTATAAATTTTACCAAACTATTTTTCATGTTGTTACATAAATTAATATCATTTTATTCAAATATTATATCAGTCTCGAAAGCCATAGTGAAAATTAATATATCATCTATTTGGCTCATAATGAGGATAGATTAAAATGTGTAATCTTTTAATGGGCACAACTCTCTCAGGTAATCACGGACATTAGTGTTGTAGTTGTCACTTAATTTTTGTCATCTGTTTTCCCCAAAGGTGTCCCAGGAAACAGTCTGTAATTGGTTTAAGTTTTCTTAAATGTACTCTTCTAACTCTTTGCATAAAGTCTGTGGGGTTTTTTGTTGCTTTAAAAAGCCTCGGAACAGGAAGTTCATGCAGGATGCATTGCTGGTAATGTGCACAACAGCTCAATAAAGAGTATTTTGCTCAAGTTTATTCCATGTGAAAACACCCTCTCTGCCTTTTAACTTTGCCTTTCTTTTTTGAAACATAAATGTTGCTCAAAACCAGCTTTTATTTTATCATTTACTGGTTTTGGAAGTATGTTTCTTAAGTGAAGTGATCAGGTATTTTTGGGTGGTTTTGCATGTTTTTGCATTAGTTTTTCTTTCTGTTTCATTGCCTGCTCGAGCCCTGTTGATCTTGATTCGTAATGCCTTTATATAGGTGTGACTTCCAGGTTTCAGTTACTGGGGGCTTTACACTGCAAGCTTCTTGATCTTGTTACATGAACTTCAAAGGCGGCATTGTGCAGTAAGGCCTTGAGATGGACTGTTCTGCAGATGACTCATAAATTTGGCTGTTTCTACTACTTCTGGTGGTACTGCGAGAGGGAAAGTTGTATTTTCAACTCCTAGGAGCTTCAGGTGTCATCCAAGATGATGTAGTGCTAGATGCTATACAACAGTAGAGCAGAAAATGCCTCTTGTCCTGTTGGGCTTTCAGCAGTGGCTTGCCTAGGGTCACTTCCTCATGGGCTTGGGTAGGAGCAGGTGGTAAATAGCAGCCCATGTGCAGGTACTCATGTAGTTCTGGGGGATAAGTTTCCGCATGAAGCGTTACTGACTGGATAGGAACTGATAGGAACTGTCTGTGCCGGTGCTGGCTCTGTGGCTCTGGTCCCTGCCTGCACAGACAGTTATTTTGGAACAGTACCTGCCCACATAAAATGCTGAGCTCAGCTGTGGAGGCTGTTAACTGGACCCTTGGTGTGTGGGGAGGTGGGAACGTCCTTGAATTGGTAGGGTGAAGGAGGCAAGTGGAAATATCCCCTGCGTGGGGTTACGGTTCTGGAGGTTTAACGAGAGGGTGGTGGGGGATGTAGGTATATGCGTTATTCTGCACTTGTATGCAGGCTGGTCTGATCCTCTCTCCATGCCTGGTAACACTGTTGGTGCTCAAACAATGCTGGCTGAGAGTCTTTGTCTTTGGGTAAATCCAGGTGCTGTGCATAACCAAATGCAATTTATTAGGGTGTGTCAGTGGTCATGTACAACTTGACACATGCTGCTTCTTAGTTTTTAGCATTCCCACATAAAAAGACATCCTGAAAACTTAAATTAATTGCTTCTGAAATATTCCAAGTGTGGAAATTTTGTCTACTTAAGAATAACAATGAGACAAAAGTAAATTATGGTGAAAAGAATAACACCACAAAAAGCTTTGGAGTATATTCCTACTGATGGACAATTTAGCTTTTGAAGCAGCTTTACACAGATCACTTAAGTTCAGATGAAAAGCAAATGTAAGTCCCTCGAGTCCTCACTAATTACACCGCAATGAGTAGCTATGGAAATGTCAATGCAAAATGTGATTGTAATACAGCATTACTACTGAGACATCTTTTGTACACAAATTGAGACATTTGCATTTATGGCTTCCAAAAATGTAGCACTGCACCTTTCTGAAAGGGTGTAGTGGTGTTTGGCAGTGGTGGTTGTATGCAAACAGCAAAATCTGGATGCTATAGACACAGCTTGTCTTTGGTGATTGGTTTCTTAACTGCCATGGTTCTCTCCCTAAAGTCATAGACTTTTTCTTTTTTTCTTTTAAGCTCAGGAAGACTGTGGGGAAGGTGCACTTTCAGGTGCTTGTTACTGCTGACCTTGCTCTTTTGACTGTTCTTTTGGTGTTCCAGCCAGTGGAAGGTGCTTATTGACTTAGATAAGAGTGCAGGATCAAACCCTGAGTAATTTTTAAGAAATGCTGTGCTGGACAGATGTATTTTGACTTGATCTATCTATCTGTCTATCTATACATATTCACTTGTTCAAGAAAGGAATAATCTGAAACAGAACTGACAAAAGTCAACCTGAAGTAAACTGTTGGAAATGAAATTAAAATTGTCACTCTTTCAGTTATATAAGCAAAACCATTGAGCATATGAAGTACTAAGAGTTGGACTCAGAAAGGGTGTGCTGAGGTGATTAATTAAATTACCTATGTTCCTTGTTCTTTATTGCACATCCAGGATGAGTGAAGCAATTGTTTGAGGATGACTAGAATTTATTTTGCTTACAGGCAGGGAAGGCTTTCTGATAGCACTCGTTATTGCAGTCTTGCATTCCTCGTTAATCCTCTTCTGTCTTCATCACTCTCCACCTCTTCTGTTCCTTCTCCATTTTTCAGATCTCTTGCAGCCTTCCCTTTTCTTTGTTTTGAAAGGCTTCATGAAAAGTGTGTCTGTCGTAGGATCCCTGCATGAAATTGTGTAGTAGGAAATTCTCACCCTTGGAAATTATTGAAAACCTGCTGTTTGCAGAGGAGTCTTTGACAATTTATATAGCAGAAGAGATTGGCTGTGTCGTTCTGTGCTGCAGGATGATTCTGGGAGTATGTTAGTGCCATTAGGCAATAAAAAGTTTTATATACATTGAGCAGTCTTTCACAAGCAAGTCTTTCTGTCAAATTACAACAGAACTTGGGTCCTAGAATAGGAAAGACTAATTTGTAAAGAAATAAAAACTTGCTTTGAACAAAGCAATGCAGTGAGGCTTTAACCTTACCCTTGTAATTCAAGCTGTAAAACTTCATGGATTTGATTCAAACTGCTGGAAAATAAGTGCTTAATCTGGAGTGTGTTCCCTCATAAATGTTAACAGTACCACGGCCAGACCTCACGATGTCACTTGGTATGTTGCTGCAATGATTTCCTGGTAGCAGGATCCTCTGATACCTAGTCTGACTGATTTTTTTATTTTTATTTTTTAGTGCAGAATCTGTTCTGATCTAGGTTCCTATAGACTGTGATCAACTTATGTCTTTATGTTGTTTACCCAAGAAGAATTATTACCTGCATTGTTCTCTAGTGAAAATGGCTGAAGCTTGTTTCCTTTTTTATTTAGTGTTTTTTCCTTTTAAAAAAGAAAAGTTCCATTTTATACTTGTCCCCAGCTGTGTATGTAGAGAGCTGTGGAACTGACAGATATAATTATTGTTTTGTTGTATGTTGTAGCTTAGGCCTAGGCAGCATTCAGCGATCCTGTCCAACAGTAAGCCATCCATGTCGGTGAGCGATCCCCTTCCCTTTCACCAAACAGTGCTGAGTGCCCCTTGTTTATGCTGGTCTGAGGCAGTCTCAGCTGAAGCAATCTGGCTGTGTGTACTCTGTAGTATGTGGAGCAATCCTGGAGTTTCCACATGGTCTGCAGGCCTTGTTCACGTTCTCCTCTGCAGCGTCCTCTAATCACGCCTCATGTTGTGTGCCATGTGTGACTGTGCTGGCAGGCTCCACGAACTGGGGCTCCCTGTGTGTGTTGGCAACACGATCTCTGTGGATACTTGTCATCTCCAAGATGTGTTGGTGTGAAGGTACTGGGTCCCAGGTAACGATGAGGGGTGCTTAGTTGTCTGCATAGTGTGGCAGGAAGGACGTGTGTCATACCGGGAATGTGAAGTGATTCATAGAATCACAGAATGGTTTTGGGTTAAAAGGGACCTTAAAGACCATCTAGTTCCAACCCCCCTGCCATGGGCAGGGGCACTTTCCACTAAACCAGGTTGCTCAAAGCCCCGTCCAACCCGGCCTTGAACCCTTCCAGGGAGGGGGCAGCCACAGCTTCTCTGGGCAACCTGTTCCAGTGTCTCACCACCCTCACAGTGAAGAATTTCTTCCTTGCATCTGATCTAAATCTTTCAATTTAAAGCCGTTAACCCTTGTCCTATCACTATATGCCCTTGTAAAAAGTCCCTCCCCACCTTTCCTGTAGCCCCTTTTAAGTACTGGGATGCTGCTATAACGTCTCCCTGGAGCCTTCTCTTCTCCAGGCTGAACAACCCCAACTCTCTCAGCCTGTCCTCACAGGGGAGGTGTTCCATTGCTCTGATCATCTTCGTGGCCTCCTCTGGACTGGCTCAAGCAGGTCCATGTCCTTCTGATCTTGTGGGCCCCAAAGCTGGACACAGCACTGCAGAGGGGGGTCTCACGAGAGCAGAGTAGATGGGGAGGATCCCCTCCCTTGACCTGCTGGCCACACTTCTCTTGATGCAGCCCAGGATACAGTTGGCTTTCTGGGCTGTGAGTGCACATTGCTGGCTCATAGTCAGTTTTCCATCCACCAACAGCACCAAGTCCTTCTCAGGGCCATTCTTAATCCCCTCATTTCCCAGCCTGTATTTGTGCTTGGGATTGCCTCGACCCATGTGCAGGACCTTGCACTTGGCCTTGTTGAACTCCATGAGGTTTGCACGGACCCACCTCTCCAGCCTGTCCAGGTCCCTCTGGATGGCCCATCCCTTCCCTCCAGCGTGTCGACCGCATCACACAGCTTGGTGTCATTGGCAAACTCACTGAGGGTGCCTCGATCCCACTGTCCATGTCTCCAACAAAGGTGTTAAACAGTGCTGGTCCCCACACCAACCCCTGAGGAACGCCACTTGTCACTGCTCTTCACTTGGACATCGAGCTGTTGACCACAACTCTTTGAGTGTGACCATCCACCAATTCCTTATTCACTGAGTGGTCCTTCCATCAAATCCATGTCTCTGCAATTTAGAGACAAGGATGTTGTGCAGGGCAGTGTTAAAAGCTTTGCACAAGTCTGGGTAGATGACGGCAGTTGCTCTTCCTTTATCCACTGTCCTAGTTTGAGTGAGTAGTGGGGGGTTTTTTGTAGCAGAGGAGGGGGCTACAGTGGTGGCCCCCTGTGAGACGCTTCTCGAAGCTCCCCTGGCTCTAAGTTGAACCCACTTTGGCACCAAGGCCAGGTCAATTAGCTGCACCTGTGTGGTAATGTATTTAAGAAGGGGAACTTGGGAGGAGTGATAGGAGTTGTGAGGAGGAGTTGTTAGGAGAACATCTGCAAACACTGAGGTCAGTGGAAGAAAGGAGGAGAAGGGGGGGAGGTGTGCTGGAGCAGAGCTCCACTGTGTCCCGTGGTGAGATGGCAGGGCTGTCCCACCGCCACCCATGGGGGTCTGTGGTGGAGTTGATACTGATTTGTGGCTTGTGGGGGGCCCCATGCTGGGACAGGTGATTGTGCCCGAAGAAGGCCAGGACTCTGAGGGAAGCAGGCCCTGCTGTTGTAGCTCGGCACTGGGAAGGCTGCAACACACAGGGGTGACCCACATGCCAGTGGGAGTGACTCATGTTGGCATTAGTTTGTGGGGGACTGCCTCCTGTGAGAGGGGGACTGCGCTGGAACAGGGGAGGAATGTCAGAAGTTCCCCCCTCCCAGAGGTGGAAGAGGTGGCAGGACTGACCAAACCCCTCATTCACTGCCCCCTGCGCTGCTGCAGGGGAGGAGATGGACATACCGGGAGCAAACCTGAGCGTGGGAAGAAGGGAGGGATGGAGGAAGGTGTTTTCAGGTCGTGGTAATGCTTCTCACGGTCCTACTCTCTGTTACGTGTTGTTGCTGTTAGTGTCTGTATTACATCTATGTTCTTTTTTCTTCCCCTAATGAGTCTGGTTTTTGCCTGTTCCTTAAAGGATGAGATCATTCCTCCCTGTCCTTATTTCAATTTTCTGGGCCCTTTGCTTTCCTCCTTCCCAGCGTTGGGGTGGAAGGAAGGAGTGAGTGGCATCTTTGCTTATTTTTCCCTTCCCAGTGCTGGAGGGAAGGGGGGAGTGAGCAGTTGCGTGGTGCTCAGTTGCCCTCTGAGCTCAAACCATGACATCCACCAGCTCTGTAACCCCGTCGTAGAAGGCCACCAAATTTGTCAGGTGCGTTTTGCCCTTATTGAAGCCACATTGGCTGTCACCAATCACCTCCTTATTTTCCATTGTGCAAGTCCTGCTGGATTGTCACTGGACATCTCGAGGTAGAGCAGTTCAACGTGGTGGTCCATAACTGGCATTAGGGTATGGTCCTTGTAACAAATTTTGCTGATGCACACTAGGCCTTTACCCAGGTGGGCTTGATGGATTTGCTGCAAATCTTAGCTGAGAGCAAAATGGACTTGTAATGGGGATGACTGGGGTGGTGGTGTCAACACCCAGTTTTGCTCCTCAGTGCTGTTTTTATTGAGTGGTATAGATGCAGCCAGTAAAGATGGGGTGTTGCTCTGAGAAAATAATAAACCTGTAAGGCTTGATAGGTTCCTTGTGACCTGCTGTCTTGTGTCCTGACAGGTTGTGTGAGAAACTGGAGCTGAGTTTGATTTCCAGCTTAAGTGTTAGCATTCTGGGGGACCTTGGGGTGTCACTTACCCCTTGGGTTTCGGTTTACCCTGTTCCAAGGGAAGTGTAATGGTACTGACCTCAGTTTGTACAGTGCTTTCAGATCTGCTAAAAGGTGTTTAAGGTATTGCTACTTTGTGACAAAGGCCTACAAATGGGTGTGACAACTTAGAGAGCCTGTGCAGTTAATAAATACAGCTAGGTGGGTAATTTGAGGATCTTGGTAGTATCGTAATAGTGGTTACCTATGTTTGAGGCAAGTGGTGAAGTTTTCTGCTGGCAAAAACCAATAAGCTTTTTTTTTTTTGCCTTGCTCTGTTTTGTGGGTTATGATCACTTGCAGGTGACTCTGGAAAGCATCATTGAACTGTTGTCTGCTCTTCAGAGGATTTAAGATTATGTTGTTGATTTTTATCTCTTCTTGTCTCACCCTGTCTCACAGTGGTTTGTGGCTTTTGACCTTCTACCATGTATATCAAGTTTGTTACTGAGAAATGATGAGTGACTGTGCAAAGACAGACTGATTTTGAGGCATCTTCTGAATTAGATATTCCTGAAATTTCAGTGGGCTGGATTTGAAATCTGGAGGGGACACTTCTGTCTCATCAGCTCCTTCATCCTGGTGTTTAAGAACATCAGTTGTTTGTCCAAATGTTTTGAAGTGGCAATACAGGCTAGGTCAAATGGGTCATATCACCATATAAAATGAAAGGAGGTGGAGTGGAAAAGAGTGTGTGGAAGATCATCCCTAGATAAAAGCCTTCCCTTAGCCCTGCTTTTTTTTAAAAGTTCTTGTGACAGAGCCCTTGGCAAAAGAACAGAAGAGTGTGAACATCTTTGCAGTGGAGAGCAGAGGAGGTTAAGCACTGAGATCAAAGGGAATGAGTAGGGCTGAAGTCCTCCACTGTGGAGGATCAGGCTGCATCCTTCCATGGTTGGCTGATCAAACGGGGTGCTGCTTTGGGAGGTCAGTAGGGCAGGGAAAGCCCTTGCCCGGATCCCTTCTCCTTTCAGGGCAGAACCAGCAGGCTTGTATGGGTGGGCTTTGCCTGGTGTTTCCTTGTTCGCGCACATCTTTGGTTAATGGCAGCAGCCTGTGAGAAGTTGATGTGCCAGCCTTCATTTGCTTTCCAAAATCGGAATTGAAGCACACTGATAGAAAGTCTCAGGAGTTTACAAACAGTAAGCAGTGAGATTGCTTCTTGTTAGCTAATGATCAGTGACTTGTCCATCTGCGAGGGAGCACTGGGCGCTCCTGCTGCGTTCACAGTGTTTGTTGGAGGGGAGCCGCTGCTGTGCACAGAAACTCCCCTTGTGCTGGAAGCCTCCTGGTCCTGCTGCGTGCCAGGCAAAATTTGCTGCACACCCTCTTTGGTTCTTCCTGTTGAAGTTGCTGACCACATTGTTGGGGCTTCTGAAGAGGTCAGCAGTAGATTCAGCCTGATAATGAGACAGGTTTGCTTAAAACCTTGGGGAAATCAGAGAGTTAATTTGAAATTTGGGCTCCAGTTTTGAGGATGGGATGGTTTGTACAGGTTCTGCATGGTGGGAGCATGCTTGAAGCCTGCAGGGTAGCGTAATACTTGAACATTTTGATTCAGGGAACCTAAATACCCTGAGAATACTGTGTAAATTTTTTTTTCCCCTGCTTAGAGTCTAATAATTGCTCAAACAAAATGGTGTTTGACCAAGATCAAACAATCGTGTTTGACAATAATTGATGTAATTGCAACTATTAGACTTCAGACTTATGAAGAATGCAAAGACCTATACCTGGCAACATGTACATATTTTTAGAATCATGTTCTGGCAGTGCATCTGAAATTAGTATGTTGTTAATCACAAGGAGGTTAGGAGCAATTCAGTGTTCCTGACACAATAACCAAGAACTAACAAACTTCTCTGGGAAACGGAGTAAATTAACAGTTATTTGATGTGCTATGGACTTTTTCTCAATCCAGCAAAAGTTATGATAACTTCTATTCTTCCTTTTTTACAGCAATGCTGAGTGACAATAACTCTGTGAAGCTGAAAAGTGATTGTTCACCTCCTGTGCAATGGTGTAAGGTGGCTGCACGTGAAGATGAGAAGACCAAGCTGGTTTTTAAAAGGTACTCGCAAGTAAGTGTCATTGTCACAGCAACATAGAGGCCAGTTGCTCTCTCCCTAGCCTGGGCAGTTACAAAACGGATTCAAAAATCAAGGTGATCAGATTGCCACAGGAACTGAATGGAGGGTTAGGCACACCACTTTCCCTGGGGCACCTAAGACACTTGGGAGGATCCTAGGCTCTCTTATAGTAGTACCCATTTTACCAAGCCAATGTGAGATCCCAGTACATTGCTCAGAAGTTATTTCCAATCTTTTTTGTGTCCAGATAAATAACAATGTCAGGGCTTTTGTACAGTCTGGTAATTGAAGAAATTGAAGGGTAGTGGATGGTTAGAGGGCATTTTGGGGAGGTGTTCCCTCATAGTTAATTTGTGTATGAAGACTTCTGGAATGTACATCACAAAATCTTACTCCATTGTTTATAATTTGACATTACATCAGAATTAATGAATGTGTGCTAGTGTATATCCAGCACCATATTTTATACCAAAAAGTTAACTACTGTGATACTTCTCCGCCACATGGATTTTTAGGTCTTAAAGCTTAAAAAACCCAAAGACAAACTTATATCCACTAGTGTTTTGAGCACCTGAATGGTGCAGCCCCAGCTGAATCTAGAGTTACTTGATAAACCTCTGTGGAGGAAAACCAGCCTCATTCATCTGCTGTGAATCCCCTGTTTTCTGCCAGTCAGCTGATTTCCAAGGGTTGCAGCCTAACATGCTAATGAAGGTTTTAGACGTCCTATCAGTGCAAAATTTAATTTAGTTAAATCAGATGTGAGAACAGTGCTGTTCTTCCAGTGGTCACCTTGTTTGCAACATATACTGCAAATTGAGTGCCAAGATTGCATCTATTAGTCCATAGGGTGCAAGCTTTTTTTTTTTTTTAAAAAAAATAATCTTAGAAACCTGTATTAACTTCATCTGAAAGAGTTTCAAGAAGCGCTGAACACTTAGTAGTTGTATAATTTTTTTAAAGACATTTAAACAAATGTTCAGTCCTTAGGAAACCATAAGAAATGAAAGTCAATAATGAGGCTCAGCTACATACTTGAGCAACAACCACAACTCTAACCAAATAATGATGTAGTTTTTGCAGATCAGTCTAGATGTGAAATGAGCCAAACAAATATTTGGAGATCAACAGTGAGATTCCTTAAGAATGAGAAATGAGTTGATCAAAAACATAGATAGTCTATATTAACTCAATTTTAAAGTTGGTGGGTTTTTTTCCCTCCCACATGTTTTGGGGGTGTAAATAACTAAATTAGGCTTCTCAATATACACCTGAGCATTCTGGCCTGCCAGTGAGTTGAAAGTTTTGTTTGTGAGTGGTGGCCATGCGCCCAAAATCTTGCAATTTGAAGTTCCATCCTCTTTTTTTTTTTAACTTGCATGAAAATACATCTTTCAAAATAGAGTTGTCCTTTGAAGTAGGAAAACAAAAGTCACTCTTGGTTTTTTTATGTGAGGAAAGCTGTTTGACCCATAAGAGATGCATTTGAAGTATAGGATGCAGGCGTAGAACTGCATAAATCAGTGTCAATATGAAGCACTTTCCTTATCAAAGCATCTATGTATGTTTGTACTTCCCTGCAGATAGCTCTGAAGAGTTGTGAAAGACTTGCAGTGAACAAAGCAATAGTTTTTCTTGGTTTGAATCAAATGCAAGTATTCACCTGAAGTTCTTCAACTTACTCAAATTTGTTTAAAAATACTCATTTAACAGTTGATGGATTGCTGGAAAAATTTTTATTTTTTTTTCTCTCTCCTACCCCTACACCCTCCTGTTTGTTTTTAGACGTTTTGCACTGTTTGTGGTTGCAGGGTGCTTCCTTTATATCCTCAAATTGCATTTTGGCCCTGAAGAATGTGACAGAACAAAAATGCCATATGTGGATCTCGATCGTGTAAGGGTTGGTATTTTTTGGCTTTTTTTTTTACTTGGCTTAAAAAAAAAGTTATTAACTGACAATCTAAAGGTTATAAGAATCTGTAACAAAGAACTAGAATGCTGAAATTATCCTGTGAGGTAAAATATATATTGCTTCATTTCATGCCATAGAACTTCTGGGTTTTGTTCGTGTGGAGTAACAACAGAAGTGCATAGAAAAACTGGATTTTTAGGGGTGAAATGAGATAACTGTGACTGTTGTCTGTTGTAACAGACTGTGAATGTTGTAACATTTGAAATAGACATGTCATCATTCTGTTGTGTCAGTGCAGATGGCACTGGTGATCAGGAAACTAATGCAACTAAAAAGTAACATATTAAAAAAAGCCCCAAGCCCGACACATTAAACCAAAGGTTTATTTTAACCTAAGCAAGTTCCTAAGCTTTGCCTTGTAGTTGCTCAGATGTTTTTGGAGTCACAAGGCAAATGTGCAGGAGAGTGCTGCTCTTGGTTCATGTATTTGTTTAAGGTAGCAGCTACTTACTTCAAGTCCAGTTTTGCACATGACTTTTAAGATGCCAATAAAGCTTTCTCTTAATTTCTCATGACACTTCTCTGCCTTTTGCTACTTAGACTGTTTGCTCTTTATAGCAGTACTTAACCTTGGCTTAGAGTTGTTACCTTTCTCTCTTTGAATGTCTCAATGCTAGGACACAACTTAGAGCAGAAGCCCGGATTTAAGATAGTCTCATCTTAACATCACTGCGTGTGTATCCTCCCCCACCTCCCACCTTCTCTAGTGCATATTTTTCCCCTTCTGAGCCTCTATTGCCTCCACTTTTGTTCTCATTTGACTTCTTTTCTCAGTAACATAGTCTTGCTTTCAGACAACAAACGCCTTAAGCCAAGCAAACCTAAAGACTGCATGACCTGTTGTTTATTGCTGTCTCATGATTCATTTTGTTTGTGTTAGATGCAAGATGTGAAATAGCATTGCTCTTTGTCTAGTTAGGTGGTAGCTGGTTGCAAACTGTTTGGGGCAGTTGTCAAGTGATTGACATTAATTTTTACTGGTAGCATGCACAACTGTCAGCCTTAAAAATGACGCTCTTCCAAAGATGCACTGACTCTTGCTCGCAAAGTACAGCATGAAGTTGCTCAGTTGTGCTTTCCCCAGGAGGAAGTGTGGTGTTTATGCCCAGACTTGCAGAGGTCTTTATAACGGTTGCAGTGGCACTTCTGTAGAACAATGTTGTTGTTTAAAAAAAAAAAAAAGGGCAGCACAACTTCCCTTCTTGTGCGCCCACATACCACCTTCCTTTCCTTAACATACGAAAGGAGACCTGAGTTAGCACTGGATTTGAATCTTGACTATCTGGCCACTATGTTTGCTCATGTTTTTTTAATTACAGTGGAAGAAAGATCATCAGAGTTGTACTGGAGAAGAGAACATGCAAAAAGATTTTATTTTAAATGATAAAAATAATACCTTTGCTATTTCTCTTCTTACATCAGATACTGGCTTGCCACCACAGATTTCTAAAAAATGTACATGAATAGTTTTTTTTTCTTTTTTTAATGAGCTGCATGCATCAATGTGTAGTTTTATCTGACAGCTTAATCTTTTTATGCAATATGGAACCGTAGTCTTTTATTTTGGTGACTAGTCTTTGAAAGAACTACTGAAACACCCCCGCCTTGCATTCCTTGTAAAGTTGTGTTTTAGTCGTTAGCAATACCACTTTAACAATACTTATGGAAGAAGTGTTGCTTCGTTTTGATTAATAAGCAAGTCCAGCCTGGCATTTCACAGAACTTTTACCCAGTGTAAAATCAGCAGGTAAAATCCTGCTGCAGGCAGAACTCAGGTGACACAATTGAGCAGTGGAGTAGAATTTTGCTTGCTGCTGAATTAGATGGGTAGAAGTACATCTAGATTTTTTTTTTAAATCTGTTTTTGTAAATAACAGTACAAATGTTCTCAAACTGCTCATTTTAACTTACCACTTTTACTAGCCTAATTTGTTCACAAAGAGAACCATCAGCGATTGGAATAATCTCCCCAGGGAAGTGGTGGAATCCTCAACATTGGACACTTTTAAGATTCAGCTGGACAGGGAGCTGGGCCATCTTGTCTAGACCGAGCTTTTGCCAAGAAAAGTTGGACCAGATGATCCTTGACGTTCCTTTCAACCTGGTTTTCTATGGTTTTTAGAAAACCTCCTATCTAGATTTAAGTGATTAGGTGGAAAGGCATTCCTTTGCAGGTTTTCACCATGCAGTGGTTAGTATTTGTGTTTGAGTGAATGCTTTAAAATGTCTTGTATTTCCATGTTTAAGCTTTCTTTATAAACCCCTGTGTTTGCTAAATTGCCAGCGGTCAGCTGGTGGGTTGCATTAAGAGGTCTTTGTATGCTACTGAAGCTGGCTTTGCCGACTGAAATCGTGTTTTGTTTTAGAGAGCACAACAGTATGCCAGTGCTGCATTGGAGGAACAGTGCCGACCTTCTTATGTGAAGAAAGAAATGAGGAAGTTATTTGCGGAGAAATATAGCATGGACATATCTCCCTTTGTAAGAAAAAATATAAATGAAGATGAAGCTTTATTTAAATATGAACCTCCTTTTGGATTTCACAAGTTCTTTGATAAGCTTAAAAATCTCCTTGAACTCTTACCTGAGCATGATTTACCAGAAGATTTGAAGTCAAAACACTGTAAGCGTTGTGTTGTTGTTGGCAGTGGCGGAATTCTTCATGGATCAGAGCTGGGTCACTTATTGAATCAGTTTGATATTGTTATAAGGTACATATTTACCATTTAAGGATTCCAACTATGTCAACTTTATGAGCCAGCTTTGTTTTTTAAGGGGAAAGTATTGCCAATATTTATGCAACTTATAAGACTTTCTGACAGTGCTTTTGAGAAATGTACTTGTGACTTGATAGAATTTGAAATCTTAGGAGCAAAATAAATTGTCATGTTCACAAGACAGGAATTCAGTGTAATTATTTGTGGACTTCAGGCACAAAAACCATGGGCAGAAATGAGATAGAAACCAGTGAAATCAGACAAGTAGACAATCCTGGTTTTATCCATTCATATGTTTAAGCTTTCAGAGGTAGGCTTTAGTACTCGCCTCTGCCTTTTTCCACTTGGTTAGTTGGGATGCTTGTTTGAAGGATTTTTTTTTTTTATAACAGCAACTTCAAACACAATAAAAATTAATTGGTGTTTCAGTATACAGTTTGCTTACACACTGTATAGCATGCTTATCTTTCCTTATCTTTACAAGACCGGTGCATGCTTTCTGGATTACCTATGTTTTCTAATGTCTGAATTAAATGAATACATGCTCTGTATTTGTGCCTTCTGAACATTACTGTTTCAACTCTCCTTCTTTGTGTTGTGAATCATGTAAATTTAATACAAACATTTTCCCAAGTTGCTTTGTAAACTGAGACTTGCTTCTCTTAAAAAAAGGAAGACTTGATACAGTGAGTCAATAGCTCTTATATAAAGGTAAACAAACCTGTTGGCATGTGGAGAGGCAGAGAACTTGCATTAACTGTTCTCTGAAATTAGGGCTGTCAGCTTAAAGGTGACTTTTGAGTTGATACAGAAGAGTTTATGGGACAACGCTGTTCTGCAGAACTGATAAGAGTTGGGTGATGCTGTTCTTGTCAGCAGTGTGCCAGCATCTGAAATTTTTGGTAGCTAGAATGATGTAAACCCACAGGATGCATTACATTGCATTAAAGAGATAATTTGAATGCCTTTCTGTGTGTAATACTTGTGTGTGTGTGTGTATACACACACATAGATAAAAAAAGATAACATAGGCAACTTCCTTTGTGTTTTCTTTCTCTTCTTTTAAGCCTGAGTTGGCACAAGGCATTGAATATGAAATTCTGCCATGCTGTTTTAAGTTACTTTTCTATTTAAGATTTTCTTTTTGAAGTTTTGCACTCGTGCCAGTTAATCTAGGAGTAGAATTGGCTTCCTCTCAAAGATAAGGGATGGATGAATGTGTGAGGTGAGGGACGTGGAGATACTGAGAAAATGTTGTACTCAGCTCTGTTAAAAGTCTGTAGGCCAAATACAAGTTCTTTGCTTAGTGTCTGATGTTTTAATGAGATTGTATAATAAGCATAACCCATGCTTATTAAATACAGTTTTTCTCCATTGTGATGGTTTGGTGGTTTGGGTTTTTTTTTAGGTTAAATGATGCACCAGTTCAAGGATACACAGATCACGTCGGTAACAAAACTACTATACGGATGACTTACCCAGAAGGGGCCCCACTTTCTGAACATGAGTATCCTCCTGCTAGCTTGTTTGTAGCTGTTTTGTTTAAAAGTGTTGATTTCAACTGGCTTCAAGCAATGATAAAAAACGAAACCTTGGTATGTAATGTGACAGTGTTATGCACCCATGATTTTTTTTTTTCTTTTCTAATGCTTAAGAAGCTGACTAATCTGTTACTTACTGTTTTATTATACTGAGGATCTTTTATGTAACTTTGTGGGGTTTTTTTTAGCTCCGTCTCCTAGTTACAGTTGGTACCAGCATTCATGTTGAAGCCCCATGCTGACAGTAACACTTCTTCTTTTTCTGCAGATATTGGTGGTTTGCACCAAGCTACATGACACTGAGTGTTTATTAAAGTGGAATTCATTTCACGCTAGGTTTAAGTAACTTGTTCAAGTCTGCAGAGCCTGAAATACAAATGAGATTTCTGGATGTCAGTCCATCTTTTTAACAGCCAAAGTCTGTGCTGCTACAATAGGCATATATGCAGTTAATCTCTAATTGAAGCATTGTGGTTGTTAGTTCATCTGTGGTTCTAAAATTAAGATGTTGTTTATTTCTCACCAAATATTTAAAGAAATGCAGAGATTCCTAAGGAACTGATAAAAGGGTTCCATCTTCCCAGGCTCTTTTTAAATTGGTGGTTTCCACCTCTGAATTTTCAGGCAGATGATTTCTGCAAGTTGAAAACCAGTAGCTAGGTATTTCTGATCACAGACTGAAAACAAGTGCTCTAAATTATTGAGAGAGATTTAGAAGAAAGCCTGCCAAGTTTTTTTAACAGTCTGATAGATACTAGTTTAGGTACTCCAAGTTTCCTTCTTAATTCTGTGATTTTTACAACATGAGAGCATATGGAAGATCTGTTTGATATTGACCGTAACTGTTGCCTACTACTACTTTAGTCCAGAGAGTGTGTGTAGAGATATTGCCTTGTTTTGGGTAATCTGAGTATGTTTTGTAGAGGGGAGATTATTCTGAATGCATGAATTTGTGCAAATTTAAGAACTTCTGCTCCCTGATTTTTTTTCTTACCAGGGACAAGACAATGTTGGTCTATGACCTTCCCTCCAGCAGTGTGGTAATTTTGATGAGCAGCAGCTTTCTAGCTTCAATTGAATCCTTAACTTATTTGTTTTACAAGCTATCTGGCTATTTCATGTTTTACAGTTTGGTTTTGAAGAACAACTAGTACAAGGATAGCTTTCTGTATTAAAATTTGTTTTGGGGGGATTGAAAGAGTGATTGCTTTTTGGCATCTGCAACATTCTCTATAGTGAGTTACAAGACTGAAGTATGTGCTTTGATGAAAAGGTACCTCTTCTTGTTTTGTTTGGCTTAGGGGCAGATCTGCTTGTCCCCACCTTCTTCCTTTTTCTGGTGTTTTTGCTGGTGCAGAGAGACAGTTTTGGGAACTGATCTGGGAATAGGCATACTGGAGAGTGTCCACCAAAGACACTTAATGGACTGGAGTATCTCTCCTATGAGGAAAGGCTGAGAGAGATGGGACTGCTTAGCCTAGAGAAGAGAAGGCTCAGTGGGACATCTTATTAAAGAACATAAATACCTGAGGGGAGGGTACAAAGAGGATGGAGCTGGGTTCTCTTCAGTGGTGCCCAGTGACAGGATCAGAGTCAATGGGCACAAACTGGAACACAGGAGGGTCCCTCTGAACATCAGGAAACACTTTTTGATTGTGAGGGTGACTGAGCACTGGCACAAGTTGCCCAGGGAGATTGCAGAGTCTCCATCCTTGGAGACATTCAGAAGCCATCTGGACACAGTCCTGGGCAACTGTTTCTGGGTGGCCCTGCTTGAGCAGGGTTGTTGGACCACTTGGCCTCCAGAGGTGCGTTCCAACCTCAAACCCCTCTGTGATTCTGTGAACTGAAAACATACTTCTCCTTTCCGATACTAGGCTTTCAGTTGGATCAGCTCTCTGTGCAGACATTGACACTTCAGTAAACTTGATTCAGAGCGCAGGTGGGAAGACAGGACCATAGCAACCTGGATTTGATTAGTTTAAGTTGCTGTAGAGTTCTACCTTAAAGCCTGTTTAAAAAATATAGGTCTATGTTGCAGCTATATCAGTTTTATCATTTGCTTAGTGTTACCCATTATATGGAAAGACTTGTAAAATGAGCCTGATTTAGTATCGTTTTTTCCATTAGCATGCATCTAATTGACTGCAAGTTGCATGAGATCAGAATCTAGCTTGCTGAGTCTTGTGTAAATCCTCTTGTGAAGTGTTACATTTATCATGAGGTGGATGCTGTCAAACAACAGCTGTTCACTTCAAAGCCTGAGCAAAATTGTTTTAAATCCAGTGCTTGCTTCAGAATGCCTGGTTAACGTTCATGGAAAACTGTGGTTCCCTTTCCCATTTCTTTAAATATTGCTGCCTGCTCAGTTGTGCTGGGGAAGGTCCAAAGAACCTGGAGGTTCTGGTGGATATGTTGACTGATGAAACACAGAGTGCAGTCAAATATTCAGAATAAACAACTTTTCCCTCTGCTGTCCTCTCTGCGATTCCAAATACTTTGAAGGTTTTTCCTCTTTTGGGTCAGTCGCTTGAGCTGTACACTGCTATTCCTGAACCACCTTAGCTATAAACTATTTCGTGACTTTCTCAGAATCACTCATTAATTCTATAACTTGTATACTGTATCTGCCACACACTTTCCAGTCTCAGAGTTTCCATTTGCTGAACTATTTTTTTTTTCCTCTTTCTCTTAGCCTCTGTGGGTGCGACTCTTCTTTTGGAAGGAGGTTGCTGAGAAAATTCCTTTTACATCAAAGCAGTTTCGGATTCTGAATCCAGTCGTCATTAAAGAGACAGCTTTGGACATTTTACAGTTCCCTGAACCTCGATCAAAATTCTGGGGTTGGGATAAGGTAAGAAGTTTCCTTTTAGGAGAAGGAGACCATAAAATACAAAGTAAAATAAGAAACTGAAAAAAGTTTTGGGCTCTTCCTTCAGTACAGTTTCTCTGTGCAGTTTCAGAGCTGGTCTCAAGTAATAGGGAAATTAATGTGCTCTCAAAAGACTCTGGTATTTTCTTGTCTAAAATCAAAGTAGGATTTCAGTTCACCTTTTTAGACGAGGTATTATGCCTGTACATGCTGACATGAAATGGCCTGTTTTACAAAGCATTCAGATGCAGTGAGACATCAGTTCATTCCAGTACAGTGTGTTCACTCACACATTGTTGTGACTGGTGTTAAATATTCAAAACACGCATTTGGTGTATGTTAAGTGTGTTAAGAGCAGCCCCGTTAAGTCAAACCAGCAATCAGCTACAGACAGATGTGTCTCCAGCTGCAGGGAAAGCAGAGAGTGTGGAAACCAGGCCAGTGTAAAGCAACCTTCCAGCTGTTGGAATTGCTGTGCATACCAGGGTGCTCAATAGCAACTGAAGGGTATATCCTCCCTCTGTCCTTTGCTCCAGCAATAGCATGGAGTGATGAATTGCTCAGTTTAGTTAGACACTGCATTTTTGTTATTTAAATCATTTGTTTGAGAAATTAGATATCACTAGTTCTCTTGAACTATGAAAAGTACTGAATAACCATCTTTTTGTGTGAAAGCATTTAATGGTAGTGTTATTGCACAAATGTTTGAAGGATCTTCTCACATTTATTTATCAAAATAATGTAACATACCAAGCTATATATCTTTTGGTTGTATTGTAGTATATTTGCCTTCTTCACAGACAGTGAAAAGTCATATTCTGAAGAATACTGTTAGAGAGCCTCTTGCTCAAGACTGAAGTAAGTGTACATCAAGAAGTGTCAGGTTTAACTGCATGTCAGGAGTCGTTTGAGTGTTTGGAGCAAGAGTTCACTTGTAGTTTAACTACGTAGTAATGGGGCATCTTGCTTTCACAGAAAAAAAATTGTGTTGACAGCCAAAAGTCTTGTTAAAGGCAAATACTCAAGTTGTATTAGTATCTGGCCCTGAAGTTTTTAGTTTTACTTGATCATTTAATTGGTTTTTAGTTGTAAGTGATTTTAGTTTTAATTGATTGTTTAATTTGTTCCAGTTTTAACTGAGGAGCCATTAAATTTTGTAAAGTGTTTATAAAAACTGGCAAAGGAGAATATGTTTGAATTCAGCAGGCTTCATTTTTCCCCCTTTTTAGAATGTACCTACAATTGGGGTCACAGCTGTTGTTCTGGCCACACATTTATGTGATGAAGTGAGCTTAGCAGGATTTGGATATGACCTCGATCAGCCCAGCACACCTTTGCACTATTACAACAACCTCTGCATGGCTGCCATGAATGGACAAACTATGCACAATGTGACAAGCGAAACAAAATTCCTGCAAAAACTGATCAAAGAAAAAGTTGTCAAAGACCTCACTGGTGGGATACATTGTGAATTCTGTGGCAAAGACAGCTAGTGATTGAAGTGAATCATGGTTTGGATGTGTTAAATTTCCAGAGTTCAGCTGGAACAACCTTTTCACTCTCTTAAGTAGTTCTTTAAAGTGTGTGTAAAATGGACATGGAATCTCTGCTGCCTTTTTTAATGTCAAGTTCAATTTGTTGGACTTTTAAATTTATTTTGATGTCACATTCTACTTTGCACATTTTTGTGAATAACTATGTAAATACAACTTGGAGTTGAAAGAGATCCATTTAAAATATTTAATGTTTTAAGTTGTCTGAAGAAAAGCAGAGGTTTTGTTTTCAGATGTGGATGGTACGCACAACGCTAGCCTGAGTTGTCTAACAGCATACAAGAGTTATTTTTCCACGGAACTACTGTCTTTGTTGATCCAGTTCTTGGTGTATGACTCCTTTTCATGCATGCCATGAAAAGAAGGACATATGCTTCTCAAGTGTTTAATTTCTTGCAACTTGAGCGTTGTGTTTCCTCCTCAAATATTTATATTCTTTCGGTTTTGTGCTAATATTTTTTGGGGGGTGGAGGAGGAATGTGGGAGTGGAGGTGAAGGAGAAGGAACTGTTGTGGCAGCAACTGAATAGTAAGTACTTTGGCATTCATGATTGATATTAAAATCATTGATGCATTAATGTACTGGGTTAGAATCCTGCTTTTTCATGAGGCATGTTTGGGCCCAGGGCACACTATAAAAGGATTTAGCCAGTAGGAGGCTTTCACCTTGAACCAGATCATTTGTCACTTCCATTTCTTAAGACCCAGATAAATGTTTCTAACTAGCTGATTTGCAGCAGAGTTCAGCTACCCCAATTAAAGTAGTCACATTAATACAAAATCTGTCCCCCCTTTTTTTATTTTTTTTGAGTGACTTGAGAATTGCTGGTTCTGTAAAACACTGGTTTGTATGAATCTTCCATTTAGCAATAATAGAATCTATGAGTAGGTTAAAACTTCCATTGGTTTACTTTATGATCCTTAAGTAATTAATTTCAGATATCATAACCTTAATAGTTTACAATGATGATAACCCTTATGAACTCTAGTGTTAACTATTTAATTGAAGGGAGAGGTAGAGTTGTTGCTTTTCCCGGATCAGCTTTTAAGTCAACAATTAGGTGAGTGTGTATAAGTTAAGAAGAAAGTCACTTTGAGAAAGTAGTATGATCTAGTAGCAAGCTAGATAACTGCTGAAAACAGTATACTTAAAAAAACAAAACAAAAAAACCCCCTATAGATATGTTCTTGTGACTGGAAATCAGTGCATTGCAAAGAAACTGGACTGTGCAGATCTGTAAGCAGGTTTTGATGTTCATTTTCATTTTGTTACTAGTAGAGTCGTAGGTATGACTGTGTTTGCACTGAGTACTGTTACTCAATCTATGTGAAAAATGCTTTCTTTAGGAATGAAAGCTTGTGAGCAAATTGATCAAAGGGTGACTTAGAATTGTTGTTCATAGTCATGGACTCTCCACATGGTGAACATTTCCACTTGTTTTTTGTTATGGGCAAAGATATGAATGTAGCTGTAGTTTTAAATTTTTAAAATACTGAAATACTAATGTGGGAAAGCAAGATTAGGGTGGTTTGTTTTTTTTTTCATGGCAAGAAGATCTAATGAATGATAATGTTAGAACGCAGGAGCATCAGACTGATTCTCGTCGTTATACTAAAAGGCAATAAAATGACATCAGATCATAAAGCATAACTCTGAAGAAAGTTGTAGACCTCATCTTTCGTAAGTCCTATGTACCTACATGTCCTTGAAAGCCCGCTGTGGATGGTGAGCAAATTTGAAAATCAGGTTCTTGTCTCTGGCACTGTTTGTGTTTATAGCAATAATATTAATCTAACTTGTCTGTGAAACACATTAATTTTTGTACTAGCAATAAATTTCTAGTCTATGTTTTTCTTGTAAGTATAATAATTATATTGTTTAATTTAAAAATATTTCATGTGTAAGGAGTTTTATACAGATAGTCTTTTAGTTAATATATTAAAATGCACTAATTATTTTCTCCTCTATTTAAACTGGAAGCAAAGTACCTTAATTTCATTTGATATTAGTGACATTTTTGAAGATTTCAGAATGTGTGTGTTGGGAAGACATCCTGAATACACCAAAAATGCGTGTGTCAGAGCACTTGGTCCCTCACCAGTTTTCTTTATTCAGTAACTTAAGAATAATCAGTTGATTAATGTAAATGCCAATAGCTTTTTGAAGATGCTGTATTTACTGTCAAATTCTCAAATTATGTTGATGTAGGATTAGATTGTTTTCCCACCAGTTTTATGGCTTGTGATAAAACACTGTTCTCCGTGGTAGTGTATACTGCATTGAATACGCCTGCACAGACTCGACCATCCGTGAAATGGCAGCAAAGTTCAGGTTGCAAAAAGCAATAAACTGATGAAACCACTTTTACTTACGTATTTGTCTTGCAGTTTACAATTTGTTCTGCCTCCTTTATTAAGGATTTTACATGTCTTACTGGTCCAGTTGAAAGTCTTGATACAATCCGGGGCACTCAAGAAGAGGGGAGTTAGTGGCTGATGATAACTTTTTTCCTTTCATTTATTCCTTTTTAATACCTGTTAGTGGAGTTATATCTCTGGTGCCTGGAAGAGAGAATCCATCTCAACACTGACCATCTCGTAGGCTTCCAGGATTTTGAAGTTAATGTGGATGAGAATATTTCAGACTGGGTTATAGCATTGGCCTTAAATTCAAGGGTGTGTGTCCTTCAGTGGTGGAGACAGCCTGCACCTTCTGGTCTGTGCTTCAGTCTTGCTGGAGGTCAGATAAAGACAAAAGCTGTGTGTGTCGTGGTTGCTGTGTCCCAGATCTTATGTTTTGCAAAGAATCTGCATAATCCCTTGTAGATAGGCTGTAATGGTGTTTATTTAAAAAGTCAACAAAGAATCTGGGAGTAGTGATAAAGCTATTGTGTTCCACATTCGAATTTCTCTTTGTAACTCCTCTCTGCATAGGAGCTATCACAGTTATGTCTCTGAGCTGTTCTGCTGCTGAATTTTTTTCATGGTTCCTGTGCAGGGAGCACAGCTTCAGCTCTGTCCTCCCTTGAAATTAGAGTGGTGCTTAAGTACTTGCATTATTTGCTATGCTTTTAGTCTTTTGGGTGAGATAAGTAGAAATTCTCTGTTAGGACTAAACAATTCTGAAACTGTTCAGAAGATTTAGATAATTTGTGGGGCTTTGATTATTCTTTCAGTATGTTCAGATTTGTATGGCCACTTAGGGAATGGCAAAAGAGATGAACAGCATACTTACTTTGGCTAGATCCAATTTGTTTAAACAAATAGGAACTTTGAATTGCTAAGTGGGAATTTGTGGTGCTGTTTTTCAAGTGTTTATAGGAACCCTGCACCCAGCTGGAGACAAACTGATGTTGCCTTGGAAAAGTACCACAGGTAAGGTTACGATGTGTTTGTTATACCACCACGAACACGTGCCACAGTTGCGTGAGGAGACACACAGAACTGCTTGACTGCAGTGGGAAAGTGCTGGAAAAGGTGGTTGCTGCCTGTGACCCCTTGACATCAGCACTGGATATTGAGCTTGTAGGGTTGTTGAGATGCTGATAAGGGACTGAAGAGCAGTTCATCCTCCACAGCAGATGGATGTGTGCCCATAGCTTCAGCTCTTGTGCTGCTGTTGGAGCTCCAGCAGGAGATGGGAGGGGATCAGAGGCGGCAGCTGCGTAGTGTGAGTGTGATCTCTTTGCCTGTTGCCCGAGGGCAGATGAAGGAAGAGTTCATGCACCTCAGTTTAAGTCTAGCACAGATGCAATGCCCTGACTTCCTTCCTCCAGCCTGCCAGCAGCAAGGTTTTATACAAATACTTGATTTTACCAGCACCTGGATCTTGCTCTCTGAAATTTCTGTTGCCTGGGAAGAGGGTGTATGTCGCAAGGTGAGCGCTCTTACTGTCTGACCAAAACTTCTCATGTTTTACATGTGTATAATCCTCCCCACTGTTCCTGGGAAGGAGCCACAGTGGCTTGTAGCTCTGTGCTGGTCTGTGTATCGCTGGTGACAGACCTGTACATTGCCGTGAGGGAATCCTTTTGCTCAAGTTCTACCTTTATTCCTTGCTCCTGTCTGTATACTAAAGCTTATTGCACCTGTGTTCTAAAAGAACAAGACTCTTTTTAATTAAAAAGAATACAATAAGATGCCTGCCTTGAAGCATAACAAGGGATCTTTTGGTCAGGACCTGGTATGTGCTCCTCACGAGCTGGAGTTCAGACTTTATCACATATGACTGACTCTCGCAAGGTCATGACACCATTAGTGGCAACTCTGGTGGTCAAGGTAGGAGGCCAGCATTAAATCAACTGTGCTATGACAATTTCTGTGTTTTATATTATCATAGAATCATCTAGATTGGCAAAGACCTTGAAGATCATCTAGTCCAACCATTAACCTAACACTGCCAGTTCCCAATTACACCATATCCCTCAGTGCTATGTCAGCCCAACTCTTAAACACCTCCAGGGATGGGGACTCCACCACCTCCCTGGGCAGCCCATTCCAACGCCCAACAACTCGTTCTGGAAAGAAATGCTTCCTAATATCTAGTCTAAACCTTCCCTGGCGCAGCTTGAGGCCATTCCCTCTTGTCCTATCGCTAGTTACTTGGTTCAAGAGACTCATCCCCCCTCTCTGCACCCTCCTTTCAGGTAGCTGTAGAGGGCGATGAGGTCTCCCCTCAGCCTCCTCTTCTCCAGACTAAACAACCCCAGTTCCCTCAGCTGCTCCTCGTACGACATGTGCTCCAGACCCTGCACCAGCTCCGTTGCCCTTCTCTGGACACGCTCGAGTCATTCAATGTCCTTTTTGTAGTGAGGGGCCCAAAACTGAACACAGTCATCGAGGTGCGGCCTCACCAGTGCCGAGTACAGGGGTAAGATCCCTTCCCTGTCCCTGCTGGCCACGCTGTTTCTGATACATGTTATTTCTGATATATTGATATGCAATGCCAGGGATTACCAGGACTGGCTTTTCAGGCAGGGGAGTGGAGAGGCAGGGCCCACAGATTTTGTTAATCTCTTCAGCTACCTGCCTGTTCCAGGTGATTTACCCTTCTTGCCCAAGCACTTGTGCATCACCTCTTTGTGGTTTAATTAAAAAAACCCACCTGTGATTGAATCTTGATTGAAATTCTCGTACCTGTTAACACTTGCGTTTTCCAGCCTGTGAACTGCAATTAGAGCTGCTCATGCTTGGAGGGTTGAGCGGGGCCGAATGTAGGTGGTTTACCTCCCTTTGGGGTCATCTGCCTGGTCATTTGTTTTCACAGCCTGCCTCTCTTGTGCTCAGGCCAAAACCAACTTGTTTCCAAGCTCTGACATATGCCTTTGGGGAGAACAAAGCCTTCTTTTTCAGTGCAGCCATTCCTGCTCCCTCCTTGTGGGCAGTAAGGAGCCCTGGCCTTTGGAAGGAGACGCTTCCAGCTGCATGGGATGGCTTTGGCAGCAGTCGGGCGCTGGAGCTGCTTGTTGGAAGGGGCTGCCAAGGGTCAACAGGAACATGATGGGCAAGTTGCAGAAAAACAAGCTTTTTTTTTTTTCTCCATCTTTCCGACAAAAGCTAGAAATCTAGAAATACAAGCAGGTTCTGCAGTGCTAAGCACTACATGCTTCCTTCTCAGCCGTCTTTGCTTTCCTGCTGTAGCTAAAATAATTATTCTGTAGATCAAGGAAGTCTTGAGCCGCAGCTTGGGCCTTCAGTAAGTAAGCCAGTCCTGAGAGGGAAGCAGAAACAAGGTTCCTTACAAATTTTCCCTTTCTTCAGCCTATTTCTCTCTGATCTCAGCTGAGAAAAAAAGAATGTTTTGCACAAGTTGGAGTTACTTCACTACCTCAAGCTGAGTTAAGGATGAGAGGGCGTGAGGACCTGGTGGAGCTGATAGAGAAGCTGCAGAGGAGTTTTTCCTCTGCAAGAGCTAGATTGTTACTCATAATTTTTTCCCTTACATCCCTTTTGGTTCTGCCTCCTTTATTTTGGGCCATCAATATGTTTTGGGTTTTTTTTTATACTGTTTTACTCCTTTTTGGTTTGTGTGGGTTTGTCTTTTTTTTTTTTTTGCCACCTTTCATACTCTTGTGTGTCACCCTGGGCTGCAGTGTGTCTCCAGCCTCTTCTTGAGGCTGATCAGCTGGAGAAGTTCAGGTGGAAATGGTTTGTGCCCGCGGGGTGTAAAGGAATTTGCTGTGGGGTTGAGTCTGCAGCAGAGAAACCTGAGAAAAGGACTTGGGGCAACAAGGAGTACGGTGGGGAGGAGGTTTGGGACAAGCAGGCCTGGAGGGAAGTGAAACCAGTTCCTTGGCAGTGGGCTAGAGAAGGCAGAAATATACACATATCTCATTTGAATGTCCAAGTGCACTGTAGGAATGCCTCTGCAGCAGGACAGCAGCTGCCAGGATTGACCCTCTATAGCACCATGTACCTGGGCCTTTCATGCTGCTGTAACATAAATGACTACGAAATATCTCAGCAAAAATTTTTGGCCAACTTCTGCTTTCTGCTGAGGAGAGCAGATGCTCATAAGAAGCAGCCACTGTGAGTTTTCAAGGCTTGGGGCTGCTGTACCTGCAGGAAAAAATCAGCATGTGAGTCTGGGGCAGTTTTATGATCTCACTGTGCTGCTCTGTTGGAGGAAGAAGTTTGCAGGATATTGTAGTTGGTTGTATCATGCCTTTTTTTAATGCAAAATCTTCAAAAAGAAAGCAGGGTTGGTTTGTTCTAGCAGTGGAATATTGAGATTACTGTGAGCATTTTCAGTTTTATGGCTGGGTGGACAGGTCTGGGGTTATTTTTAAGCAAGTGCTTTCCTGTTTATAGAAGCAGTTAATCAGGACAGGTCACAGCTTAGCTCAAAATCCCAAGGGGTTTTCCTCTGCATGGTCATGAGGGTCTGAAGCCTGTTGCTGCTTCTCCTGTCTGGTTTTATCAGGCTTGATTTCTAAGCCTACTTTTCCCTGCAGATAGGCTGTTCCTCGTGTCACCAGCCAGTAATTCATGCTGGCTTGTCCCTGGATCTGGCTGCTACTGAGAAGTAGGTGGATGAAAGTCAGTTTGTAGCTCTGCAGCTTTGGGAGACTTTGGGGTGTCTTGAGCTGGAACCTCCTGCTGCAGAGGGACAGTCCCAGCCATTGCTTTTAACAGCTCACACTTAGGCTGCATTAGAAATGTCAAGGATTTTAAATACCTGGGTATCACAGAAGATGTCCCCCTGCCCGACAGCCGACCTGGAGGTTCACAGATAAGAGATGCTGAATTTTATGTCGTGATATAAAAGCAAATGCGGTGAAGCGGTCCATAAAAGCAGCGCCAAGGTGGGCTCCCTGTGGTCAGTAAATGCTTTTCTTCCAGCTGAGCCTCAGGGAGACATTTCATATTTGCAGAAGGACTGGAAGTTAGAAGCGGGTGCGTAGCTCCATCTAGTGCTTTGTCGTGAATCGTGCTGCTAATCCAGGATGTGCACAGCGTCGCCCGGGGCTCTCCAGCTGCAATGCACTGCTTTGAAGAATCAAAGCAGGGAAAAAAACCCTTAACCACTAATACAACACGTGTGGGCCGGGTGCTGGAAGGTAAGCCTGAAGTGAGGGCCATGGGAATGAACTGTTTTCCTTATCCCATGGCTGAGTATAAAATAAATATAGTCAGCTGTTGGCCCAACCACAGTGCAGCAAAGGATGCAACTCAAGGTGGCAAATATCAACCTACACCCAGGCCTAGCACTCTGCAAGAGAAGCCAAGTGGTTTTTTTAATTAGATAATGTTTTCTTGGATTGCAAATTCAGTTTATTTCATCTGTGTAGGCGTGAATGTAGCAAAACCTGTATCTAATAATATTTCTGAATTCCCTTTCCTCAGAGTCAAAGTCTCCATCAGTGGTCTGAGAGCTGCTAAATGACCTGTGTGTCCCCTTGTCTGGGACAAACTGGCCTACATCAGGCATCCAGAGAGGAGCTGGGAGTGCAGGGTAGGTGCAGGATGTGTCAGGAGGGGTGTAAAGTGACAGCCAAGGAATGGGATAACAGGGTTTCTTCCTGTCTTGTAGTGGGCTTGTGTGTGATGTTTGGTAGCTCACCTGGTGACCAGCCTGTTTCTCTACAGAAATGTTTCTGTGGGTGGTGGCTGTTGGTGTGGAGCATGTTCTCAGAGCAAGCAAGGTGTGAACCAAGGGCACAGCTGTAGCAAACCCATCTGAAGAGATGGGATGTACTACTTGGGCTGGAGGGAGGAGAGCTGATGTCCCCATTACTACTCACTGTGTCCCCACTGAGTGCCACCACAGACTTAAGTGTGTATCTGAGCAGAGTGTCACACTCACCTTTAGCGCTGGTGGCTCTTGGGTCGCCAGAATACAGCACCAGTCCAGGATCTACTGCCCGCACCTGGTGAAAAATAATTGCGAGTCTTCACACTCTGCATAGAGGTGTTTAGGTTTGTCCCTTCTTTATTTATTTTTCTTCCTCTGGTGGTTGCATGGAAAATGGGTGGGAGAGACCACTTAGTGATTTAGGATGTTTGTATTTTTTATTCTTCCTCCACTCTGGTGTTTTAAGATCATTTGGGCAAAGGGAATTTCTTCCACTCCCTCAGCCCAGTCCAGGATCCTGGGGCCTGGAAGGGGTGGGTTGGAATGTGTTTGCAGGTTGCATGGACAGGAAAAGTCACTACTCAGCTGTGACACTGCTGCTCTGTGCACCAGATTGCTGATGCTACAGGCAAATGGGAAGGAGATCAGGGCTGAGCCCTTGGGAACAGTCTGAGCCCATGAGTTTGTAGCGATGTGTCAGTCTTGCTCTGTCGCAGATGTGTCTCTTGTGTTGGGTACTCAGTGAGTGCTGTTCAAGAGAAGACTTGAAATCAATAGTGTTTCCTAGTTCTCTGCTATGAAGTTACCACAGAGGTCACGTAGGACCTCATCCACAGATCGCTGAATGCAGAGGCTCATTGACTTCAACAGGCTTTGGACCAAGTCTGCGAGGAGCCAACTTTACAGAGCAGTAAAATACTCCCACACATGGTAGCTCCATTCAGGTGTAGTGCTGTAGGAGGGAAGGTGCCATGCAGAAACCAAACAGTTATGTGACTCTTGGGGGTGTACCTTCTCACTTGTTAGGGATTCAGTAGCACCAAGGGGAAGGTACCAGGTTTTTGCCTGCTGAATTCACCCAAACCCTTCTCTATTTGGTAGCACAGGGAGACTCCAAGATGGTCTTTTCAGGCATGTGAAGGTACAGACAGGAGCTGCCTGTGCTGTGGTTGAGAAAACCTTCCTATTATTTTCAGTCCTCATTCTTTGCATTCAGAAATGTGGAGCACAAATTTAATGAAAACTGTGTGTTGGAGGGAAACAGGACTTCTGGCAGCCTGAACAACATGTACATATACTATACTCTAGAAATCTTCTGTATAGACTTTTGTGTAAGGGAACAGTTTCTAGCTCTAGAGGGAGCGTTGCTACATATGCCGTGGGTTGCTCCATTTCCCAGGGAGTTGGACTAATGCATGGAGGTCTGTCCAGCCTGGCTCGGTCCTCTATGCCACCAGAGAGACTTGGAAGGCAACTAAAATCCTGAGACCTACAAAACCACGGCTGGCCAGGACACATGAGCAAACAGAGACCAACTAGTCCAGAGGAGACGATGCAAAGGGTCAGGGACAGAGCTAGTGATTCCCTCCTTCCCTCTGCGTCATCCTGGGGAAAGGACAAGTTGTAACGGACGCAAATAGCATCCTGGGGGGTTTAGGTTCAGCAAGAAGATTTTTCTAACATGAGATTAGAGAAGCATTGGCATGGATTGTGCCGGGAGGTCTTCCAGCACTGGAAAGTTTGAAGACTGCATTGGATGAGCTCCAGCCAGGACTGTTTCAGCTGCAGCTGATCCCACCGTGGGTAGGGGATGGATTTAGCTGCCCCGGAGGGAGGAAGGGAGTATTCTTTCCAGCCTCTCTCTTTCTGCCCTTTCAGCTTGATGCATGATATTAGACACTGATGCTGGGGCTGCGGTTACTCACCCTTCCTCCTGAAGCATTTTTAGCTCTCCTTATAGGACATGTTGTAAAAAAGCAAAGCCCAGCCATAAAACTGGGGACCAAGTCTCCCCTGTAGCTAAAGTTGATGCTGGGGATAGAGGGGAGGGAATTGCAAGTCCTTGATTCAGAAGGAGCTGCGTGTTGAACCCCACCATGGCCAGAATTAGATCATCTCTTGGACTGATTTAAAATTTACAATCCTGAAAAAAAGCACCTTATCTTTCAGAGGTTGTTATTTAGTTGGAGATGCATCTTCAGCATCTTCAGTTTGAGCACCGGGGCTTGAACTTACCTCTCTCCTTGAGTGGTGATTGAGAATGTCAGCTTAGGAGAGGAGATCTGGGCTAAAAAGAGATTCCATATTGTGCAGAAATAAAGGGGAGGTTTAAAAACTGCAGGGAACATGCTCTCTGCACTTCTCTTTAGTTTCTCTCTCCTCCTGTGAAAATAATGTGTGAAACCTGGAGAAGCCAGCTGGAGCTGAGGGATGCAATGGACCCTGACACTGTAAACCACTTCCCCGCTAAATCCTGCCTGCAGCCTATCCAGGGGGAGGATTTGCTCCATGGCTCATTGCACTCTCAGCTGGCATTTTGCTTCAGCTGCTCCTCGCACCTGCAGCAGTGGTGGCAACTGGAGGAGCTGCCATTGGAAACCTGCAGCACAGATGAGGTGGGGTGACACGGGGGAGATATGCTCCGGTCCATATACAATGTGTGTATACGTCGTGGCACATGAAGCCACCGAAGTGAGGCGAGGGCTGGTTTCTTCGTAGGTGCAAAAAAAAAAAAAAAAAAAAAAAAAAAGAGCTGTGTTGATTGATGGCACAGCAGGGTGTGAGCTCACCCATTGGTACCGACTGCAGCTACTTCTGCCTTGTCTGGTGTCCCTGGAGAATTTCTTCCTTGTGTTTGAAGGACTTCTGCTTTTTCTGTACTCCAGGTTTTCTGATCACTGTATCTGAAGAGAGAAAGAGAAGAAAAGCATAACTGGTTAAACCACTGGCCTGGAAAACTCAAGCATTTTTCCCAAGCTCTGCTTATCTCTGACCCTCAGCCCAATCCTTGACTATAAAGGGATTGTATGCATACCACTCCTGTTCTTGTTTTGGGATATGCTTGTAATCATAACCCCGTATTATTTGTTCTTGGTGTATGTGCTTGCCCTTAGTTAGTCTCATGAGCCTGTTGTGACTCTTATTAGGGGATGTAGCCTGTCCCTGATCTAGCACATGTGACGGTTAAGTCTCCTCCCCCATTCTGGACTGGCTTGCTTGCTGCTGTTGTTGGCTGTGGTGGGTTATGGCAATGCAATGATATCTTTTGGGCCCTTGCTCCAGCTGACATTGCTTGGAGGTCTCACCCTTTTTAACCCAAAGCTGATTCCTGAGCATATGTGGGCCAGATAGGGAGAATCCCACTGCTCTCCTTCCAAACAGTGCTTCCCAGATCAGAGCTTTGCTGTCTTTTCTCTCTGCAGTCCACAAAAGACAGAGTTGCTATAAAATGATCACACCTGGTAGTACAACAACTTCCTCATGTACCTGTGAAGAGATCCTGATGTTTGACCCGGCAGCTGGCAATCATCAACGTGCAGAGCTCCAAATAAAATACATTGCTGTACAGCTTTCGGTCCTTTGACAGAGATGTTTCCCAGTGTAAAGCTGCCATGAAAAGTGTAAGCCAAAACCATATAATTTCTTAACCAGTGGTGCTAGAAATACTGCTGCAAAATGCAGGAATGAAGCAAATACACCTGGAGCTGTTTTATTCTGGCTCTGACTTCTCTTCCCATCTGCGCTAGCTGTTAGGCAAGAACTAAATGATGCTTAATTCATCATCTCATCGAAGGGCTGCATGAGAGGAAGGAATAGGAACATCACAGGAGGTGTAACATGCTGTCCATGGCATGTGGTTACCCCTGCTAACAGCACCTGAAACCCCAAGCCTGCAGTATCACCCAAAGCCTGCAGTTATCCCTTGTGTTACAGCTCCCTGGAAAGAGAGAGAACATGCAGGTGTTGTCTTAAACAGAAACAAGGAGGCAACTGGGTGTTGAGGCCCTTCATCCAGCATATGCTTACAGACGTCGCTCCAGGAGGATGTGCAGGTCTGTCACTGAGTTCCCATAGAAGAACCATGGAGTCCCTCCAGCTGCCTTTGGAGAGCATGAGGGGAAGTTTTACAGTGATGGATCTTTTAGCAGGTCACATCTCTGTGAGCCCTTTAGGTTGGGCCCCAATTTCCATATGAGAGCAGTTTGCTTTTTGCTGATGTGCTTTCAGGCGGGCATGCCTGCGGCAGGCAGGCAGGCAGGGCAGTAGGAGGGACGTGGCTGCCACTCAGTGTGTTGCCTCTGCAGTAGCCTGCATCTGGCTTTCACTTTGTTCTTGAACAAGTCATTGGTATGTTGAATGACAAGGTTTTTTTCTTTTTTCTTTAGGGTTACTGAAGAAGTAAGGATTACACAGTGTGACCTCTGCCCGTTGGTCCCCCAAGTACTCATGGCTGATTTGAAATAAACTTTACATAAGGGCAGAGTTGTTAAAGGTATTACAAGTTCATAAACAATGTAAAAATCTGTGCCTGGATAGAGGAGGAAAAAGGTAGGTCATTTCCCACCCTGTTTTGGCCAGCCAGCTCTGGCTGCGATACTTGGTGGAAATCCAGGGTTCCTTAATCCTGCTGCTCACAGACCTTCTAACTTTGGCTTTTGCAGGTACAGTTTTAGGAGTGAGTTTAGGGGTTCAGAAGCATGATCTGTGGTATTTTTCATTTTACTTGAAAAGGTGATGCTTGAAATTACAACAGGGACTCTTTGCAGGCAAGAGTTTCATCCTCACCAGAGGGAACCGATGGATTTGATGACTTCCTTGCTAGCAGAAAATCATGTTAGGGTCAGGAAACACAACCCAGCCCCATCACTAGGTTGGGCTGGAAGGGAAGGGAAGGTCCACACTTACCTTCTGTTGTCTTGCGTGTTGTATTTGCCCCATAGCAGAACTGATGAGATGCTCTCGTGCTCTCACTGCTGTAATAATACAACTTGTGCTGCTGCTTCTCCAAAGCCCTTTCAAAAAGGGCTCCAAAAATCAGTCCTGCTGACAGTCACGCTCTCCTTGAAGTACCTTGCTTGCTGTTGGCTCTGTTCTGCTTCCAGCGGGCAAAGCTTGAGGGATATAAATCAAAAGGGACAAGTGGAGTATATGAAACAGGCTACTCCAGTGCGTGTTTCGGGGGAATCTCATAAAGTCCTTTGCAGCAGCCAGGAGAGTCCAGGTTTGGCTACAAGACCATAGTCCATAAAAGTTGCTGGGATCGTTCTTGTGCTTTTCCCCTTGAGAGAGAGGAAACCTTTTTCTTGGTCTCATTTGCTGCCTCTACTGATGCCAGATTTCCCTGTGTGAATGAGTTTCTTTTCCTTCACACCCTCAGATACACTTTCCATTGATTGCTGCCCAACTCTGTGGCCTTTAGATGCTGGAGCTCAGTGCTGAAATAGTCTCCTTCCAGATGAAAAGGAGGGATGAGGAGCTAAGATGCAGTGGATTTCACTTCTTTATCAATTACAGTGCTTCCTAGGCTATGTGGTTTGAGAAGTGCAGAGCTCATGAAAAATCCAGGCTGAGGACCTGGTCTCAGCATCAAGGATTTCCTTTCTGAGATGAGCTAACTGTTGCTGCACTCTCCAAAATAAGGATCTCCCACTGCTTTATGTGATTGTATTGTATTTTTTTTGTGTCACACACCTCATTCAAGGGGCATCTGAACATGGTTTTCTCATGGAAAGTGTAATCATTTTCTGGAACATGTTGCTGTGGAGTATTGCTGAATCCAGGCACTTAGCAGAATTCAAAAGGAGGTCAGGTATTTGTATGGATCACAGCACTAGTCCAGACCCTTAAGGGATTATGCTAACAAGTTTTGGAGCAGATCTGAATAGTGCTTTCAGCCTTAGCTGTTCTCTAGTGCTTAGAGCTTAGGAGGAGACCCTCATGTTGAAAAGATTCCTGAATATCTGCCTTTTTGATGCCGTCTTGTACCTTCCCATCACTGTGTGCTGGAGAAAGCATGGCTGTGATCCATATTTCCTTTGCTGTGGCTATCGATTTGCAGTGTGTGCAGATTAGCTGAAGGATTGTAAGCAAGATGCTCCTGACAAATGTGCTTGTCCCAACTCTCAGAGCAAAGGAGAAGCAGCACAGGCTGGATGCTGGGATCATATGGGGTATCTTCTAGTGTAATTGGGAGGCAGTTCTTGTTCTCTTCTCCCTAACCTGGATTACAGGGCTCAGAAGGGAGCACGTGAGGTTCCAAACCCCTCGTGAACAAGGAGCAGAATAAGGCATCTGTGCATGGCTTGTGGTTCCCTGCCCCTCAAGGCAAGTGACAACTACCTCTGTCCACCATGTAACTTTGGCCCCCTGTCACTAGCTGTGCTCCTCACAGTCTCTGTTACAAATAAAGCCACGGAAGGGGACAGGAGGGGTCTGCAGACAGCACAGGCAATGGATGAGAGTACAGCTCCCAGCTGCTGTCCTCTGCCTGGGTCTTGGGGTGGTTGCTTTGCCCTGGGGCACGGAGTCCTTTTGCAGCAGAGCCCTGTGTTATGTATGAATCGGTCTGTCCATCCATTCACCCACACATCCATCTGTGGCAAAATTAGAGGTGGCTGCGATCAGAGTATTTAGAAGACTGCCACACCAGGCCAGTTTTGAACTGTAGAACTAAACTTTGCTAAATTTGCAACAGGCTTCTTGCTGATGGCCGCTTCTTCCACAGTGTTAATCAGCATTACTGCATATACAAGACTCAGTCTCCAGCAAATCCATATATATATTAGCTATAAAAACGCACAACCGACAGATGCTGTGCAGCGAGCGCTGGTGGCTGCAGTCTCGGTGGCTCCTGGTCACCCAGGTCAAGGTGACCGGGCTTGAGAGACCAAGTCAGAACCAAACTGCTTGTTTTCTTTTTAATTCATTTTCCCTCATTTATGCCTGATTATTTTTACGCTACTGCCCAATCCCAAAAAGGGGAAGGGCGGTGGTGGTGGTGCGTTCCTCTGCTCCTGATGCTGCTTACCTTTTTTTTCTTTGTCTTGCCAGCCATCCTCCTTGTGTCTTGGGGGGGATCCTCTGCCTTTCTGCAGCTCGTTGTGTTTATCTTGGCCTCCCTCTGGCAACTTTTCTTACCAGGATGCCTCCTACGTGCGCCTACACCATCTCTGTCTGCCTCTTTGGTGATCACGGTGCTGACATATATATGTGTCTGGGTATGTCATCAGTGTCAGAAAGCACATGTGTGCTCTTGCTAGCTACATTATTTTAGTAAGTTTATACTGTGCTTCAAGGCAAGTTAATATTAATTTTACACTGGTCAGTGTAAAATTTATAATATTACATATGTATATAATTATATATATATAATTATATATAATTTATGGCTGTCATAGGTGTCTACATCAGCTAGGCAAGCTCTCATGCGTGGGTGCATCAGCATTGCGGCATCACTCGCTGCTCCGGTTTGAGTTTTATCTTCTCCGCATGGTGAGGGAGGGACCTAAAGTTTACCTGAAAGCGGAGGCAGGTTTTCATCCTCCCCTCTCCATCCTCAGCATCGCTGCCTGGCACTCACACCACTCGTGTCCCCGGCCTGCGTGACCACACTGGACACACCGAAGCCGCTGCGCTCCCCGGCAGAGGGCAGTGACAGACAGACGGATGCACAACGTACGCCAAGTGCTATTTTGCTCTTCTCTGGGGCCCTTTAGCCAGGGATCTCGAGCCAGTTAAGCTGTAGCATAAGCTGCATACTTAACTGCTTTGCTGGATGAGGCCAGGCTGCTCAGAAGCTGGCAGGATCAAGGCTCAGTCTCCTGTTTCCCCAGCTGATGATAGTGCCTGCGGCTCTGGCCTATAAAACCTGAGCTCGGTGTGGGTCTTTGGTAGGATGGGGGTGGGTTAAAGCGGTCCCTGCAGCATGCTAATTCTTGCACAGTTCTTAGGGAGGATTTCTCTTTAGCATAATTTATTTTGAGTGAGTGTTTCAGGGTGGCTTGGGGGGGAACACAGATGAAATCCCATATTCTGACCATAGATTTTTGCCTGAACAAGTACACTGAGAGCAGATTGCAGATAGAGACCTCAGGAGGTGATGCCAGGAGAAAACTACCACCCCAAAATGTGCATAAGCTAGTAATATCTTTTTTTCTTTGACTAGTCACTGCTGCCGCTGCCTCCTCCCTTTTACTGCTGGTCACAGACCCCCTGGCTCAAAGCGTCACACTTGGACACCAATGCACACAAACAAAACCTGTGTATTTTATGCACAGACTCACTGATCAGTGAAATTTGAAGCAGAAGAGCTGAAAGAAAACTTTCAATATTAGCCTATTAAAAATCCAGGAAGGTCTTTCTATAAATTGATTGTCTCCTGGTTTGCCCCAATTGTGCAGCATCCTCCTTACACTGTGCCTGTTCTTGTGAGGTCTCAAAAGCCACGTAGCAACAGGCCTGGTTAGCATTTAGATGGGAGACCTCCAAGAACTTTGGGTTGTTGAGAAACAAGTTCTGGAGGTTCAGTAAATGGCATTTTCCTCTCCTGAGTCAGCGTTGAACAAGCACATTCCAGCAGCAGCAGATCTCATTCTTCAGCGCTGTCATTCTGGCACCCAAGATCTCTCCAAAGTTAAAGCCCATCTTGTCAACATCAGATGCCCTGAGATACTCTGGGTGCTTGCTGAAGAGACATGCATGCACAGGCCATGGTCCTGCCACCCATCACAGTGTCCAGCGATGGATGGGACTTTAGTATTCAAGTATTGCGCAAAAATTATTATTTTTTTCATACAGCAGGGGTTAGGTTAAGTGATGCTAAAGAAGGGGATTTTTGAAGGAGGGATTCAGAACTCCCTGTGCTTCTCTTTTGCTTGATAGCATCAAGCTGACAGTAGCTGGTCTTGACTCTTTCCTCCAAGGGTCACTAGATAAGTCCTCTCTCAGCCCCTGTTGCTCTTGCATATGTATTGCTTGCTGTCTTCTGAAAGCAGAACATCTGTCTAGTCTGTGTTTCCTCCAGACTCTTCCTTGTGGGCAACATTACTGCTAATTTACACCTGATGCTTCAGAGCAAAAGGTGGAGAAGATGAGGATGTTTTCCTCAGGATCAGGAGAAACTGCACCTGGAGAGTTTCTTTGCTTGAGTAGGCTGGATGTCTGCATAGGGACAAGATCCATAAGCAAAGGGATTAATCTTGGTGAGGCAAAAGAGTTTTATCTTCCAGAAGTTTACTCTCCTGAATGTTCCCAGTGACACCCTGAAAGTCACTAGAAGCTGCAGACAAACTCAAAACTGGTTGCACAGTAGAATATGGATCAGGGGAAGGTTTTTATGTTAGAGAAAAGTGGCTATATAATGCAGATCTTTTTTTACTTCCTGTGGTCCTGTGCCCATCATAAGGCTCTACAGCTGCAAGAGGTCTACGTGATGGCTCTGGGTAGGGTGACACACAGGCAGAAGACACCCCACACAAGGCAGGCATGGAGCTGGGTAACTTTCTCAGAAATAAATAAAGCAGAGGAGAAGGTGGTTCTTTCACTTCCTACAGTGGTGAGGAGAGCCTGGCCTCTGTGGCCTGATCCTAACCGCTTTGTGACTCAAGTGGTGCATGGGCTTACATGGCAGGGGACAGAAATGACACCCACCAGCACGTTCACCTGCAGAGGCTTCCCACAATGGGGACTTAACCAGTGACCGCCGATGCTTCTGCGGGGGTACCGTTACAGTCCATTTCCACAGGCTATTTTGGGGTTTTTCCACCTCGTGGAGAGATAAGGAGCCCGATAATATATTTACCCTGATTTCATCCTCAGACTGATGTGGATGGAGAGGCCGTAGTGATTACTGAGGACACAGTGGAGGTTTTTTGGGGTTCCTAGAAATTCGGCGTGGGTGCCTTGAGCAAGGGGTGTTTTGTTTTAAAAGTGTATGTGAGCTGTTGGACCTGGCACTGTGGGATGCTGACACCACCTGGCAGAAGGGTTGTGCTCAGATCAGGATGACTGTATGTGTTTAATTTTGAGCTGGAGGAGGAGAACTATGGCGAGTCCTGGGTCAGTGACAATGAAGTCTGGACTCCAGATGTGCAAAGCCTGGCAGCATGAGATGAGAAGGCTGTTTAGAGAAGAACATTTTGGAAGTCTGGGGGAGTGCACAGTGGGATACTAGATCTCAAATTAAATCTTCAGCCAAAAAGGGAGGAATCTAGCAGCAGTTTTATCAGGCTGGGCTACTGCAGCAATTGCTTCAGCTGCAGGCCAGGAGTGTTGCTGAGAAATTGGCTCCTGCAGCAGCCTTATCTGATGGGTCAAGGGAATGTCTTCCAGATTTTGCAAAAAGTGGTTCAATCTGCATGTGGGGTGATGGGGCAGTGAGCTGGTTTGGGATCACTGGGTGAAGTTTTGAAGGTGCCCAGTGTTGAGCAGTGCTTTCGACTGAAGATTGTGCATGTCTGAAAGCAGTATTGCAAAGACAGCAGGAACACATTGCTGCCAAAAACCGCAGAGCTTCTGTTGCTTTTGAAAGCTTAACTATCCCAACTGACTTACCCCCACGGATGGCAAGGGAGAAGGAGGTTCTGCAGCAAATGGGTGGGAGAAGCTCCTTACATGCAAAATCTCATGCTTAAGTGTCAGTTAGTCACATTGTCAACTCCTCAGATACAAGTGTGAGATGGCTGCAGGTCACTGGAGCAGCAGGCAGCATCTCCTGCTGCAAGGTTGCCTCCGTGCATGGTCCCAAATGCTCCTGTTGCTCTTGGCAGACGTTCAGTGCCTCCTGTGACATGAGCTGTCACAGTCGTTGTGCTTTGCACTGATGAAGGATCCATTTCCAGAGCAAAACCCAAGCATCTGACAGCACCTTGACTGCCTTTGTGCATGGTGTGAGAAATGAACAGTGCCAAAATGTGTCTTGAGTCTTTTGTGAGGACTGAGGTTGTGACCGATTTCATGCTGCTCTTTAGCTTGATGTGCATTGCATGGTCATGCTTATTTTTAAATTGGGTATTTAAACATTTTCTTGTAAGAAAAAGCCTTAAAACAGAAGGAAGAAACAGTGCTACAGAGAGAGGCAGTGCCCACAAACAGGCAGGTAGACACCTTGCTTGTGGGAACCATGGTCCCTACCAGTGTCAGGCATCTTCAGGAGTAAGCAGCAGCTGTGTGAATTTTTGGGATGTGAATTTGGAGTTAAGAGTTAAAAGTCCCTGCTATGTGTCTTTTTAGGTGCCCATTATCTTTGGTGGATGCAGACGGCTGGAGATGTGCCCTTGAAAAGCTCAAGAGGGAGACAGTAGCTTGTATACAGTGCAGATTTTGAAGGGATTGTGGTGAGGAAGAGGAAGACAGATGAAATACTACTTGAGCACTGCATCTTTTGTGCTTTCAATGGAGCAAAAAGGCAGATGGGAAAATAAAAACACATTTGTATTACTGAGGTTAAGTGTGTAACTTCACAAGGGACTGCTCCATTCCCCAAAGAAAATTCAGAGCCAGCCTGTTGGCTTGCAAGCTGACCTCCATCAGGGACTCACTCACTTCTGGACATTTTCAATCAAGCTTCTCGTGGAGAGCTCCCAAAATCAAGAATTCATTCCCTCCATGACAGTAATTTTGGGTATGACCATCCATTTCAGCAGAGAGGCTCAGCAGCCAGTTGGCCGTGGAGGCCACATCCTCCTCCTTGCTCCCAAGGGGTTTCCCACAGGCCAGTGTTGGCAGACATCAGGTTCAAAGTGTTATGGGGATGTTTGTGTAGGAGCTCCATTCACTTTGGTGGTAAACTAGAATTTTCAGCTTAGGTTCACCCACTAACTCAGGTTCTTAACTTTGAAGTGGCATCTGGTCTAAGTTCCATCTCAGGTCAAGAGAGAGAGAGAGATTAGTTGCACTAGACCTAGAGTTTGAATTGTCTTCACAGGCTGTAAAGAAAACACAGAGCAGCGAAACTTCTTATTAAAAATACATCAGGACAGGATGAATTCAGGCCCCAGTCCTTAGCACTCTGTCTTGAAATCTGAAATGTTTTGACTTTGGGGAAGCACCATATCCACTGGCTTTTACCTGTTTCTCTTCCAAGTTTGCCTCATTAATATTATTCATCTCTGCATACCTTGGTGTGGCCCAGAATCCCATTTAACAAGGTGTTACACCAACACAGCCTGCTGCCATCCTGCTCCTAAGCAATGATCGAAGCGCCCCTGTGAACCTTATAAAAGTTTGGTTTAGGTGTTATAAATCGCTGATGTCAGCAATGATAGACCCTGAGTGAAGCTCTCTGATGTAGACCCAAGGAGGGGATCCTGTGTTGGACTCAGGTCTCGTGTCCGCCTCCCTCCTCCTGTGCCCTAGTCCCAGGTTGTAGCTGACTGCAGAAGATCTAGTAAATGTAGGAGTAGTTTTTAAAGCAGTTTCCTAATGAGAAGCATGTGTCTGCTGCGTGGGATGCTGCATGACTGGAGAACCACAACCCTGCACCGCAGGACCACAATGCACCATCTCAGCTCTGCTCTGGGAAAACACCTCCTTCCATTCGAAGCCATTGTAGCCTGCCAGGGAGCTCCCAGGAGAGCCTCGGGAGTGGGTTTTCAAGAGTGGGTGTTGAGGGGACCTTCCTGTCAGCAGGTGTGGGGCAAAGGGCCAGATGACAACTAGGAGCATAGCAGGGAATGGGGCAAGCCCTTACAAGGGAATGTACAGTATGCTGGGCACACACAGGCAGTGTCCATCAGCAAGTACAGTAGCAGCCTGGAATAATTTGGCCGGGTAGCCCTGCATGAGGGAACGCTCCTGAAATAGGTTGATAGTCTTGATGTTATTTTTGTTGCGCTGGAAACCGCAGCCCTGGCATCCTGTGTGTCTGCTGGCTCCCAGGTGGCTGCACTGGGGTGTGTGCCCCTCTGCATCCCAATGTGGGTGGTGAAGAAGCCACCTTTCAGCAGGCCAAGGAGGGGGTTTTAGAGGAAAATGGTGAAAGATTTGTAAAAATGAGCTTGTAATGCTCTGGAATGGAGCAATAGGAGTGTGGCATGGCAAGCCAGTAGGCTATGATGCTGGGAACCAGAGACCAAGGAGAGGGGCCCATGGAGGGATCACTCCTCCCTTCTTGCCCTGCTTCATTGTGTGGATGGCAGTCAGAGCTATGTTGCTGCAACAACATTTGTCTTAATGGTCCATGCAACACAACAGAAGTTCTGTCGAAGCCACCATCTTGAAATCCAAGTCAAATTGTAAAATATCTCCCAAAGTGACAGTCTCCACTGGGAACAGAACTGTGGTCAACCAAATTTCCAGTTCAGTTAAAGGCTGGCCCAAAAGAAACCCTAGGTTGTAGCCTTAAATCCCTTAGGGCTATGGAGTTTATGAGGTCTGTAGAAACTTTCTGACCTCAGTGATTCATTTTTAGCCAAAATCTGTGTTTTTCATATCTCAGCATGTGGCAAACTTTAGCAGGAAAATAGTTGAATGCTTAAAAGCAAATTTTGCAGAAAAAAAGGTGTTAAGCCTAAAATTTCATATAAGAAAGTTGGGAGGAAAGCTGTGCCAAGCTTCACATATGAAGCTAACTCTGACTTACTGGGTCCTCAAAATAAGTGGCCACTTTTACAAGGCGATGACGATTTCCAGATTGCATGTTCCTGCCTGCTTTGAGTGGGGGTGAAACAGGCTAACCTGCTGTCATTGAGTTTCAAGGTGGATACCTTTTTCTTACCACATATGAAAAGCACAGCAAGGAAATTGAGGTCAAAATTTAGGGACTTGTGAGTCTTCACATAGTTCCCAAGAGTTATGCTTGAAGACACAGCAGCTGTATCTACTGAGGTCCCTGCACAGTGACAGCGAAGTGATGCATGATCATAAAGAGGAGAAATATCTCCAGAAATAGAAGCACATTTAGCTGCAGTGTGTGCCCCTCCTATGCTCCTTTCCTTATAGAGTACAAAAAGCATGAAGGGATCACCTTCTTTCCTCCTTCTTGAGGCTGTTACTTAAGCAGAGCTGGGGCTTGTCATCCTCTGTGGGAGGGTGTGGAGGGAGGGGTGTTCTTCAGGGACATAGGAGATGTTCCCATACAAGAATATTTAAGCATCTCATGTTCTTGTGGCTCCCTGGTGAGTAAGGGAAGGCTGTTCCTGTGTTATAACAGGGAACTGAAAAATGAGTCTTTCAGATGAATACAGAGGGAGGAGGGGGGCTGCAGGGAATTCATAGGCTTCACAAATTCCCATCTGTGAATTCCCCATCTACTGCTCTTGGAGTGAAATGTCATGGCTCATTTATTCTTGTCACTACTGTGAGCTGCTGTGAACACTTTTGAATTAAGCTATACCTTGTTAAAACACCATCAATATAGGCACAAGAAGAAAAATTATTAATGGGTTTGTCCTGTTCCTTAAAGAGTTGAGTTCCTACCTTTGCAACCAGCATCCAGGTTTCTTTTACAACTTCTCATCCTCCTCAGGAAGGACAAAACCCCTCCCATGGCCCTTCCAGTGAACTTTCTGCCTGGAAACCCTGAAGCTGAGACTTCATTTAGAGCCTAAAGGGGCCAGCTCTGGATTGTGTCAGGCAGGATGTCCTGGGACTTGAGGTCTTGAGGAGAAGTGATGGCTAGAAAAAAAAAATAAAACGCCATTTTTGTTTCATTTCCCAAAGGCCTCCTTAACACCATTTCATTTTGAAACAAAAAATGTGCAAGAGCCGTGTGCTGGAGTGGGAAGATGGTCTCAATTCACAAGTGTGGGGTTAGCTCCTGGGCTCGTGCTATGCTCCTTCAGGGCATGTGGCAAGGGGGGAGAATGTCTTTGGGCAATGCAGAATGGAGGGGACTTTCAAACATCCCCTGCCTTCATCTCCTGCGGGAGGAGTGGAAGCATGTTCCTGAAGTCTGCAAACCAAGTGCATCTGAGGTGAAATGTTAAGCTTGTAAGACATGAGCTATTGCACAGCTGATTATTGCACAGCTGCAAGAGTGCATTTGTCTCCATTGTTAAAGTGAATTAAATTCAGTTGTTTTCCTCTAGATGCACTTGTAGACATGGTGGAGCCTTTTGTGTTTCTCTGGGAATCAGGAGAGTTACGTGAAACGTCTCCTCTCCTGATAGTCCCACATCCAACATCTCTTAAACCTGATTTAATTGCTCACATTTTCAGACTCTCTGATGGTCAGAAAGATCCTAGAAATACTTGAGGACAGTGGGTCAGAAGAAGATCTTGTGGGGTTTTATGTAAGTTGATTCTGTGCCTGTGAGAGCAGCCATTGATTTTTATTGAAAAAATATATGCAATAAGTGCTATGCTCAGTAGCAGTGTTCCCAGGATTGAACCTAAATGTAGAGAGGAATTGAGAGCTATATATAAATTATAAGTTTAGTAATTAGGCCTTTCACCTACCCATCTGTGCTGAATTGGCTTTCTAGATGTATTTTTTTTAAAACAATCCGATTAAAACATCCCTAGTGAACTTTGCCTGTTAAATATGAAGTATATAGGGAACATATGACATGGGGTGTGGTAGGAAGAGTTTATTGGCTCTCATTTGGGATGACTGGGATGACGTAGCCTGAATAAAATAGATGTGGAAGATAACGTAGCCTAGAACTCTTTACAGAATGAATATGAGTTACAGTACCGGAGTTATCTAAACTATACTAAGGTTATCTCAGGGAGGTTGGAGAACCCATGTATCATATACATTTAAGCATCATACATATTTAAGCACAAGCCTACTTCTGCAGTCTTTTCTAAAGTGTGATCTTTTTGGGGGGGGCTGGCTTTTGGCAAATCTCTAGCTGCTAAACCAGAGCTTTCTTATGGCATGAGGAGGAGAAAAAATTATGTAATGGATATGTTTTTTGGAGCACCTACAATTTCCCTCCAGTAGATGTTATTAGTTAGTCTTATGTTGCTATTGATGCTGGTGGGAAGTGTTCAGAGCTCCTCAGGAAAGCAGGGCTCTCCCCTTTCAGCTGCTATAAATCCCCACTTTGTATGCATGAACAAGGCAGTGAACTGCAGCTGTCTCTGCCCACCTCCTCGCCCACCCTTGGCTTTGCAGCACGTGGCGTGAAAAGGCTTCTTGGGGAGCCCTGCAGGAGGCATGGCATTGAGGGACACTCCATCCGTGCAGGCTGGACGTCATAAATCTGTTTAAAGCCCTGAGGATGCCAGTGTGCTCCTCCTGCTGAGGGGGAAAATCAGATCCCAGGGTGGGGCAGTGATGTTTTGGGGGGTTGCATCCCTTCAGCTAGCACTGTCCATGCTGGGGGTGAGATGGAGCGTGGGCTGCCAGCACCGTGGCCGTGCCCAGTGCTGCTTTGTGTCGGGGCTGTGCTGTGGCTTTCCTTCCTCTCAGTGCAAAGGGAAGGAGCTCTCTGTTCCACGTTAGGGCTTTGTTTAACTTCCACCTTTGTGGAGGGCTGAGGGCATGATGTGGTGGTGCCAACCACTGATGGCAGGATGTGTTATCTTAGTGGCTTTTGACAGCAGGAAAGGAAAGTCTTTCTGGTTTTCTCCATCTGGTCTTCTGGATGGATCAGGCCATTTCCTTACCTTTCTACAGGACGAGCAGTCTAGTCCTACCCCTTCCTTGTCCAGGGGATGGCTTCCAATTTCACTTGCACTTTGCAGAAGACTTGCACTAGCTCTGTGGAGCAGGGACTATGGTTCCTTATCAGCACATTTTGCGTTATAGTCTTGGTGGGCACCAGGTAACAAAAAAAGCCAAATTCATGGAAAAAGTTATGGTGGGCTTTTTCGTCTTAGCTACATTTCCAAACATGGTCACTTTGATGGGAGATTGGGGCAGCTTAGGTCAAATCTAGCATTTATAGCTATATCTCTGTATTTGCCTACGTGTCTAGCATAGTGGTACCTACACATTTATAAGAACGTGAGATGTGGGACTAGGAAGGATCACCTGGATGCATGCTGTGACCCTTTGTGTTTCAGGCAGCAGTGACATACAGCCACCCCACATCCACACCGCATCATCGTTAATTTAGTCAGATCCATCTGACAGAAAATCGCTTTGTGTCTTGTAGTCCTTATTGGAAGGCTGTTCCAGGCAAGAGCTTCTCAGAGGGTTGTCTTCTCTCTCTAATTTCTTGCCTAATTTATTCCTGGCCTCTTCATGCCCGTTTGTTCCTGTGCCAACATTGTCTTTTAGCTTCAATAGCTCAACTGCCTCCCTGGTGCTTGCCCCCAATGTATTTATAGACAGCAACCGTGTCTCCTCTTAGCTTTCATTCTGTGCCCTGAATGAGCTACCTAGGGAGCAGAGATGTGTAGACACATCTCAGCTGGCCTGACAGCAGCTGGCGCCTGTGGCAGCCCCAGGGTGTTGGGGCAGAGTGGGCTGTGCAGTCCCAACGAAGAACCGCAGGGCAGCTGATGGGCAGCCGATGTCCCTGCTGGCACGTCCTAGGTGGCAGCACATGAGCGTAATGATGCCCAAGAGATTGAGTCCACGTGACATTGTGTGGTGCAGTCACGCTGCCTTTGTGCTACACCCAAAAGGGTGCCAAGAAATTGCTAACAACTGAGGAAAGAGCTGTGCCGATGGTTCAGGAACCACGCACAACCCATTGGTGAGAGACCCCACAGTCAATCATCTTACTTTTTCTCTAAGAAGTTTAAGAAGGTGGTGCAATCATGAGACCAAACTGTGACATTTCCATTCAGAGATGCCTCTTCCTATCGTAAGTCACTCAGCTGGAGAGCTGATGCACTCTCTATCTCTGGTTGGCTTTAAAAAAAATATATCAAAGCCCATCCCACCGTCTCCACCCATCATGGAGCATGTGGATGGAAAAAGAGGTGCAAACTGTGGGAGTGAGAGGTTACTGTCCATCTTCGACTTATTCTGGTGTCTACACACACATGCTTATTCTGGTGTCTACTATTCACACAGGTCTGAAGGGATGGAGAGCATGGCTTTGCCACGGATGTGTTAGGTGACCCTGCAGCAGCTATTCCACCTCTTTTTGCTTTTTCATCATTTCTTTGGCCTGTAACCCCTCTGCAGACCACATAAACTCAGCCCACAGCACCGTAGGGGACCCTGCTCTTGGGGTTTCTAGGAACTTCTCCAGCAGTGCCAGCAATCTCTTCCTGTGTTGTTTATTGTTCCCCTTCACCTCTGACCCATCTGCTCACGTTGCAGAATTTACAAGGGTTGACGGTATTCCACCGGAAGGAAGTATAGATGCATTTTAGCTTATATTTATGTGGTTCTCCTACTTCACCTATGCTTAGGGCTTCTGCGAGATCTGTCATCACTCAGTGGAAAGGAAGGAAACAATGAGTTCTTGCCTGAAAGCAATTTTTATTTTGCAGAACCTTTTGATGAAAACAAACATATTTTTGGATCTGTCAAAACGGAACTGAAAGTGGCAGTGATAATTTTATTTTCCTGACCTGGTTTATTTCTGCCACCTGGTCACCCATCTTGATGTCTCCTTTTTGGTTGCAAGGTGTTCTTGCGGTGCAGTCTGGCTGCACCTCCTGACCCTTCAGAAAGCGGAAATCCCAGCAGAAAACTGCAGCTCCCATAAAGCACTGCAATGAGCATTTTAGGTCTGATGGTTTTCATACAGTCAAAAAATTTCCATTATAAAAATGACATTTTCTGGGGGAAGATTAAAACAATATCAATGGATACCTGGCCATACATGGACAAGATAACCCACCCTAGTTATGAGCACCCAGTGCTTGCTGTCATGTTGTAAGAGTATTGAATGCAACCACTTTGCATGAGATGTGTTGCTTTGAGCCTTGTCTGTACCCTAACAAAAAAGCAATAGCTGTGCGTGCTTTATTTTAGGAGATGTTGGAGAGTTAAGGTGAGGTGCTCACACACAACTCTAAGAAATATCACCATGAGGACCAGCTATAGAAAGAGCTTACATCCAGTGCAGAACTTTTACTAAGTAAAAGTACTTGTAGAAGATGATTTCTGCTTTTCATCTCTCTCATCTCTTCCTCTGATAACCAGTCCTGATATCACCGTCCAATTCTCAACCAAATGAGAAGTCTTCAGTTCTGCTTTTCATTCCCTGACCGGGTTAGCAACTTCTTTCCCACTGACGAATTCTGTGAGATTCCTGGTTTTCTCCCCTTTGGCAGCAGGACAAACTCTGGAAACATTTTAGCATGTGGAGGGAGGGCAGAGATTATAGAATCACAGACTGGTTTGAGTTGGAAGGGACCTTAAAGACCATCTAGTTCCAACCCCCCTGCCATCAGCAGGGACACCTTCCACTGGACCAGGTTGCTCAAAGCCCCGTCCAACCTGGCCTTGAACCCTTCCAGGGAGGGGGCAGCCACAGCTTCTCTGGGCAACCCGTGCCAGTGTCTCACCACCCTCACAGTGAAGGGAAGAACGCAGCAGAGCCATAGCCCGGTGGCATGGACACCCATGTGGGGTAGGACAGATGAGCTCTCCTTCTCCAGCATGGTGGCATCAATGTGGGGACAAGCTCCAGCACTTTCTGTTAGCACCTGTGGGAGCCAGTTGAGGGACCCAGACTGAAATAAAACAGTCCTATTTTCCAGATGGGGCTCAGCGGGGTCAGATGTTTATCACAGGGATGGGGGTCAAGATGGTTTGGCCTGTGAGGGTCTGGGGACATGCATTGGTGTGCACAACCCTGTGGATGTGAGCTGCAAACAGCCCCAGTGCCGGGGTCTGCTGGGACGTGCCCATTGCGGTGCTGTGACCCATGGGGTTGTGTGGTGTCACTGCTGGGGCAAAAGTACTTGGCATTGTCTGGGGAAGGGCTGAGTGCCGCGTCCTGCTGGAGCCGTGCGAGGGTTTCCAGGCAGAAAGCAATTTGTCAAATTGTTGTGCTTACCTTCTCCTGACCTGTGTGATTGACAGCAAATTGCCCAGGCCAAAAAAAAAAAAAACCCAAAGGAAGGGGGACTGAGGTTATAGCCTTCTTGCTTGCAAGAGGGGCTGTAAAACTGCATTTGAGGGAAGCGCTCGGTCCTTCCCATCATGGGGCTGCCTGTGCTCATTCAGATTTTTCAGTGTCTGAAAGCATGTGCTAGAGGGAGTTGACCATCACATTTTTGTCAGCGCCCTCCTCAAAGGCAGAACTTGACATTCTGCTTCTCTTTTTCTCTTATTTGTCTCCCCCTGCCTCCCCTTTTCCCCTGTCCACATGACAGTCATAAAAATATAATGGAAACAATATGGGAGTAGTCCTGGTTAGAGCAGCTTCCTTCTGGATGAGAGCCGCGTGCAGAAGCCGGAGAGGCTGCAAGATCCCTTCGGAAAGCCACTGAGTGTGGGTCACGGCGTCCGTGTTTCCAAAACCAGTGCTGCACTAGGACTGTACTGGTGGAGCAGGGCCAGTTGGGTACCAGGCACCGAGCATCATGCTGGCAGGATAGGAAACGCCAAGATGAAGTTATTATATTTGATTATTTTTTTTTTTTTTTTTTTACTGAAAGGCTCTTTGGGGCAAGGCTGTGCAACCATCAGAGGGTGCTAAAAGCATCCTGAATCCTCTCCTCCTTCCATCCTGGCTGTGGGGCTTGCTGGTCCCTGCTGGGCAGGAGCTGCTGTGGATGTGCCTGTTGACTGTAGTCTACTGGCGGCTGTTTGCAGCCGGGAAGGACAATATGCTGATTGCAGAATCCGGTTTAATTACTCACAGCACATGTCATTAAAAGAAATTGGCTCAGCTTTCTCAGGAGCAACACATCTGAACTGACTCACCTTCATAAAACTTGGCTCACATGCTAATTAGATGGCTTGGCTTGAAAAGATTGAGCCCCTATTCTACCACCAGCTCACAGGACCCGGTGTTATTTAAAGATCCTAGGTTTCCTTATATAAGAGTTCAATTGTTTTTTCAACAGAAAAAAAAAAAAAGACCCAAAAAAGAAAAGAAAAAAGAAAAAACCCAACCCACCCTTTAAACAGAATATAAATTTATACATCATTGAGTTCTTAATTTTCATGGAATTTCTCTCCCCCTCACAGACAGAAGTTGTATATACAGGATTTTAGTATTTCCTCTCCGGCTCCAGCCCCAATTTGAAGGACTGTAAAAGTTTGAACCGATTCCAATAGCGCGCGGTTTGCATGGTCTCTGCTACGCTGCAGAGTCAAAACAGCCCACACAGTAACAGACATGCAGTAAATCTTGGGAGAAGTGTTTCCTTTCTTCACACACACACACACACACACACACATGCACACACACACAGAGGACTGAAATTCAATTATAGCTTTAAAATAATACTGAAATTTGGAGGCAGAAGATAAAAAAGCAAGCAATGCTCCTCGCAGCAAGGAACGTGGCGTGTTTTGAAGCACTATCAGGTTTCACCGAGCTCAGGGCTGATGATAACGTGTTTAGCATATTCTGCGGTCGGGCTAGTTTGCAAACACAAACTCGTTATTAGTGAATAATCATAACAGTTAATTGTCTTTGGAGAGAGATTTAGAGCCCCCCTGCAGCCCGTTTTTTGCTGATCCCATGTACTTTTTCACAAATCTTGGGGAGAAGAGAATGTAAAACTGCGGATCATCAAATTAGCCTTTAGTAATGCTGTGAGACCTGCGTGCACTGCAAATACACAAAATCCTTCGTTCTCCTCTGCTTTTTCTCCCTCGTACATATTATAAACAAAGGAAGAGAGCAGCAGGCTGTGTGCCAAATCTACCCATGTTTTCTTTTTATCTTTCCTTCCATTGAGCTTTCGCCTAATTATATCGTGGTGCCTGTAAGAGAGGGGCTGTACCATCAGATATTTGCAAAATGCTCAGCAGCAGCAGCAACGATCGTCACACCCAAATCAGTCCCCAGGGCTTTGCTGGCTAAGTGTGAGGCACATTTTCATAGTGGAGCGGCGTTGGGTCAAGGCTTTCCCAGCGATGCTCGTATCGACCCTGCAGCGTGCATCTGGGCTGAATGCCGTGAGCCAGGATGGATCTGTCGTCCTCTGTGAAGGAGGTTGAGTTGTGATTTTGGAGAAGAGAGCAGCCCATTTTGTGGAAACCGCTGCTGTTTGCTGTGCAGGAATGAGCCCAGAGACTGGGTGTAAAGCCTTTCGTTTCTCTCCCAGGTGAAGAAAGGCTGTGAAAAGGACCCAGCTGAGAGATAAAGATGAGAGCTGGGGAAGAGAGATTGGACTGGGGAAGGGGAGTACAAGGAGGGGCAGCAAGAAGGTAAAGCCAAGGAAGGCAAACACAGCCCAGGAGCCCAAGAGACCAGAGTGGCTGAAACATTTCCCACTCTGAGCTTTGGTGGTTGAACTTTGCCTTGAAATTGGTTTCATGATCAGGTGGAAAATCCATGGGGATTACACCCTCACTCACTCCCCTCTGGGCATCGTCGTTTGTATTTCAAGGGTATTTCAAGGGGTAGCTCAAGTCCTGCTTTCCCTATGGTAGCATGGAGTGCTTTCTTGCTTACAGGTGTTCAACTGCTTGACAAACCCCAAAAGCCAGAGGAGCTGGGCTGTGGAGGTTGGAGATTCACCCTCTGCCACAGGGGCTTAAAAAATGCTTTTGGCTGATGCGTTTCTGGCGCATCTAGAGAATTAGCCAGGGGAAGGGAGTGGATGAGGTGTAGAAAGCAACATCTCCACCCACTGTGGGAGGTTTGCACCTCTGCTTGAAGTTACCTAACTGAAGTCTATGCTACCCACAATTTCAAAGCCTGATCCTGATTTCCAGTGTTTTTACTAACAGAGTTTGGGTTTGGGCTTGTAGCTGAGCACAGTTCAAGCCTGCCTCGCTGTAAATTCAGATAGAGCAGGCTAGAGGGTCGGTGCAAGTCAGTGAATTATTAGTGAAATGTGTCCCTGCCTGTGGATTTCAGTAGTGTACACACTCCTCAGCAGCCTGTTGCACAAGTCTGTCTCAAGTCACATTGCCTGTGGTTTTTCACTGGTAGCCAGCAAAAAGCCCAGGGATCTTTCCAAGTATCTTGGATATGTTTTGTTCCATCTTTGGCCCTTTCCCTTTCCTCAGCAGCCTCTTTACCATCCAGTCATTATCTTCACCTGAATCTCTTGATCAACCAAATTTGACAAAAGCAAGGTGGTCATTTGGTTTTTAATGGATTTGTGAAAACTGATGGGAGGGAGAGGAGGCACCTGGATTATGCCCCCGGCATGAGGCCACAGCCCCTTCACTGCTGGGCAGTGCATAGGGCACACTGGCCATGTCTTTCCCGGACTGGAACAGTGTGGACATGTTGTAGGGGAAAAGTCTTCAGGAAAACAGGCTTTATTAGATCTGCCACCCCAATTTTTTCATCTGTACAGTTCAAAATCCATTGTTTCAGTGCATTTGAAAATATATGTGTTTGAGGGGTTGTTTTGCTTTTTCATGTCCTTCGACAGTGCTGGAGAAGGACTCCAAAAGGTGCTTTTCTCAAATTGCTGAGGTATAACCCTAGATTGGCTCCCCTCTAAGACCAGGTTACCTAATATATGGCTACAGTTGGGTACACTGACACATGACAGTATAACGCAACCTGTATTTAATAACCCCTGTCTTGGGTGTTTGGAGCAACATCTTCTCTAACCCCACAGGAGCTGGTACACAGGAGAGATGAGCCTGCACCAACATGCCTGAACTTTTACTGTTGCGTCCAGCTTACTGTCAGTAACTTACCCAAAAATTTAGCTCACAAATGTCATAATCATTGGAAAAACACTGACCTGATTTTGTTGCCCAGTTCATTCACATATTTAGGAGTAAAAATGCTTTCACAGATGATGGCTCAATATAGACTGGTTTCCATGCACACCACAGGCCTGAGATTCCCAATGGATATGTAATTGTCCAAGCCATTTTGGGTCACCAAACAGACAGGTTATTTCAGTCACTGAACATTAAACTTCTGGGAGCCTCTAAACTGAGGGTTTGCTGTCCCATAAAACTGGTGTGGGATGGGGTTGGGAGCCAGGATTTGTTAGTACTTCATCAGACCACTTGCAAGTAAGGGCACCAGAGCCGTTAGCGGCTTTGGGGCAGCTGGGAACTGCAGTGGTGGGGAAAACAATTCCCTTTGCTAATGAAACAACTTTATTTTTGTTTCCTATTCAGAATGGTGTCCGTAAGACATTGCCTGATGCCAGAAGCTCTCACCTATGGCATGGACAGTACAAATGAGGAGGGCTCTGTTGTTCAAGGTCCAGTTAAAAATACTTCAGTGGCTCACAGGGAAGGACAAATTAGCTTAATCTTGCTAGCTCTTAGTGATTTTGTGTTTGTTGGGGTTTTTTTGTTTGTTTGTTTGTTTGTTTTTTTCTTTTCCCAGGAGGCTTCAGTACTTGTGCAAAGGTGTGAGCTGGGCACTCTAGGCGAGTGGTTTGGGCAAGTCATTTCCTCCTCAGAGAGACTGTGCTGGGTGGCAGCTGGGGACTTATCTTCTAGAGTCTTACTTATCAGACCCCTCCAAGTCACCTACCTTAGCTGAAATGGAGCATCACAGCCTCCCATTTTGCCTCCTTTTGAGTCAAAATAAGTGAGATAAGTCCTGGCTGCTGGTGCAATGAGATTCACTATTACAAATCTTGTCATAAACTGCCACCTGAAGATGCAAAATAGCTTTTTGTGCCAGAAACACAGGCTTCTTGTCACTAGGGGAAATTTCTTCTAGTTGCTTTTAAACACAGGTCTCCTAGCATCCAAATAAGCAAACCACTAAAGGTAGCATCTCATAGCCACGGCAAACCAGTGGTTTGCAGAAAAACCTTTTATCGGGATGAGAAGCTGAGCTGTGAGAAACAGATTTTTGTTTGTTTGTGTGCCTTATTTGCAGAACCAAACATTTGTAAAAAATTTAGGTTTTGCTCCAGCCAAGCTTAAAATTTTTAGCTTTCTTTCAATAACCCAAGAAATTAAAAAACATTCTTGTGTCGAGCCAAATGTTCTTTTGGTTTAAAGAAAAACATTTTATTTTCAGGCCTTTGTACAAAAAACAAAGAACCAAATAGCCGTGTGGAAGTGGTAGCTGCCTCATATCCAAAGGCCCATCTCTTTGGGCGTTTACCCACAGTGAAGGAAACTTAGATGCAATTTCCTCCTCCACGGGTGGAGGGTCCAGCTTCAAAACTCAGCCTCTAAGGCAATCAGTCCCACCACAAAGCTATATGATGTTCAGCAGAGGATGTTCTTCAAATCTACTTCTTAGAGCTTTGTGTGATGAAACCCTAAAAATCCTTTCTGCCACAGAAGGAGAGATCAGGCTTTCTCTCTAGCCTGTAGATTAGATTTGCCAATATTCATGTTTACGAATGAAAAGTTTAATAGTGTCAATAAGACAAAATGAAAAATCCCACCAGAGGTCTATAGCAGGGTGACTCTGATGGCACACTGAAGCCTGTATCTAGACTGAGAGTATATTTTGCCCAGAGCTCAGCAAACCATGATGCTTCCCACATTTCTACAGGTGGTTTTGTGTCTTCTACAGGTCACTCTCTTGGGGGGCAGCTGAAGCTGAGTGCTGCCATCCCCAGCAGTAGGAGGTGGTGCATGGTCCCTGGCTGGCCCATGGGACACCAGGCTGCTCCTGCAGAGCTGATCTCAATAAGACAACCCTCTGGGCTTTGGTAATGCTTAATTGTGTAGTTCTGTCCTGTGGTCTGGTGGTTTGGGACAGGAAGATGGGAGATGTTCAGATTGCCCCAGGAAGAGGAGGAAATTGAAGTGGGGTCCCTCATAGACTAAGTGAATGTACTAACCATGAAGCTATTAGATAAAAGAAAGGGGTGTTGATGTGTGTAAGGGAGAAACAATCATAACTGCATTTTTGGGTAAATTTACTCTCCACTGAAAATAAATAGTCTGGCCTTCTCTGCTAAGAAGTCACAGTCTCCCATTCAAATCTTTGGGTTCTCTATTCACAGAATGACCTTTAATTGTGTTAAAGACTCTGCAAATCTCTGTTTTGGGGAGAGTGGTAGCTAGAATGGAATGGCTCCTTACGTAAAGCTGAGAGACATGAATAGTTCAAGGCAGCTGCAGGGATTAATGCTTTGCAGGGCGGCTCTTTGTCTTGGGCCATGGAAAGGACTGGTATTTGGCACTCTGTTTTGTTGCATATTTTATGGTCTGGAAGAGGTCTTAACATCTTTTATAATGCAGTCACTCCACAATGGCTCTCTTCAGCGGGGCTGAGAGTTCATTGGTAGGGCTGAATGAAAACATGCGCTATTTTTCTTTTTGTATGGGTGTATGGGACAGGATGCTCTCCACCAAGGAATTCTTTCCAGGTAGAGGAAAAAGACTTGCTTCTAGGGTCTGAGATTTCAAAGGTCATGAGATTTGGGGTGGAGTTGTGAGTTTTGGCAAGATGACACATGTTTTTGGTTTGGTTTCTGCTTTCAGAATGGGAACATGCCGATGTAGTGAGCCATTGGCACAGGGCACTGGGGTCTGAGACCATGACCAATGCTCTGTGATGCCAGACGTTGGGGATACAAAAACTATCCTTAGTAGACATCAGCTCAAGATATTCAGCGGTAGGATCTCTCACTCGTGATAAAGGAGATGATCTTGGGCCTTGTAGGATGGTTTGACCTCTGAGGCCAACTGCTATGTATGCACTAAGCTGGTGTGCTGATTGCTGCATTTTAGGCAAACAAGACATCTTGGTCATACATCCTACCTGCAGAACTTGCTACTGTACCAGTTATTATTCCAAATTTCCTTCATGCTGCTTCTTTCTTACAGTTTATTTCTTCTTTCTAGCATATATTTGCTTTCCACTTGTTTATTACAATGGCATTTCTCTCTTCTGTCTCAACCTTTGCTTCCTAAAAGCTTGTAGCATGTCTAGCCACTGCTGCTGTTGAGTTGGAGGGACAAATCAGATGCACCCTCCTCTAGGCTGTAGGAAATCTGTAGGGATGTGGTCCCATTTTGAAATTTTGTGGAGGGGAAATGCATGCTCTGTGAGATCATCCACTGTGATATCTATCTGTTGGGAGGAACTAGAGATGCCATGAGCAGTGCTCAGCTCACCCAAACCCCGTCTGACAGGAAAAGGAATTCCTGTGTAATAAAAATCAAGATAATTGGCTATGAAGAAATGTTTCATTGTGGAGAGTATTTTCATACGCATTAGTGGATGGGAGGTCAAATTCAGAGAACATAAGATCAAGCCCTGGGAGAGGCCCCTTTGTTTTTTTTTTTAAAAATTACCATTTTGGGTTTTTTTACAGATGCTGTTGGGTTCTGGAGTAAGTCCCTGCTTACTTTTCTGGGGAAATATGAAAAGTCCTAAAAACTGTGGGAGTTCTGAGCAAAGGAAATATCACTGTTCTCTCCACTTCTTCCACATCTATTGAGGAAGAAATCAGCTTTTTTCTTCTGGCATCTCAAAGTGCAAAGATGAGTAGCTCACCTTGCCCCATTTGACTCCCCAGTCAGGAAGGCAGCACCTGGGCAGGGCCAGACCTGTTTATCTCTGGATGTGAAGATACCAAGAAGATGGAGTTTAAAGGAGTCACAGCTGATTGTGGAAAAGTATCTGGTCCTCACCCTTTATCTGTTCTGATCCTGCCTGAACAAACTTCAGGTCAAGGGATGGTGAAAGTAAAGTGTGATATTCTTGTTAAAGAGAGAGAAAATTAAGAAAGGTAAAAAGGCAGAAGGAATGAGAACTATTATACATGCAATATTTTGGGGCTTTTGTGGCTGGGATAAGGGCAGTTGGGTGGAGGATGAGGACAGAGCTGTGCAGGAGACACTGTTTTGCTCAGTCTTCCACTTCTCTACAAACACAGGTAAGCTCAGGACTATTGGGGTTAGATTCACAGTAAAGTTTTCTAGGAAAGGTAGTGGGGGATGGACTAAGGGGGAAAAGAACGTATGAGAAGACACCTTCAGAATATTCAGAATGAGGAGAGATGCTCTTACTGGTGTTGGCAATGGACTTGGAAGACATTGGCTCTGCTCTGGGGTCAACCATAAAGCACCATGCAAAGGTTTCAGCTCCTACAATTACTCTGCAGTTGTAATAGGCTAGGAGCCAGTACACTCAGCTGTCAGCTCCAACGCTAAGCCCATCACTGTGTTCATTTGTGAGTGCCTGTACATCTCCATAGACTTCCAGTGTGGTGCTGGCCACATCATTTCTTCACAGTGGTTCAGGGAAGCTAGAGGTCTGTATGAGATAAGAGAACACTTTGAATGTCTTGAGCATTAGGGAGCCTGCTCTATCAGTCTGAGACTGCATGAAATACATCAGGTCTCCATCTGGTAAATAATTCCTGTCCTTCCACCAAAGGGATCTAAGAAGAAGATAAGCAGGGCGCCTTTTGACCAAAAAATGTTATCTTCTCATCTACTTTGGGTCTGCTAAAGGCCAGCACTGGCATATTAAGAACAAAGATTTGCAAGCAACTATTTCTGTCTGCAAGAGAAGGGCAGTGATCGTGCTGTCAAAGAACACCTCATGCTTGGGATCCATGTAGGATTAGCAAAAGCCCAGATCTGAGCTTCCAGGCAACATATTGCCAACAAATGCGATTCCCAAACACTCAGACTCGTTCAGATTTTAATCTCTGCTTGTTTTATGCAGTAGTCTAAGGGGCTCTCAAAAGAATATGTGTCACCACTCTGTCCTTCCAGAGAGACCTCATGTCAGTTTGATAGGGAGGGGCCTTGGATCGAAGTGTTGCCTGAGCAGCAGTGATCGCCTATCTGCTCATCTCCTTCAGCTGCACTGTCCAGAGAATATTTTTTTTCTCTTTGTTTCCTACTTACTATTACCTCCTCCCATTTGTCCTTGATTTTATCAGCTGAGAACGTGCCTATGTGTTGTCTACAATGGATTTTTGAATGAGTGCCTTTTGGCCAGCTGGTGCTGTTGGCATTTTGGTGCGGACTGGTGAGAAGAAAGGAGAAGGAATTGGACTCAGGACTCCAAAAAATGAAACCACCTCATTTTTCATCCCCCTTGATTAACTCACTGGTTTATTTGCCTGTAACAATGACAAATGACGCCACCAGCTGATGCTATCACATTTGGCAGAGTCAGCTTAGTTTTGAACTCGGCAATTAAAACTCTACATGGGACAGATTTATGGTAATGTTTCACAAACTCTTGGGGAAAAAATGTCTTTGACAGATACAAGCCAAGTAGGAATCTGAAAGGTTCTTAACGGCAAGAACAAATGGTTCCTTTATGTTCTATCTATTTATTCTGAGCTACTAATATCCACTAATGCTACTCACTATCATGATCATAGGATGTCTGTGTTTTATTCTCATTGGTTTCTCATCTGTTTTACTGTCAGTCTAATCCTTCTCTTATTTACATGAGTGTAAAATTGGAAGCACTTCCATAGAAATTAACTGCACTGGCTTTACAGTAGTACAGGCTTAAAATGCGTCATCCGAGCAGCTGAGGGCAGGTGGTTGCTTGTTGAAGGAGAAACCTCAACTTTCACTTAAAATCTGCTTCTCGCCTTCATGGCTTTTAGGAGAGGCTATCTGAATTCAGAAGGCTCAAACCAAGAAAGCAAATTAAAACTCCAAATGTATTCTTCCCCTCTTTTTATTATTACCTGGGAGATGACTGGGAAGGTGTCTCATGATTATTGAGTTTTCAGGTCACATACTATTGAATGTCAGAGCTTTGCAAGGAAGTGACACCATGTCACGCTTGTTGCATCCATTAACGCCAACAACAGTTCTGTATGCAGAGATGCTCTGCATGGGAGATGGACCTAAACCTACTTCTTTCCTGAATCACACATATGATGTGTTTTACAGCTAGTGGAGAGGAACAGATATGTCTAACTGCCCTGAACTACTTGAAATGCTGCATTAGGGGCCGTGAGTCCCACCTAGTGGCCTAAAGTCCAGTTTAGTCCCCATTATGGCTATAGCAAGTGTGATCAAACTTTGACCCTGCAAGCTCTGTACCCAAATCCTCCTGTCCCTGCAAGCCACGGCACATAACCCATGTCTGGGGAGATGGGAGAGATGGAAATCTCCAGGAGAATCTCTGGGTGTGGCTCACAGGAGGGCAGAGGGTTCCCATGAGGCACTGCATGACAGGAGCAAGAAGACCATTTGGGCATTTTCTTGCATACCCAGGCACAGAGGAGTGGGAGGTTGTTGTGTTCAGATCCACTTTGCTGGGAAGCAACTCTAAAAATAGCAGGGATGTGATCACCCATGCCTGCTGGTGTGTGCCATGTTGCATATGCAGGAGGAGGATGGGTCAGTAACAACACACATGGTCCTCCAGGGGAGACACAGGTAGACATAAAGAGCCCTGCCTTTGCCATGAAGTCTAAACTCATGGATTACAGGCAAAGCCAGCAAAGTGAGTGGCCGTGTTGCAAGTCCGACATGTACAATGAAATGCACTCATCCAACCCTCTCTGCCTGCAGCGCTGTTAGTAATTCATTTGGCACATCTGCTAATGCTCCTTGTCTCTCTCCACTGCCCAAGGCTTTTGTCTAAATGTTAATACCGCGTGTGCTACCTTTTATCTGGAGATGAGGATGGATTGCTGTGTCAGGCTGGATTTAAATTCATTTTGCTGTTAAAAATTTGTAATTACATTGAAAGGTTGTATGAAGTCCAAGACCTCTCTGGGCTACTGTGGTTAATTAGCTGCTACAGATATTGTGCATTCAATCAAATTGTTCTCACTGCATCAAATTAAGTTATTAAACATTTAAAATAGTTGAGATATTAGCAATGCTTGATCTCTGGAAGGTCACACACTTCGTTACTCATCTAGGCCAAGAGGCTGTGTGTCGGGCAATTTAAGTGCAAATGGATTTGCAGGTTGAAGAGCCCTCTGAGAAGGCATTTGCTAATGGCTGGCAGATTTGCACAGACGCTGAGAGTGTGGTTAGAGGCTGAGGCTGGGACCTTCATGAAAGCAATGAGTTCCTCCTGCAGCAGATCAGGTGAGATCTGTCCCTGCTTACAGGGTGCACCAAGCAAAGAGTGTTCATGAGGGACCTATTGAAAAGGTCCTGTCTGGCTGACTGAAGGAAGGGAGAGGATTTCTCCAAATAAATTCAGACAGGGGCAAAGAGATAGCTTTGGATGGTGATTTGAAACTGGATAGGGAACTACTACATATAAATGGAAATAGGTATCTTTGTGCTGCTACTCTGGAAAATGTTGTCTTCTGTCCTTGTCCTTCTTTTCCAAGGGCTTTGTCTCTCACACCATCCTTCATGCCAGGAGGTCCAGGTGAGTCCCGTGTCCAGTCCTGGCCACTGCCACATGCTGGATGTGTGACGCATGCTGAGCTCCTCACAGCCAGATCTACACCATGCTGCAATGTACTGGGACACTTACACACCAGAAAGAACCAGGGGAAGACTCTACCTACACAGGTCAGCTGGACCTGGTGGGTAGCTTGTGGGGTGGAGATGACACTATGCTGCTGGTGGTGGTATATTCCCCATGTGAAAACTCTTCTTGTTCTCTTAACCTGCTTTTGTCCTGCTGCACCCCTAAACGCATTGCTGATCCATGGCAAGGAGCTGCAGATGCTCCTCCAAATAATTCCAGTTCCTCTCCCACACATGCTGGCAGCCCAGTTTGTCTCTCGGGTGTTTGGTGCTCTGCTCCCTCCTGTGCACCAGGCATCCATGCTGGCAGGCAGCTTGTTGCTGGGAGGGAAGAACAGCGTTGGACATGCTAATGGCCATTTCACATGCAGTCAAAAGCCTTGTGACTGTAGACAGGGAAGACATCTCTTGAAGGTGCATCTGGTGGCACACACAGGCAGAAAAAGTCCCCGAGCTGTGCGCTGAGCTCTGCCCAGTTTGTTTGAAGGCATCATGTGATGTGGCTGAGACAACTGGTGAGGTTGGTAACACAGATGCCATCATTTTAGAGATAGGGAAACCGAGGCAGGGGGTTACTCAGGGTCACAAACAACAGAAATCTCTTTTCAGAAAACAAACATAAAGATTTTCCATCACTCAAAGTCTGCTTCAGTGCTTTATTGGTGGTATTAAAGACAGCCCTCACCCCCACCTCTGAAGGGATGAGGCTGCAGCATGGGGTCCGTATTTCAAAGCAATGCAACAGATCCTCTCTCCTTAGCAGCTCTCGCCTGCCGCCTCTGTGTCCCTAGGCGAGGGAGGCAGCAGTGAATATTCAGTTCTCCAAGAAAACCTCAGTGAGCTGTATTGTACTCCTGATTCTTATTCCAGGTGCTCCCCAGAAATCGATATTGCTATCTGCTCCTCTGCAGGAATGTGGCGTGCTTGTCTTCATTGATCTTTCATTTGAAAAAACACAGGGGAGAAGAGGTTATTGTTTCTCTCTCCCCTGGACATGTGCTATCTCCCAGACCCACAGCCTGCAGCTGGTTTTCTTTGTCAAATGATTTTGGCTTAGCTGCCGTGATAATTACACAGCTGGGCAGTGGGAAATCCCGCCCAGTAGCTGACGCCTGCCTAATCGCTGCTGGTTGTGTTCAGAGACTCGAGGACCTGCTGTAATAACACCGCCACTTAATTAGTCTTTTCCTGAGTACCGGCTTTGGAAAGCAAAGGAATTGCAGCTTCCTAGATCCTCTTAACTATGTGAGTATGTGATGGATGAAAACAGTCCTGATAAAGGACCACAAAGGGAGCTGATGCAGCTGGATGTCAAACCATGGCCTTGCCTCAGTTTCCCCTTCTTGGGTTTCTCACTATCTGGTGTCAAGACAATCCAAATAACACCCACTCCTGGGGCATGGTTTACTATAAGGACATTACAGTTCAAATGTCAGAATAAATCAATATAAATTTTTCCTTCTCTCTATGGGCTGTCTGGTATTTCACCCACCTCTCCATTTGTGAGGTTTTCATCATAAGCAGCCCCAGCTCGCCTTCCAGGCTAACTGCTCCACTTAAGGGCCTCTAAACCCAGCCTGTGCTGGTATTTTAGCTTGTTTCTAGGTTTGTACTAATGATAGTGTCTCTTCTGTATTTGGAGGATTCAGATGCACAACTTAAGAGTGAGCTGAATCGCAGTGATTTACTGTGCCTGTACTTTCACCCTGTTGCAACTGGGAAACCTTTTACAGAGATTTAAACCAATTTATTCCCCTTTCCTTGCTGGCCTTGGGCTTAGGGGATAGCACTGTTAACCATGGCTCAGCTCTCAGGCAGCATTGCACTGTGTCAGGGCTTGAATAAACTTTGCTGAAAAACAGATTAAAAATGGTGTGAGGGCCATTATAATCCAAATGCAGAAAAAAAAGAAAAGCAAAACCTCATCTGCTCCTCTTCCTCGCCAACCACCCAGCCCTCTTAATCATTCATTATCCCCTTCTCTTCACGTGCCCCATGAGAACCTACCAGCCCCCCCGCCCCTCCTCCTTATCCCTGATTTGTTCCCAACTCCTGACAGATACGTTCCTCCTAATAACCAGCCCCTGACCCACCTCATCCTCGCCCACCTGTTCCTTATTCCTTCCCTTCTCCAACCCACCCCAAATCCATGTCTTCCTGTCATCAGTTCTTATCTTGGCTGATACCTCCAAACACCCTGCTCAAAGTCCTCCAAGTTGGCATTTTTGCTGTGTGGCAATATAATTTTTGCCTAAATTTGAGACTCTTCACCTCTCCTCTTCCTCCTGGACTACTCTCCCACTTGCCACTAACATGTGTGATTGCCCTCCCCATGTTGGCCTTCCTTCTCCTGGTCTTCTTCACAGAAGTCCTGGCTCTGGGAGGGTCATCAAATACCTAGTTTGGTGCCCCAACCAAAGAAAACATCCAAACAGACCTTAAAAGCAAGAAAAGAGGATATTTCCAGGAAAAAAGCAGCCATAAGATGGCTCTACCTTGTTGTAAAGACTCCAAGATCTCTTAGTTTAAACTGGGCAAAGAATGGCTCTTTCAATGGCCATTTAATGGGAGATTAGTTGGAAGAGTGAAATTCAAAACCTGGTCCAAATTCACATTCACAGAACTTCAGGAAGTTGGGATTTGTTATTGTACTTTGGATCCACCTCATAAAAGTGGAGTCTTAAACTCTGGCACTCAGACTCCAGTCCAAATTTCCCTCACTTCTATGCAGTTTCTGGTTTCAGTGTTGGGTCAGATCAAAGTTATCTCTGGAGACAGGGTGCAAACACCCTCTCAGTTCTGAGTTGAGTTTGCTCTTCAGGTCCATCTCCGCGTTCAGTGCTTGGGATAGAAAAGTATTACAGTTCTTAATTTTCTTTTTAGTCCCTAGCATTGTGTCGTGTCAGAAGTCCATAATATCTTATTTTTCCTGTTCATTTTTCATGTCCACTTTTCCTGTGCCAAATCTAGAATATTAATGCAGACTGTATCAGCCACGTACTTTGTGGAGCTTACGGTGGACCCAGGATGAGCAGCTCTAAGGAACATGTTGGTAAATGACGTTTGGGCACTTTGGAGAACAGGTACCAGTACTTTCATCTCCCAGAACCACGTGCCCAAATGTGGCTCAAGTACAAGAACTGCTGAATCTAGACTCCAAATACTTATTTTCCTTTGCTACGTTTCTTAATTTCCACAGAGATAGTTGGTATTTCATAGAAAAAGCTCAAGCCATTCCCACCTCAGGGCTGTTTGTCTCTGGGAGGGTCAGCATGGCTGCTCCACAGCTGTAAAGCTTGGCCATGTGGTGGTCAAAACCAGATCATAGTCACAGGCCTGAGTCCCAGGGTGAGAAAAGTGATGCTGGGGAGAGGAGATAAAAGTGAGGGTGTGATAGTCCCTCCAAGGGATCTGCTTACAGAGCTGGATGAAATTATTCATTCAAAACATTATTTTTGCCGAAAATGCCTTTTTAAAAAAAAAAAAAAAAATTCCGTGGGAAATGTCCAATTTCAACAACAATTTTAGGGTTTTCATTGAGAAAGAAAAAGCTTGAAAAATGTGCAGTTTTTTGGCAAAAGAAAGCTAAGGAATTTGGCAAAAACCCAAAACAAAACCAAAACCCAGAAACCCCAAATTGTTTTGGTTTGTGGCCAAAAAGTTTCCAGTTTTTGATTGCCAGAAACCAAACATTTTTCAGTTTTTGCTTTTTGAATGAAAACCCCTGAACTTCTGCAGAAAAATGTTAAGATAAGCTTTTGTTTTCACCAATTGTCTTTCATAGGAACAGAAACAATTTCTGCCTTTACCTTTTTCCTCCACAGATGGATGTGTGTGAGACCATGGGACTGTGATGACCCATTTGCCAGCTCCCTTTGTGTGTCAACCTGAGCTGCAGCACTTTTTCTTCCTGGCTTAGCTCCTTCAGCCCTGGACGCCTGCCCATTGCTGGCTGTCCATGGGCAGGTTTGAGCATCCACTGCAAAATATTTTGGACCTTCAGCTTCCAGAGACATCAGTAGCATCTGAGGATGGGAAACACATTGCAGGAGTAGCTGGGCATCATGCAGGATCTGGCCCTCAATAAAACTACCTTCATCTTGGCGGGGAAGTCTGGATTATGCAACATGTCTTGGCTTCTTAATTGTGATTTTCCAGCCTTGCTTCCCACCCACCATGCCTGGGATTACACCTGTCTTAGTGTGCATGTTCTGCACTGCTGTGTTCCAGCTTGGATACACTCCCTTAAAAACAATTACTTCATGTGGCGGCTCTAGTTAGCACCCCTTCGCAGCTCTCGAGCTGCCTCTCACCCTGCACATGCTAAGTGTTAGCAGTTGTGCTCTAGTTGCTGTAATTCTCATTACCTCAGTGTAGACAAGACCTGTTCACACCTTGAAAGCTTTAAAATCTTTTAGGAGGATCAGCTATGGAGGGTTTGATGGTGGTAGTAGTAGTTGGTTTTTTTTCTTCCCAGTGATGCTGAGTGCCAGTATCTGCCAATTACTTCACCGGAGCTATGTGAGATGGGCACCCGTGGAAGCTCAGCCAACTTTTTGCCCTTTGTCACCCCACTGAAGTCATCGCCAAATATAAAGCCAGGCCCTTGTGGATTTTCTTCTCAGTTTCAGATGTGAAGGTGACCAGCTGTTGATAGGGTGTTGCAGAGATCTTTGAAGAACAGTGTGCGTTCGGCTTGGAGATGAAGGGCTAAATTCAGACCATTTGTGTTCTTGGCATGATGCTCGTCCTCATCGGCTCTGTGTTTGCTTTAGAAGTCTGACTAGCTGGCATGCCCCGGCTGCTGGCTAATGTGGATTAATTCTGACTTTCTTCAGGCTTCAAGGAAACAGATTGTGGAGGGGTTTTCATCACAAGGGGAATTAAAGAAGCTAGCAAAGTATCTTAACCCGAACCACGTCACCCATTGCTTTCAATCAGGAAGGAGGACAGATGAGATTAACCTCAAAAACCCCTCGGCTTCCTTGCGGAGACTGTAAACCACAGTGCCAAGTGAGAGAGGAATGCAGGAAGAGGATCATTTTTATGTGGACATGTAAGGAACTGGACTTAGACCACCAAGTCCATTCCACATTGGCCACCGAACAGTCATCAGAGGGTGTTGACTTTTGACCACTACTGTTTTTGTTAACAGGGAAAATAAAACCATATGTTGCCTAAGTAGATGCACAAAACTTTTCTCCAAATCCCTACAGACAAACTGTCAGCAGCAAAAGTATTTACTTTGGTAATGCAGCTGGGCTTAATCCCAGCCCCATTGTGTTTGTGCATGCCTTTTCACCACTGAGCTCAATAACATGCTGTTTGCGAAGAGGGTGAATGAATGCATGCAGTATGATTTCGGTTATTAGGCCTATCGGTTACAGCCTGAGACAAAAGGCTGGAGTCAACAATGGTAGCACTACATAGGCACTGCTCATGCTTCGAGTTAGGCTAAATGGAAATCTTAGTCATCAGTCACGTCAACTAGCCATCAGCTTGAGGTAGGCCAGCGGGACTTGGCCCGGTGGCGCGGATCCTCAGCTGGCTTAAATCAGCGTAAATCCAGTGTAGTCCAAGGAGCCACAGCTGAGGATTCTGGCGCCTACTGTCTATTTGTGAGTTTAGTGGTTGCTGAATACTTAATTCTCTGGTCTGCAGGCTCCCTCAGCTGAGTGATGGATGTGCTCCCAGCCAGGGGGACAGCAAAACCTGGTGGGGTCCCTGGCTGGGACCACTGCAGGTACCAGCCTTCATCTGAGGACTGGGGTCCTGGGTGACTGCTCCTCCTCTCCCTCCTGCTGTCCTGGGGAAAGTGGTGTCTGTGTTGAACAAGCTGGTTGAGACATTGCAAGGACTGAGGGCAAGAGCAGTAGTTGGGTGGAAAGGCTAGTGTATAGGGGTTGGGTGCTCGTGTTAAGTAGTTTTATAATTTGGGGGGTTTCAGGCAATGAATCAGTGATGGTAATGGTAGCGTGGAACACACTACAGCTCTAATCTCAGACTAGGTACTCTACGATGTGCTCTCCATGGACGACATGTCTAGAAATGAGCTGCCCCCTTGTGTGATAAGCTGACATGCAAGGAATATGTTGCATGTGTTTCTGCAGGGCTTTGGCTTGTGCATGCATTTAAAATGATGCCATCACTGAGTTTCTGAAGCTGTCTGTGGCTTGGGTGCAGTTGATATGGGTCTGAATGCAGTGCCATAGGAAGATACCAAATTAAACAAGCTTGTCCATGCAAGTTCATAGTGTTGTATGAACCCAGCTCAGAGCAGGAATATGTCTTTGCTTCAGGCTTTGCTGGGATAATGGGCTCCTTTTCTTGGATACATCAATTCCAACATTCCCTTCCTTGGGCAGGAGACAAAGAATAAAAGAGACTGAATTGCCCCAAGGGTGATGGTGAGACAGGGGTGAGAAAAAAATGGGTGAAACTTATGTAGAAGGTGAGGAAAAAACTGAAAGACTTGGGATGAATGGAGGTTTTCCATGCAAGGTGTGGAGCTGAGCAGGTGTGGTATTGGGAGCTATGTGTAATTTGAGGGAATGGGACAGGGAACAGTAAGATAGGTGACCGTCTGTGGTCAGCGTTTGTGTGAGATACCTGAAGTGGGAAAGCTCACAAGAGAACATATTTGGTGCCTGGTTTGCATCTCCCCCAGCACCTGCTTCAAACCCTCAGCATTCATAATCCTCAAACATGGAGTTCCTCTGCATCTAGATTTTGATGCGGCCGTGTCCAGAGCTGAAAGGCAGAGGCAGGCGTCCTGGTTGCTCTCACTGCAAGCATCTGCGAGCGAGGGCGAGCCTTGCAGCAGCAGGTCCACGCCTGGTGCTGACACTGTTTTGGTGGCAGCATGTGCAGGACGTAGGTCCTCTCCCAGAGGCAGCGTGCTGTCAGCGTGCCCCGGTCCCCATTGTGCTAGGCTGGTGACAGGGCATGGTGCACACCCTCATTACAGACTTACCAAAGGGCTGCTTTACAGAGTGCAAAGCTGTGGCTGCTGCAATTGCAGTTTGAGAAGCGGAGAAAGGCCACCTGTCCTCACTGCCACCAGAAGAGTTGCGCTATTTCAGTACAGTTAAAACGGAGAGTCCTTTCTCACACAGCTGCAGCTAGAGGTGTGAAAGTGGTTCAGCTCTCACGAAAAGCTGTTTTGATGCCCTCTCCTTGTGCTGGAAATGCTACATGGAGATGAATTTCTAGCAGAGTTGTGCTTAAGGTTTGAGGAACCCTGGCTGTGGTTTGACTCAATGCAAATTAACCCATTCCCAAACACTGGAAATAAGTGAGGAAAGGTAATGTTGGCCCCCAAGAGGCCATATTTCTCATTGTAAAGCACATATAAAGAACTTATTTCCTCAAGGCGAAGGCTCAAAAAGAAACCAGATCTTCCCAGCTAAGAGAAGATCTGGTTCTACTGACGCTTCCATGAGGATGCCACTTTTTTTCTAATATTCTATGATAAATTTGAACAGACTGTTGGTAGACCTATTGAACACAAATTGTTTAGACCAGCAAACAAACCCGTGACAAGATGGATGATTTAAAATATCCTTTGCAGAGCTGCATAACAAAGGAAAACACCTGATAAAATATAGGGATACTCCCTAAAAGCCCCTGTAAAACATGGGATGCTTGTTTTAGGGCTGTTTGACACCATTTGCCTCACAATGTTGAAAAGTATTACAGTGTCACCAATTGTTTCCATAACATTGAACCTTTGGGATAAGAAGCAAATGTATTTTGGGGCAGTGGCAGAGGAAGACAAGAAGCACAGGGTGGTGCAGGGAAGTTATACCATAGAGAAAGCCCAGCACCTTAGACATGCTTTGGTAGCACACACATTCAGCATCACAAAACTACGGCTGTATCAGAGTATTGCCATCAGTAATATAATCTAATTAAAACACTGACACTGGTTGTGCAGTGAGCTGCACGAGAGGGAAACTTGTCCCATCCTGGAAAGGCTGTACGCGAGCTGATGGGTACAGTGTGGCGAGGGCAGGGCTGGGAGGCTCTGCAGAAAGGAACATTGAACTTGAAGACAATGAGGCAACCGTTAAAAATCACCCATGGAAAAATGCTGATATTCTTTCTGGTTTTCTGGGGAGTGGCAAAATGACTTTTTTGTGGAAGAATTTCAGCTTTCAGCAGAGAAAATGATCCTTTTGATATTTTCCCCCCAAACAATCTTTCCTCTTTTTATTTTTTATTTAGGCTGGAGGCTGCTGTTGCCACGGAATCTTAAGTTTTTATTTGAAATTTCCTATGGGGCGGGAGACTGGGAATTATTCTAAATAACTCTTTCTATATAGAAATTCTAAACCTCTCAACATTGCCCTCATGCTGCTCCTTCTAGTCATCCAGGAGACAGTTCCCTATTCAAGCTTCTTCTCAAGAAAAGCTGCTTTAAGTGAATCCCAATGCTCCTTAGCATCATTTTCCTGTCGTTGCTTGGCAGTTTGCTGTCCTGCTGCTGTGCCAGAACAATTGCTTGTGGGTCATGCTGCAAATGGGGTATGTGCACTTTTTTTAATCTCAATTAATTTATTTCCCCCCTTGGCCCCAAGTGTTTTCTTTCACTGACCTGGTTTACAGATGGTTGTATGGGTCCAAAGGAGGAGGACATTCAGGGACCTCTTTAGCTGGCTTTGCCTCTGGAAAAATGTCACATGGAAGATGTTAGGGGAGCATTCTCTGGCCCGCTCTACGTGTTATTGAAGTGATCATCTCTTTGAGATCAGTCCCTGGCGGAACAAGGTCTCCTCTGCTGACCTCAGCGCTGTGTCTTCATATGCCAATTACCTCCGGGTAATTAAGGTCTGAGCAGCGTGCTACAGGGTAGGTATTGTGCGGCGTGCAGTATTGCTTGGGAAAGGACATGAACACAAGCACTCCCTGAACAGTCATGGGTTAGCTAATGCCATTTTAAAGGCTTCCCATGTCTTCGCTTGGCCCTGATGCCCAGAGCAGACTGCTGCAGGAGAGAGGCTTGAACCGCAGGAAAATTATAAGTGAGTTAAAATGTTCATGGCCTCCTCAAGCCAGCTAGGATGCTATTTAAAGGAATGTATTATTCCCTGCTGTATCTTCTGGCCTGCACAGGGAGCTTTCATTAGAGCAGCTGGCAGAGGGAGAGAGATAGTGCCTTGGAGAGCTCATGCGGCTTTCCACAACATCTCGGCTTGAAAGAGCCTTTGACTGTGCATCTTGCAAAATGTTTTCTCTGAGCTGTCAAAATATGCATCAGTCAAACCAAAGGAGTCTGGAATGTGTTATGTGCACGTTGGTGCACCGTTACCAATAGAGCTGTAGCCATGTGGGAGGGGGTCACAGCAGGCGCTCCCCAAAGCTGTGTGAAGGCACCGTGGTCCTCAGGGAATTTCTGAGGTGAGTACCTCAACCTCTATCATGATAGGGAAAAACTTCAAACACAGGGGGATTCTCCCCCAGGAGGGACAAATCTTTCAAACCCCACTGAGTTTGAAAGCAAGCAAGCAAATTTTGCTACCCCATCTCTCAAAGAAGGGCAGGTCCCTTAGCTTTCTTCTTTTCCAAAGTGTGAGATCATACATGTTGAGCCTCCCAGCAGGGGATGGGAGGGTGCACAGGCAGGGACAAAAGGTCATGTGTCACAGCACATGGTTACAGCTTTCATGGGGACTGTCTGTGTTGGGAGCCTTGGGGAGTGATGTAGAGGTGTGGTCCTGTCTTTCTCCAGACAACATGGTTTGTGGATTGGAGGCCAGCTTGCCCCACCATGTCTGACTGGTGAAGTTGAGGAGCAGGAGACCAACCACTACGCAGTCTTGCAAATGTGCAAGGCACTGTCGTGATTTGGGAGTCAACTGTCAGGAGACCATTTTGTGTGTCTCATGCCTGTTGAGAGCTGCTTGAAGGCACTTTATTTCGAGAAAAGATTTTGGTGTCCGTGTTGTCAGAAAACATCCAAGAGTGGCCTCGAGCATGGCCAGAGGGTGTCCTTCAGAGCATGTGGGATTTCGTGCTCTTGGCCAGGCTTGGTGGCTTGCTGTGCTGCTGGAGCCTTCCTGACGGTGCCAGGCTGACAGCTCGGATGGTGCCAGCCACGTCCCCTGGGCAGCCTGGGGAGCAGGTTCCTCCCGAGCCGCTTGCTAATGGGAATGCAGACATAGTGTTTCCATGAGTAAGCCTCGCTTGCAGGGGTGCATGTTTGCAGGATGAGGCCATGGAGCGAATTAGTGAGCTCCCAGCCCGTTGCAGAGCTGGAGAGGTACACGTGGTGTGGAGCTGGGCAAATGCACGCTCGAGAGCTTTTAATTTCACGCTTCCTGAGCAAGCACACTTTTCTCCATAAAAGCTGCAAGACTTGCTGGTTTTATTTCTCTATTAGATTTAGCATTTCTTTAAAAGTAGACAAGGCTAAAAATGGGGGGTGATACAGAGCTGGGGCAGACTTGTGCATGGGCTGGAGCAAGTGGCATCCTTCTGGTTTGCACTTATGTTGTGCACAATATGGTGTGGTCCTGCCCCGTGCATCTGAGACAGTGCTTGTCACTAAACATTCAAAAATACAGATTGCAAACATCTTGCTCAGGTTGAGCCATGGCCCTTCCCTTCAAAGGGCAGCAGATAACAGATGAGGTGTGAGGCAGGGGTGTGTTAGGGGTCCCCAAGCAAGGTCAGTGAGGGTTAGTACACCCAAAGAGCAGGTCCCCATGCAGGTCCTGACCGCAGTCTCATGTCATGTTAACTCCACAGCACTGGAGCTGATATGCTCCCGCCAGGACTGGTTAGTCTTGATTTTGAATGATGCTGACGTGGTGTGGCGGTGTGCTCTCCCCCTGCCCCAGCCTGATCTGTATTTCCCGTAACCCTATTCAAGTGATAACCACCAGTGGTGATCGTAATGGACTCAAAGTGAATTTGGGGGAGACAGATACAATAGCTGCTTGGCTACTTGAACAACGCGCCCTTCTAACCACGGTGTTGGTCAGTGTCTGGCTGAAGCCAAATTTGGAAGAAACTAACTTCTGTAGTCGGTATGCAAATAACAACTATGAGTCAATTATCTTACTCCATAAATAGTGGACAACCCAGGGCCTGTTGAGTTCTCCTGCCCAGCAGCGGGCTGCATGCCAGGCTCTCCCCTTGAGTAGGGACACCTCTCAAGGTTACTCCTCGAGGCTGAGAGATTCCTTGCTGCAACAGATTCTCTGTAAGTGATTAATGGCATGACTAATAGCATGATTAGATTAATAGCTAAGTGATATAAAGGATTGATTGTGCACATAGAATCCTTCAGACACAAACCGTTGACCAAGTCTGAGAGTAGGAGTGGATCCAGCCGCACCTAGACTCCGCTCTGAGGAAGAGTTTAGAAAGCAAGGGGGTCCGTTCTGAACCTTGTGACTCAACTGGAGGGTCTCTCTGACAGTTTTGTCTGACCCTGTCCTCTATGCAGTAAATATCAAGTGAACCTTGCCATTGAATCTTGTTAAATGACTGTTGCATTTACTATCAAACTTTGTTAAATCACTGTTTTATATCAATAAACATATTGCTACTTCTCTCTTATGAGTGAACTGCGTCACTCTGTCTGTGACATGTAGCCAGACCATTTCCAGGTTTGAGGCCACCTCTGGGATCTGTGCACCACGCTTCGTGTTGCTGTGCTCACAGATGTGCACAGAAAGGCACTTCTCCCCTGCTTGGTGAAGTGCAAGGAAAGAAAGATAGTAGTGAATGTAGCAAAACTGTTCAGTTTGCTTCATGTAAATGTAATTTTTTCCCCATTTTCCTTTCCTCTAACTGACTCCCTGCTCTATAGCCCTAAACACCACCCCGGATCGGCAAATTCTCACCAGGTTTCCAGTCTTTGCCTCGTTTCTAATCCTTTAAACCCATTTTCCCCCATCTAGTAGATAGCACATGGAAAACTTTGGGTTCACGGTCATGCTCCCTGTACGGATGTGAGTGCAGTCCAAGCAAATAAATCCTGAGTGCAAGCATTCATACATGAAGAACTTCACACTCAGAAACATGACCACACTAAATTGCTGCCAGAGTTTTAAAGGCAGCTTTTGAAAATATTGGCCCTGCATCTTGTATTTCTGGAGCAAATGGTTTGATTCATTAGGGAAATGTCAGCTAACTGCACATAGGACTGCATCCTGGGGATGCAGGGAGGAGAGAGGCTGGGATAAAGACAGCTCTCTGCTTGTACATAAATACACCCTGGTCTGATTAGCTACCAGAGGAAAAGGAAATCTTTATGATTTCTGCCTTTATTTTCCATGTCTGTGCAATTAAAAAGACTTGATATAGAAGAGTATCTTTCAAGTATGTAAAGCATATGCTCCCCAGAAACATTGAGCAGCAATGTTTTTGGCTCCTGTAACTAATGCTAGCAGAAGGTTCAATTTCCTGACCGTCAGCACCAGTTTTTATTAAGAATGAACATTTCCCCTTTATTTTTCCCCCAGTTCATGAAGTATTATTGATAGTTGATTATTACTATTTTATGTGAGGTCATTGCAATTAGGTTTGAATTGTAGACGTGCAAACATGCAGTCTGTAAAACTCAGGTCAGTGTTGGAGTGCATAGGTAGTGTATATAGCCTATAAACTGCACTGAGGCTATGAACTCCATCACAGGGAAGTTAGGAGTTTCCAGGATTAAGGTTTTATCTCTCACCTTCATTTAGCTTTCACAAGCCTATGTCTCATGAAGGTCTCGTGACCATTATACAGTATCTTTGTGCAGGATCCTCTCCATTCAGCTCACCAAAGAGGCATCACTCTTGCAAGGAGCACCCACTCAGTATTTCACGTCAGCCCCATGGTTGCTCCAACATGTGTGCTACTGATGAGATGGGGATCTCAGTCCATCACGGCTCTCCCCGCGTCAGCCTTGGTTGTTTGGGGCCCTGCTCACCCCACAGTCCTGCTCTCCTCCACTGGCTCCTCAATCAGGGGCTCAAGCCTGTCCGTGGGTCTTGCCAATTTGTCTCATTTTCAGCCCTCTCAGGCTTCTTCCAAAAAAGCTCCCTTGCTTCCCTCCACACAGCAACCCCACCAGTGATTTATGGTGTAATTCATGAGTTATTATAATGCGTATCATGGAAAGGGATAGAGCTATGAGAGCTGCTTCGTTGCGAAGACCCCTATACTTAAGCCCATGTTTTACACTCTCTTACGTATGTGGGATGGGAGCCAGTTCTAGTCATCTCTTTTAGTCCAGTGTGCCAAGTGACAGGGAACATGCTCATGGGGGCAGGAATTTAATTTTAATATCTACCAATATTTGAAGCTACATGATCTTCCACAGCACAAAACCCATCCCTGACACTGGATCACTGGGGCACCAAACCAGTTGCTTGGGCTTAACGCTATGAGAATTCCCAAGAAATTCAGGAAGATCAAGCACATGCGGGAACGCCCCCAAATCAGACCTGCTTTCAATACTGACATGAAAGGAAAGAGATTTTATAATTTATTGGTATGTTATTGGGTTAAAACTTTTAAAAGAGTGTCTTGCCCAAGCTTACTCTATGTGTAACTTAGGGATAAATTTTATACTCCCCCCCAGTCCTTACCTTTTATAACACATTCTGTTTCAACCAGTATTTGCTTGAATTCACCTGGTTATATCTGAGGGCAAATTAAAGTGAAGAGACATTAGGATCCTTGAAAGAAAAGGTGCAACTAATAACAGTAAAATTCAATTACCAAACATCTATCAATGACAAAGTGTTGTGGAAAACGTTTTGATCTGAACAAAACACTTAGCTCTACACAAAATGAAATATTGTTTGATATCTAGGGCTTTTCACAAGCAAGTAGAAACAAATGTAATTATGATAGGCAGAGAAGAAAGATCAATGTTTTGCTTTGAAAATTAGGTCTTTCTGGATTGTTTTTTCTGTCTGAGACAGCCTGACAACACTTTATGAAATATTTTGATCTGCTTGAAATTGTCTTTTTTTTTCTGTCTCTCTTCTTTTTTTAACCAAAGAGATGTATTTTTGGCTGAAAATTTTTGCTGTATCCAGAAAGGGAAATTGTTCTGTCAAGGGTATTGTAAAAAGCCCTGTGTTTCATTGCCTTTTAATGGAACCTTAATAGAAGTTGGCAGCATAGATGACGAAGCTGGAAGGCTGCAGTGAAATTAAAATAATCAGAAGTTGTTCTGAGGTTCATGACCATGAGAAAGTCCTCAAAGCCCATAACTATTCAGTCAGCCATAAAAATGGCTGATCTCATTTCTTCCCATCACGTCCCATCCTTGGGAGAAACGCTCACGACTGCAAGAAGCCCACAGGGGACAGTGCTATTGCTATTGATTTTAGACGGAAGATGTGCAGATACTGCAGTGAGGAAGGGAAGGATCAACTTCACAAAAAAAAAAAAAGTGTGTTGAAATCTGGAAAAGCTTTTGGATCTGGGAATGAGAGGATAAATTTTAATCAATGTCAATGTTTCCAACTGATTTAGAAAAGCCTGACTGTGCATTAAGCTGTAATGACCTCTGGCAGAGTTTTAATCTAAATGCAAGCATTATAACTTTCTTTTCTAACGATGAGCATGGCTTCTAAATCCTTTGAAACAGTTGCGTCTGAATGAATTTGTGCTACTTGGAGCTTACGTTGCACCCACAGGAGGTTCCTCGGATTTTTCCTGGAGTACTGCTGAAATCAAAGTAAGAAGAAATGTTCCCCAGGGATAACACCACTTGGACTGGTACTTCTCTTGCTCCCCTGCACTAGTTATTTCTCCCTTTAATATAACCTCATACTCTTTCTTTTCCCCCATCATTACTGCTATATATTCAGACGGCTTTTGGCTTTCAGTCTATTGGTTTGTCTATTGCAGAGCCTTTAATAATGGTTATTTCCTGGTAGTGCATGCTTGACTTGGTCTAGGGGGACCTGTTTGTAGCATAGTTTTCTGTAATTACCCAAAATTTACACAGCAATTCCAGGCCTATTATATAGGGCATAGTATGTAATTACAGGCATAACATATTAGGTCCTAATAACAGCAAATATATCATTACACAAATCATTCATGTAACTGTGCTGATATTTTTATATGGAGTAAGTGAAGACAATTACTAATAATTACAATACACATCTTACAGCTGCAGTGTAACTGGTGCCACTGCAACATGTAGCAGGGCAGGAATAAGGAAACTCCCACTGAAATACAGTTGAGTCTGTGAAATATCACATCCAAAAAACAAGGTGGAAACCCTCTCTGTATAGTTTTGTGTGTACGCATGTGCATATATCTGATCATTGTATTCAGCAAAGCAGCCATCTAGGGAGAGGGGTACACATTGTCTTGCTCAGATGATAGATCTCCTAATTAGTTATGGGGGCAGATGTTTCTCCAGGCCCCAGAGCTGTAGAGGGAGGGAATAAATCCTATAAATGCAGCAGCAAGCAGAGTTGGGCCAGCAGGTCACAAGGTGAGCTGTGAAAATGGTGTGTCTCACCTTCCAGTTTTGAAGAGCTGGGCTCAGCCCAAGATTTGTAATAAAAGTGCTTTGAGGCATTTTAAACCTTCCCTGAAAGGTGACTGCTGATCCCTGCCAAATGTAGGTAGCTTGCAGGGAAAAGGTGTTAGCACTGGCATCCATCAGGCAGCGCCGGGTGTGGATTAAGGACACAAAAGGGGTGCAAGGCCGGTCCTGACCTTTGCATGCAGCTTTATGAGAGATTTGGGTTGATGCATATGGATTTATGAGTGATCTGTGTTGATGCTTGTTGGATAATGGGTTGATTTAGGGACTGCCGTCCTGGTGCTCCAAGATGCATCATCTCAGCCCTTGGAATGGTGGGCGGCTAGGTGGAGGGTAGATGCAACGGGGACTTCTTTTTCCTATACTACTACATCAAAAAGTTCAGGCGGTGATTTCTGTTTCAACATCTACCTATTTATATCTGCTGCATGGTTTAGGCTGAAATTTGTTTCCTTTGCCAACAGGTTGACCTGCTCTGTGGGTTCTGTCTGCAGCAGCCCACCAGCATCTTTGACAACACTAACCTGGATTTGCAACGTTGAGCCCCCTTTTTCCAAAGCATCAGGGTGAGGGACAGCCACACTCACCCAGGTTAACGTGAATTTTGTTCACCTCTCCACAGCACCTCAAAGTGACAATAACAGGTAGGCTGGGATAAGCCCTGAGGCATATCCTTAGGGACACGTGGTTGGGAGTTATCAACAAGACCTAGTTTGCACTTGGCCAGCTTGGTTTGGCCAGAGGTCTCTGCTTTGCCTGTGCCATCCTATTTCAGTATGGAAATATCCCAGTTAGAGCAGGGATGATGGACCAGGAACCATAAGGGCCAGTACCAGCCTGCCAAAGTGATTTTACCCAGACATGGATATACTGATGGGTCAGCCTGACTGGGAGTATTTCTGTTCATGTGGGGCAGAAGGAGATGGAAGTGCTCAGCTGAGCCTGGTGAGAGCTGTTGTGCAAATGTGGTTGTGTTGGTCTACAAAGGGCTACTTCCAATACTGAAAGCTACTTTGAGCTCAGCGTTCAAGGGTAGAAATGGTAGGAAAAGTCCTGTTGCTCCCCTGCTGCTCTGCTGATCCCACCACCCATGAGCAACAGAAAACCCTTGAAAGAAAGAAGGATCTGGCTTTATGGGGCACATTATTACACATGGTATTTGTGGGACTCCATAGACCGCCTTTCAACTCTGGCAAGTTAAGCTGATAGGAAAATTGGCTTGAAGATGTTTGGATTTCGAGGTGTCTGTGCAGGGCAGGGCTCCTCATGCAAGAAGGATTTGGCAGCTGCGAGGACATTTATTTAACAAGCAGGTAGATGGTGACTGCTGCTGTGAATCCCGTGCCATGCTCTGAACAAGTCTGGTGGTGTTGCCATGTTCATAACATGATAATCACCTTGGTCCTTACCTTTGGTATCTCCTTGGGCACTAAATTGTTAGATCAGAAATAACGGGAGATGCTGATGCCCTTCACCCACCACCAGCTGGCAGCAGATGCGGTGTGAGCAATGGGGAGCAGTGCTTTATGTCCAGGTGAAACTGGTTTGGTGTGTGATTTCTGGTTTAATATGGCATTCAGCATCTGGGAAAAACACAAATAAATCTCACTGGCTTCTCAGCATCCCCTTTTCCTAATGAACGCCATCTCTCCTCTGTCCCATGGTGGGTCACAGTCAGCTGAGCTCCTGCAAATCGTCCTGCACGGGGGTTGTGTTACAAGGGCTCCTGTGCTCTCCCATCCAAGATGTCAAGTTGGGGGCCGGTGCCAACTGGGAGCAAAGGCTTTGGCTCTGCTGACCCCAGGGAGGTGACAGCACGAGGGCTGATTTGCTTTTCCAGGATGATAACAAACATAATTACTTCGCTATCGGCAGAGGAGAGCGCTCGCTCGGCATGTTTGCTGGGGAGGAGTGAGGCAAGGTCGGCCTTGTACCTCAGCTGACTCTGGCTGCGTGCCTGGACAGGAAAGCAATGTCACCTCTGCTATGGTGTTCAAACTCACATGTTTGCTACCCTTTGGTAAAAATTTACCTTTCTTGTTTATCAGAGTTGGTTGGTGGAGCTGGGCTGGGCAGCACGGGGCAGTGGTAGGGATGGCCATTGCCACTCCTCTTGCCTTGCCTGACCTCCTGCTGGGATGCAAAAGCCTCCACACAGCCTCTTGCAGAGGATTGTTCACTTAAACCAAGAAAAACTTTTTAAGGGCTACCTTTCTGCCTGCATTTATTGGAGGACAGCAGTAGGGTGGGAATAGCAGGGAATATTTAGGGAAAGTGAATTTGGGAATTTGTAAATGAAGCAACTTGATCCCAAGGGTTAATGTTTCCGTAATCAGGAGGACAAACAATATTGCATAACCTAAAGCCCCAATCACAATCTGATGATGCCGCCCAGCTTGTGACTTACGTATTTGTAGCAAATTCCTTATCAACAGGAACTCGAAGGAAAAAAAAGAGGTAAATAAAGAATATCAGCAGTATTGTATCGCTGACTCTCCCTGCAGACCTTGCCTTACTGATTAATTATTAACTCTCACAAACTGAGAGCCACTGCAAAACTCGTGACTAAAATACGATGGTATTTCTCAAATTAAAAATGCTTAGTGAATTTTGTATGCTGCTTGAAGACAGAAATGCCCAGAGGGTTTCCTTAGTCGCTGGCTACACAGTGTAGCTTGTGTGTACTGGGGTGCCAGAGAACCTAGGGGTGTCCCCATCGCTCTTGCTCAAAATCCAGATGGAAGAATTGCAGCATGGCCTTGTACAAAACCTGCAGTTCCCCCTCTAGGTCATCTTGCAGTGCTGTTTTTTTTTTCTACTGCCTTCCAGTTCCCTTTCTCTCACTGTTTCTATCACATCTATGAGGTCCAGCTGCTTGCTGGTTCTTGAAATCGATTGCACTTCAAACCCAATCCTTTGACATGGGTGCAAACACCCCTGGAGTGCTTCCTGCAGCCCATGAGCTCAGCCCCTTTCCCCATTATAACCTAAAAAGCTGCTCTTAATGTATATAAGGAAAGGCGGGGTTAAAAACTGTGCTTTAATAAAGAAATACAAATGACAATCTAAAAATGTATTTTATTGGGCTGCTAATGATGACCAGTGGTGAGGGCCAAGGGGTGAGCAGTCTCATCAGCTCCTGGGATGGGGCTTGGACAAAGTCGTGCCCCATGTGTCCCAGAAATCAGGTAGAAGACATCTCCAGCATCCTCACCAGGAGCTTGCTCATCCTCGCCTGGGCTGGGGGACCTGGCGGTGAGCAGATCGCCACCGCACAGCCTGGCTCCCCCCAGACCCAGACCCTGCTCTGGTGAGCTCAGGTTTTGCATGCCGGTGCCCCAGCTCAGCATTCATCTGCCAGTTGCTCAGCTTGGAAAACAAACGGGCAGGCACTGAGGAGTTCAAGTTTTGTATTCATGTCAGTAAAACAAAGACTATCCTGCTCCCCTGCCCGCTGATGCTCACCGGCCCCAGCCCCTCGCCCTCCCCAGCACCTGGCGATGCCCGGCCAGATTCAGACTGGAGTAAGTCAGACACCCGGGAACCTGATTTATGCTGATGTAGCCAGGATGCCAATCTGGCCTCACAAATAATCTTTCCCCCTTGAGTGGGAAACAAACTATGTTAATCTCCTTGGTTTGAAAACCCATATATTTTTTAACTTGAACACAGAGCTCTGTCCCCCCATCATTAGCAGATGTCTTGCATACGAACTGCATTACCTATAAAGTCTGCTTACTCCAAGCAAATGTTTCTCAATCTTTTCTTTTTTTTTTTACTTCAATTTGAAGTGAAAGGTACAGTATAGGATTCAAATGCTTTTGCATTACACGGGTTTCCGACCACTTGAAAAACCCCACGGAAAAAACGACTTCACAAACCTGAAACACCTGCTGAATCGTTTTGCTGAATTTCATTCTGCCTAGCTGAACTTTCTTTTGATTTCCTTTTTTTTTTTTTTTGCTTTAAATGGCACTTAGCTTTTGCTTATTTAATTTTGTTTATTTATTAAAAAAAAGTTTCATAGCTCCTGTTTCAGCTCTCACTTCGTGTCAGTATTTCTACCCTGTGCATGTGTCGCACAGGCAGGAACATCAGGAAATTGCCAAAAAGGCAGAACTATGGAGTAGCTCAAAGAAAGAAGCAAACCTGAATGCTGAAGCATGATTTGGTGTTGTCCCAGCTCTTGCCCACACTGAACACCGGCTCCAGGGCTGCAGGCAGAGAAGTGTGGGCAGGAGAAATAAGAAGCGACTCACAGAAGGATTCAGAAATTCGGATTTGCCACCAACAGCTGGCTGGCCTGCTCGCCACCATCTGAATGGCACCTCTGACTTTTCTTTGGCTCAAAGATTTAACGTTAAGGCAAAAATAAGACACAGTGTAGAAGCTCCATCAAATCTTTGGCACAACAGCAACAACAACAACAAAAAAAATTACTGTACACATGAGCTGAGAGGGTAACATTTCCCAGTTAAGCAAAGGGAAAAGTGCTAAATAAATTGCACGTACTAAAAGGTGGCTGGCTTAACAACAATAAGATGCATCCCTGTCCTTTTTTTTTTTTTCTTTTCCTTTTTTCCTTTCTGTTCCAGAGATTAAGAAAGTTCCTTGGCCAATCTTCATCTTGAAAAGGGGTTTCTGCAAAAAAGCTGCTTGCAGTCTTCATCTGGATCGTGCAATCTTTGCCAAGAACAGATGTAACTCTGGCTGGAAGCTCTTCTGAATCCTCCCTTCCTGGTTATTACTCCTGGAAAGAGAAAGATGCACCATCAGAACCGTGAACACATGGTGTCCCAGTGGCTCCTTGCATGAATGATCATCACTGATGCATGGTGGGGTGTCCTCAGGGACTGCTGGCTATGGACATGCAGATCTTTAAGAGCTGGGCTTGCAGAGCAACCACTTGTAGGTACCAAAACGGTGGCCAGAGCTCACATAGAGCAGCAGGACTGGCAGAGAGGGGATGAGGAAGGTTTGGGGAAGAAATGCAACCAGGTACTTAGGTGCTGGTTTCAGCTCCTGCTGCAAAAAAGTTAGAAATGATAGCAAATACCTGCTTTTGACAAGACCTGCAGCTTTTGGGGTCTATTTTCAACTTCAGAAGCCGATCTCAGAATTACAGAGGGAAAGCAAAGTAGTTGGGACAAGCTGGATTTGTGCAGGATATGGAGTTTATTTCTGTATTTTAGTGATTGCATTTACTTTTCTGCGTGCATGGCTTCTCAGCCTGCAGGACTGCAACATGTCCCTTGTGCCTGTGCATCCTCCTGCGAGTCACGGCTGTGGCAGATGTACTTGGATAATTGCATTTGGCTACAGAGTGTTACAGCCACGTCCACTGGAAAATGCACAACTCCAAAGCACAGCAGGTTCAGATGGGAAAACCTCATCTAAACCCCCTTTAACATTAAAACAAGCCCTGTGCATATCCCACAAACAATCCTTAGCATAGTTCAAAACAGAGTAAAATCCTCAGGGCCTGCTCTTTCACGAGATCACATCTCCGTTGTCCAAACTGCCTTCATCACGTGGGCTCCTAAATCCTCCTTTAAGTAACTTAGGAATTAGAAACTTGGAAATGAGATCCCATTTACTGAGTCCAACCACTGTTTCTTGCTTTTTGCCAGTGGATTTAAGAGCCCTTCAGGGTGCAGTACGGCCTCTGAAGGTCTTTTGGACACGGTCATCAATTCCCTGGACAGATCAGCTGTCTTTCTGACAGTCTTAAAAAGGTCAAACTCCTTAAAGCTTGGCCTGAAAAACATTTTTTCCTCAATCCACTTTGTTTCTGTACTGCCTCTCCTTTTCCGTTACTGGATATTGTAACATTAATGTATAAAATATTACTAAGATACAGATGTTTTATTTTATATTTTATTTTATTTTAATTTAATTTAATTTTATTTTATTTTAATTTTATGTTATTTTATTTCTATCATTAGGGCAGCTGCTTGTAAGATCAACCATCACAGCTGAGCATCCACACTAGGCTAAGGGGCAGGAGGACCCAAAATCCACATTGCCACCCCCTCCTGCAAAGTGGGGAAGCACAGGATTGCTCCAGGACCATCAGGATTTTCCTCAATAAGAGTATTTTGCTGAAAGGGCCCAGATAATCCTCCATGCAAGAAATACTGGTCTCTGCTGGACCCCAGACTTCTGGAGTTGAGGTCAGCACATCTGGATACAGTGGAGGAGGTGTTTGGCCCTGCAGCTTTGCTGGATGACAGGACGGAGCCATGGGCTGGCTGTATCACAGTGCATCCCAGAGATAAAAAATGTCTCTGGATAAATGTCACTCCATCAGGCCCAGCATCAGTTGCTCTCCCCTGTAAACAATAAAGAACTCTTCACATCTGGCACACGCCCAATCTGAAAACAGCTCATTATTGCAATTATTATCAATAAGGAGGTGTCTCTGCTGACTGTAAGACACTACCTAGTGCTGCTCGGAGCAGGAGAAAGTAGAAATGCCCTAATTCAAGGCTGTAATTGTGATTTGGGATTTTGAATAAATGAGGTTTAGGTGGGAGAATGACCAACAGTCTTGTATATTGCAAATGTTTCTGTTGGGAACCCCCTACAATTATTTTCCAACAATAAACAATATATATTAATAACCTGTAATAGAAAAGTCAGTTGTTTAATTTATCCCACATGGAAAGAAAATGTAAAAGAAGAAAAAGGAGGGAAGCAATGACTGCTCTCATTAATATTAAAAGACAGTAGAGAGACAAATCCCCCGTTACTGTCTGAAACAGCAGTCTTAGCAAGCAAAACCTTTTCCACTGCAGGAACAAATTACCCAGCAATAGCAGCCTCATGCCCTAAGCCAAAGCCACTGGAGTCCCCAGTCCCCTCTCTTGTGCCTCCGGTACTCTTTAAAGTGCTGAACAAATAGGACCTGAGATTGCAGTTAATACCTCCTGCATTCATTCAGAGACACCCCTACCCTTTAGTGCAGCGTGCTCGATGCTGATAAAAAGCATTGGTGGGTTTTGGGAAGCAGGATGATTGTAGAAAGAGGAGCCTCAGTGGCAGGTCTCTGCTCTGAAGTCTGCAATTGGGGAAGATCAGCCATGGGGGCAAGAGGGAATATGGACAAACCAGGCAAGGGCAGGTAAGGGCAATCGTGTCGTACCTTCGAGGTGAAGGAAACGGAAAGGGGAATGGAGAGATCCCCCTGCAACATGATAGAGGGGCTCAGCAGACCTCGTTGGGCACCACTCAGTTGGTCCCCAGGCACTGCCCAACACTGGCCATGGATTATGTTAGGTGGGAACAGGCTCCTTTCTCTCCCCCTCCCTTTTCCACTCCAGCCAGCAGCTATGAAGACAGATTTATTAACCAGGGTCTGCTTTAAACTAGTAATATCCAAGCTCCCATGGCTTTTGAATTTGACAACTGGCCCAATGACCTTGGTGAGTTTGCAGCATCCCGGAGCATTTCAATCTCTATAAATCAAAGCACTTCTGGAATTGAGTCAGCCTTTGTTCCAGGGCTTCTCCTGTCTCTTCTACTCACATTTTCCTTTTGCTGTAGTTACCCGATATCTGTGCGGCGGATCTTACCCTATTCTTGGTAATACCCTCGCTACAAAGGGAACGGAGCCCGCGCTGGGACCCTGCTCCCACTGTGGCAGCAAATCCCCAGCCCCAGCCTTTGCATGCTGCGATGCGGCTGCTCCAACATCCCTTAAAGCAAAGGGGGTTTTGGGGCACTGGCATGCAACAGTGGGGTCCCACATCACATCCCTTTTGCAAAGAAAAGTTTTTGGCCCTGCTCTTTGGGATACTGATGCTCAACCCCCTGACGGGCCAAGGCAGGGTGTGCAGTGCCCTTGGGGATGCACACAGCTGCTGCTGCCTCCCTGCCTGGCGCTAGGTGAACTTGCTGATGAACTTGTCACGAGCCCTTAGCCTCACACCCATGCCCCATTTGCAACTGCTGTTTCAGGTTGCAGGGAGATATAAAACACAAGTGATAAGCACCGGGAATCTGCTATGCCGCTTACGCAGCCTCACTACCCCCTCGCTGCCTTATTTTTAAGCAGGTCTGATCCTTGGGTGCGGAATCCTTCAGGTAGCAGGGGGCAGAGATAACTTATGGCCAGGCAGATCCAGGCCCCCCACCCCAGGGATGCTGCTGTCCCGCTGTCCCGCAGGCAGATAGACGGCTCAGAGCGGGTCGCTGCTCTCCTGTGGTCCAGCTCCTCCCCGGGGCCCGCGGAGCTGGCGGCAGTGGGGAAGCAGACTGGCTGGCTGCCCGCTCTCGCCTGCAAGTCCTAGCAGGGAAATGAAGCTATTTTTAAAGAGGAACCTCTGCTGAGTCAAACTGCAGAGAAAGGGAGGTCGAACCTCATTATTACACCCCCCATCCTGCACAGGACGGGAAGCTGTGAGGAAGAAATGCCATGCAGATCATCAAGATTTTTACTGTGCTGGCTCTGAATGTGTTATAATAATCAATATCAGATGATCAATAACAGCAATCCCCAGCAGCCAGGATCATCCATGCAAACAAGGGGGTGGGAGCTGTGGCTTTATCTTGGGGCTCTGTCTAAATAAATCACGAGTCATAATACAGTGTTATCGAAAAAATATGCTCCAAGTGAATTGTTTCAGTGCCATACAAATCAAGCCTGCCACTACCATTTCTCTTTTATAACATAAAACCTTAACTTGTTCACTCCTGCAAGTAAATACGCCTACAGAATGCCCTCCTTTGAATTTTTCAATGGCAGTAAGTGTTACCTACAGCGGGAGCTCTGCTTTTAGCAAAGTAGCAATGAGGCTGCATCAAGGCACGGCAGAACACCACAATAACTATTTTATATAATGCAATAATTACATACATAATGTGAACCATTTTAGTGCAGCCCACTGCAACAAATAGAGTGGCTTTTCATTCTATATATGCTTCTATATCATTTAATTATCGAGAAATATATATATATAGAGAGAGTGCGTTTTTAATTTTTAATTCCTTGCGTCTGTGCGCATCCACACACACAGGCATAAAAACAAGAAACTAAATTCCAGCCGAAAACTTTTATTGAGCTCCAACTGCTCGCCTGTTATTCATAACCCAGTTTCCTCTCTCACAAAGAGACCTTTCGCATGGTTTGGTTTTTTTTTTTTTTTAATGTGTGTATGTTGTTTTTTTTTTTTTTTCCCTTCTGCCTCGCTAACAGCTGCTCGCAGTGTTGTATCCTGAGTGATGATGAGGTTCTGAAAGTGTTTTTTTGGAACAGATGGCCAGGAGAGAGCCGGGGAATGTGCCAGCAGCGAGCTGGGGAATGCGCCAAGTCCTGCAGTGACTGAGTACTCCGGGTTCCAGCTCGCGTGCCTTTCCCCTGCCCTCTGCCCCAAGTGGCGCCAGCAGGACTTCCCAGCTCGCGCTCCGAACATCTGGAGTCTGCGACTGCCAGAAGAGCTGGGACGGGGGGAGGATGAAGCAAAAAAAAAATCCCTCACCCATCCCTCCCCGCTCCGGCTTAGCTCCCATGGCCGCGGCGATGTTGCTGCCTAGCACGAGGGCTAATCAAAAGCAAAGAGGGGAAGGGAAGGAAAAGAAAATGAACCTTGCAATGGGAGTTTGGGGTTTTCTGTTCAGTGCTGGGTGCTGGGTGTGTTGTATAGGGCTATTTGTTAGTGGTTGGATCCTGCTCTGGGTAGACCAAAGGGCTGTGGTTGTGCTGCCTGGTGGGGAGGTAAGGTCTGTCCCGTAGCCCTGGGGGCTGGATCCTGTGGGGCTGGGGCATGTGGAATAAATTAAACAAAACCATCAATCTCCAGGGAGAGCACCCAGCCATGCACACTAAAGCCCGAACACTATCCTGAGCCATAACTCTGCCTTCTTGCAGGGCACCAGAATTTGGCCCTGGTGGGGTAAAGGCTATAAAAACAGCCTGTGCAAACAGCAGGCTGGACCCAAAACCTTCCAAAATACGTGTGAGGCTTTCAGATGACCTCTGGCCGCTCGGGATCATGTCCCATGCAGAAATAGGGTACACCAGGGATGGGGAAACTTTGACTCCCCTTTCTGATCCACCTCCTTTCGCTGTCACGTGCTCAGCACTACCGGAGGATGCTCTTGGCTGAAGCCCAGGGTAGATTCCCCCCTTTTTCCAGGACATCAGTGTGGCCCCAGCAGGACTCAGGGCTCTGCTGAGGGTGTTGCAACGCAAATCTCCGACATGGTGCAACTCTTGCGTGCATGGTGAAGGGAAAGGCTTAGTCCAGATCACTTGTATAACCAAGCAAAAGTCAGCTTTAAAAAATGAAGACTATAATCAGAATTCACCACCCTCTATGCAGCTTCTTTTTTTTTTAAAGGAAAAGGCACTTGAAGACCTTCAATTACCCCCTTTGCTGCTTATAAATGAGATCTCCCATCACCAGACACCCTCGGTCAAGTCTCAATGGCAACAACTAAAATCACCGTATAACTGTAGTTAGGACTGGAAAGGGGATTTTTTTTTCCCTAGTCAAGTTGGAAAGGCTAAAGCCAACTTTTTTAATTAACAAAATAGAGAGGGGGAAAAAACACCCATTAAATTTCCTATTGCAACAGCAAACTCGGAACATCAACCTAACATTAGGGACAGCAGATAATTCACCCTCAAAAACAAAGCAAAAGGCGACGCACAATCCAGCAAACACAACATCTGGAGCCCCTGCCTGCCAAAACAAACTCCAACCGGCTACTTTTTTTGTGTGAAAAGCTCACGGTGCCACAGCACATCGCAATCAGATTGCTGAGAGAGCGAGTGATAGAGGCAGAGACACAATAAAATGAAGATGACAGAAGTCATCAGGGTGCTGTGGACCCAATAGTAGAGCTCAAGAAGCAGAGGTCTGTGCTCGAGCTTGCTGTGATTTTTTTTTTTTAAGGCAGAATAAAAAAGGAAAACCAAAACCCAACAACAACAAAAATTTAACAACCACCCCAAAGTCGATAATTCAGAGGAACTGCTCAGCGAGTAGTGGTTTCAGAGACCTGATTAAAAACACACACAGCTTAGAAAAACGTGCCGATTTCAAAATTAATGAGGGCGCGGTGATTTTGGGCCAAGCCATTGTATCCTCATCCAGCCGCCTGTGTGAGACCCCCCAGGAGAGACATCCCATCACACCACCTGACATCCAGAACTTGGATCTTCCCTGCACAGCCATCCCGGATCTATAATTTCCTTCTGAGAGTGGCATTTCCCATCCTTGTGCTCATGATGCCATCGATTTGCTTGGCTCAAGGAGAAGGGGAGATTCCAAGATGAGTCCTCCCAACCCAGGCTTTGCATCCCCATACTTCTCTACTGGGAATTACTGGTATTACTTAGTGGCACCTACTGGTTTTGGCTTCATCATCAGCTAAATGTGCTCTTGCCATCACCTGAGCAAATACTGCTGGAGATAAAATGATACCTATCAGCCAGGCGAATTCACAGGCTCTTGGGCTGCCCTAAACTTGGACTTTCTCAAACAGCAGAAATGCATTTGCAAGACACTTTCCAGAAAGAAAAGCAAGGCAGAGCAGGGACCAAGACCCTGCCTCAGGTACAAAGACCAGCCTTCTTTTTGGAGAGGGCTTTTGGAGAAGGGTTAGGGTGGGTGTACTGCCAGAACATAGAGAAAAGGCAGATTCTCTCTCAGTGACTATTTCTGCGGACTGGTGGTGGCCCATTGGGAGGCGGGATGTGCCGATGCCTCGTGAGAATTTCATTGTTCATGTGCTCTCGATGGGCTCAGAGCTCTTCTCCACGCGTCTGCTCCAGAGCGAACTTTAGAGAACAAACACTATAAATGGAAGGCTTTTAATTCTTAATTTATTTTTTTAATTAAGGATGAGTCCAGTCCTAATCCTCAGATGTGAACACCCTGGGATTTGGAGCCGTTTGAAATCTGGCTCTGCGTTTTCTGTCTTTAAGCTGACGTTGGTTTACATAAGCCAAGACAATGCGTAATCAGCCCATCAGCCACCCAAAGCCTGAACATCAGTCCAGAAATCTGCTAAAGCTCCAAGAAGGATGTTCATCCTCTTCTTCTCACCCATCTCAGCTTGGCGAGGGGACCCAAGATCCAACTCACACCTCGCCCTAGGGTTGGTGGCATCACATCAGTGTCCCTGGGACACCTCCACCTGTGGCACCACAGACCCCACAGAGAACCCTCAGTTTTGGGTCATGCCCAGGAGCTCCCCCCATGCCTCCCAGTTTCAGCCGGTGCTGTTGGCTGCGGGCGAGCAGTGCCGTGTCTCTGCCTGGCACTGCTGCTCCAGGGGCATAAATACAGCCTGTGACAGCGAGAGGAAGCGACAGGGAGTGTGCTATTGTGTTTATTTATAAACTGAATTGCAGCAGGATGATTTGTTAGGCTAAAGAGGAGAAAAAGTGAGGAAACCTGCCTGAATCAGAGACAAATCTTAACGACACTGGGGAAGGAGCCTGCTCCTCAGCTTAGCTGCCCATTCATCCATTAAAATCCCGCTGATTTATTATCCCGCCTGACAAGCAAGCCCAGAAAGCAGGGGGAAGTTCAATTCAAGTTTACAAAACTCTTTTTGTCATAAAAGCCTGAACAAAGACATCAATCACTCCTTTAATTCACCCATGTCACTCTCCGAGAGGAAAACTGGCAGAACGCTCTGCTTCCTCCTCCGGCCGCTTGACGATGATTTCACCTAATTGGTTCAGTGTTAAGTAACCTAAAGGAATGCAAGGCGTAATTAGATTTAACGTTGTTTCCTCAAGATACCCACATGTCCTTCAGGTCATACATCTTACTAATGTGTTTATACATACAATGTCTCCATTAGCTACTTTTTTTTTGTTGTCGAGTGATTTTTCTCGGAGATAAGTGTTAGATTAAACAAAACAGAAAACACAGGCGGGTGACTGTGTTTTATGGGCTCCAAAAGGCGACTCGAGGTTGGTTTGGTTTAACAAATAACAGCCCCAAGATGACTCTAATAGGATCATGCTCCTGTTAAAACACACGATGGGCGACTAACGAGAGGAAGAGCCCGGCACGGAGGATGGGGAGGAGAGAAAAGCTTTTGATTAGAGAGGAATGCAGTTATTACAAGATCAGACGGATGGAGGAGAATAAGAGAGAGAGAAAGGCAAGGGATAAAAAAATCAGGAAAATTTCAAAAGGTTGAGAAAAGAAGGAAACTGCTTTGGATTTTTTCTGTTTTTCTTTTTTTTTTTCCCCTTTTGTAACTTTTACCGTTATTTGGGGGGGTGGGTGGGGGGAGGCTGTAACATACCTTCCTTTTTTTAGATCTTCCTTCTGCTTGTAAGGTCCTAGTGCACTGCTCCACGCATTCAGAGAAGCTCATGTTACTGTGGTCAGCGCTGTAATCCAGGTCTGCTAGTCTGGCCAGGGAAAGGATATAGTTACAGGCTATTCTCAAGATGGCCAGTTTGGACAACTTTTGACCATAAGAATAGCAGGGAACCTAGAAAGGGTAACAGGGAAAAAAAAAATAATTAAAAATTAGGCCAGATAAACAAAATATCTTGCTTGAAGCATGACAAAACAACTGTAGGTTATTTTCTTAGCAGTTTTTTACATAAATAGGAACTCTAGTGATAAAAGGCCATATGGTCCCAACAGGTTTTTAAGAAGAACTCCCCCGCTGATCTCCATGGGGATGAAAGCAGCACGAAGCCTCTTGATTTCAGCGGGGCAGTTCTGCTTAAAATGCAATGGCAGGATACGGCCTGGGACGTCTGCCTGCCGTTCAGTTCACTTCTCAGAGGCCCTGTTTTTCTCAGAAGCCTGCAGTCCCCATGCCACCCAGTTACTCATCTTGATTAACTTACTCCCTGCAAGCAGCTCCGGTGCCATCACAGGTTTTGCAAAATAAGGCAATAAGGGGGGTATGAGCAAATATATCACAACCTGGTGGTTTTGTGCTCAAACAGCATCGATCATGACTTCCAGCCCATGTAAAAACACGATGCTGTTGTAGGAACAGGACCTGGAGGCAGTAATTCCCACCTGCTGAAACAACCTACCCTCACCTCCCAGAACAGACCAAACCACAGCCTGGTTCAGGGCCCTGGCTGTATCTTACGCAATTTATTTCTTTAGCCTTGAAGATTTCCAGTGTAATGTGAAACATTCAAACGATTCAAACTAAACAGCATGTGTCTAAATAACTGAACAGTATAGGTTTCCTGCTGCAGAAGGTTTGACTGCTTGTCGACTGCGATCCAGCAAAACACTACATATGTGCTCAGTTTTAGGAGCACAATGTCGACATGTCCAGCTTAACAAGAGATCTTCTTCTGAGTTCAATAGGCTTGGGGCCCCGTTCGCTAGCTTGCAAAATTGCTAAGGGTCATTCAGCCTTTAATGCACAAGAGTCTATTGCCCACAGGAAACTGGAGCCGGGCATTTATCTGAAATCCATCCTAGCCACTCAGGTTGCCTGACTGCCTGTCAATCTAAATTTTCAGACCACATCAATCACTGGAATGCCTCTATGTCCCTCTGCCATCTGCCTCTGTACCAGCCTCCATCCTCCTCATCCCTCTAGGGTGTCACACTCTGCTTAGGGTTGAAGATATTTAACGCTTCTTGTCATGCTTGCGCCTCAGCTTCTCTTTTCTGCACGGAGATGCAAAGCCAGGCTCATCCCTGGAGTGATGTCCCTGACTTTACATAAGGTAAGATGGGTTCACCACCTCCACAAACCCCAGAGCGGCCGTATGTAGATGCCAAGGAAGGTGCAGAACAGCTCAGGCATATATAGAATTTCCCCAAGTATTCTGCCAGGCTCCAACTAACACTGGCTCCATGACCTCAGCTAGATGTGCCTTCCCCGTATTTAGCAACCCATGAGAGGTCTTTATTGTCCCTGAATTTGGTCTGGTACACGCAAAGTTTTCTTCCCAGTCTATATAACACTTTCCTTCTTTTGCTTTTTTTGAACTTGGCTCCTACTGTCTTCACCTGAGGTCCCCCAGTATCTGTACTAGAAGAGAGGACAACAGATTTTTATTCACCTCCTCTGTGACACATATTTTTAGTCCTTCATCATCTCTTCAGCCTCTTTTCCAGAAGAAAAAGATCAAAACTCCTTAGCAGACAGTTGTGTGGAAGCCATCCCATACCTTTGCTGACCCTTGCTGCTCTTCCCTGAACCTTTCCTAGTCCTTTTGGAGCTGAGATGATCAGAACAACGCACAGTATTCATGTTGTGGATGCTCTGTGTATTTATCTAACAGATGTTTATGTTCTCTGTTTTGTTTAATATTCCTTTTCTTGTAACTCTTGATTTGATTTGTGACCATTATGAGGCACTGACCCCAGACTTCCACTGAACCACCTAGAGAAACCCTGAGGTCTCTCTTCTGAGATAACAGTCAGCTCAGGGTCTATCATTTCATATGTGGAATCTGGTATGTTTTTTCCCATGTGCATCACTTCACTTTATCAACATTGTATTTATTTCATCTGCCATATTATTACCTAGACACTCAGAGTCATAAGGTCCCTCTGTAAATGTTCTTATCTTTGCTATCTTTAGCAAACACCAGTACCTTTTGCTGCAGTATTGCCAGCAAACTTCCTATCGCACTGCTCCTCCCCTTTCCAGGTCATTTATCAACACACTCAGCAGCACTGCTCACACAGTCACAATGTCAGGTGGTGGGACCTTTGAGGTCTCCAACCCAACTCCTGGCTCGAAGCAGAGTTAAGCTCAGAGTCAGACCCTGGTTTGTCCACTTGTGACATTCCTCCTCGCAGGAACCGGCCCCTTCTCTCTACCCACCGTTCCCTGACTGTCCACTCATTGCTAATCAACACTCCTGTCCAAGCTGCTCAGCTTCTTCAAATGCTCCTAGGGAGGAGCTCTGTCATAATACTTATGGAAATCCAAACCAACCACAATTGGTTGGATCACCCTTATCCACGACCACGTGGATTTTAATGCTGTTGACCCTATGGGCTATTTGGCTTGTATGATACAGCTGAGGTGCCGAGCAGTATCCAACCTCTCCAGAAGCAAGCCAATAAACTTCAAAGGGCCTTTTTATTATACACACCATCTGCTACTGATACCCCCGAGGAGGCAAGGAATCATAGAATAGTTTGGGTTGGAAGGGACCTTTAAAGGTCATCTAGTCCACTCCCCCTTGCAGTGAGCAGGGACATCGCAGAGAATCTATTTACTCTCTGGGAATACTCAGTGTCACTGCTGCATTGACCTCAGGTGGCAGTTGCACAGAGCAGAAACTTCCCTGCTGGTAACCCCAACCCAAAGGGACAGAGCCACTTCCACGCCCCTCCTGCTGGAAACAGCACTAGGTGTCCCATGGGATTTGAGATACACCCTGTAAAACCCTCTTTGCAAAGCTGGCAGTCAAGGAAAAGGCGAGGCTAAGTGTAGTCCCCATCGCTCCAGAGTGAATCAGAGGGGTAGCTGGAAATGGCTGCAGTCTGGTGGCACAAAGAGCCTCTTTTTGGTCAACAAAATCCCTCTCTAAATTCTTGCCTTCGCTTCTTTGCCAGCACTATGCACCCACCAACTGCGCTTGCCCTCAAGACCATAATACCTGGCCCCCAGATGCAATAAGCTGAGAGTTATTTTGAAAGCAAGAGCTTCAGGCAGCAGAAACACCCAAGTCTCTTTGGACGCTGATGTAACAAGAACACTGGAGATCCCAGATCAAACAGCAGCGTGAAAGACCAAAGCAAGATGGAAACTAAAATGGAAGGATTCAGTTAAATGTGGGAATAATTTCAGAATTAGAGCAAGAAGGAAGTTAAATCGAGTGGAAGGAAAATAGACCACGAAATCCTTGAGGCTGATGCACAGACGCTGTCCAGTTACAACACAAGAAGGCAGGCTAATGTCTTTTTTCCTCATCTGTTTTGCTCTCTTTCTTTTGTGTTTTGTTTTTATTTTAAAAAAAAAAGAAACAAAATAAAAACCAAACTGTTTTGTAGGACGTGTTTGCTACAAATTCCGAGAAAGATCTCCGTGCTAACACAGTTGACAAAACCCTCAACTGGGATTACACAACACTTTCCCCACATGCTGCAGCAAAGTCCAAACTGGAGCTGCCCTGTACATCCACGGGAAGAGATTCACCTTGAGCAGCTCAGATACCACCATGATGGGTGCAGGGCACTAACATTAGAATATAAGAGTTTTTGCCATGGTAACAGTGTTAGAATAACTATTTCATAGGAACCCTCCCTGTCTTGGCTCAGCTCCTGCCATTTTAATGTTTCCTTTTGAATTAAACATGGGAAATTGAGAGAGGAATGAGCCACTTAGTTCAGATCCAGATCCAAAGCTTCCCCAAGTGGTGGGGGAGGAGAAAGTGAACTTTGGTTTTATCCCTTCTTTAACATAAAGCCAGCAGAGAAGAGGGGACAGATTTGCACAAGCTGCAGTGAAGGGTGTCGATGAGACACCTGGATGCCAAGAAATTTTCAAACTCCCACCCAAAACGGAGTGGGTGTCTTAGAAATGGGAAAAATGCCTGATGCCAGTGTGGCCACACAGGTGTAACCTTCCCAGCTCCCACGAGGTCTGCGCTACACAGATTTTCGGCAGGAGGTAATGCGAGCAGCCATCCATCACACTCCTGGTGGGCACCAAGCCCTTTCTTTCTGTCACCTTCTTTCTCATCACGCCTGAGTCGAACAGACGTCAGTGCTCTGGTGGGAGAGCTGCAAAGATGAGAGCTGAGCAGGTCCGTTCAGAGCCAGGAGGAACCAGGGGAGAGCTCAAGTTCCCATGCAGTTAATGAAAATATTTCCCTTATCTGACCTCACTGGTTTCTGCCGAGCGGCAGTGCAGCTCACCATCTTGCCTGCAACATTTGCAATGATTAAAAGGAATTAGGAAGAAATTGCAACCGAAATTTCACACTGATCCAAAGGAATGCAGCTGTCTGCTAGAAAGGAAAGCATACTGGCACGGTCCTTGGCTTTGCGAGATCGGCACGGCCGTGGGCTGGGACCAGCAGGAACCAGAGCTTCAGCCAGAGGATGTTTGTTGGTTGTGTCTGCGAAGGGCTCTGCAGAGTCTCACGGATCTTATCAGTGATCCCCAGGCTGGCAGGGGCTGAAGCAACACAAGATGAACACTCTTGAGACATATTCCTGTGCAGAAGAGCCCTTCTTTGGCAGGAAGATAGGACGGGATGTGACTTAACATGTCTTTTCCATCTTTGACGTCTGTGATTCAGAGGCAGCGCCCTTGGAAGACCAAAGATGCTCCCTTTGAAGTCCATGGGAAATCTGTCGCGCACTTGACTGAGCAGTGCTCGGCCCGCAGCCAGCCCTCTCGAGGAAGGCAGGGCTCCACTGCAGCTCCCCAGAGGGTCACTGTCATCCACCAAAGACATGGTCTTGGAGTTGATTCTCATTCAGTGCACAGGAGAGACTGTGGGATGAGGTTGGGGAACAACTAGAGAAAAAGATGGGTGAGAGGGTACAATAACCACCCCTGCCATATGAGAGTGCAGGGTATGTTCACCATGATGGGTCTGCGGGGAACAACCAGGACCATCTCATGGACTTTAGGAGCGTTAAACCAGTTCACGCTGTTCAGCTTCTGGCTGGGTAGCTCTGTCCTTATCAATAAGGTACAATTTCTATAAACACCCTCTGGACCTGTACAGATAATGTCTGTAAAGCCAAGTCCACTCTGCTTTTATGCTGCATGAGAGCGCTGGAAGAAAGAAGGGTGTCGGGTGCTGGGGTCCAGACCTCTCCGTTATCATGCTAGAAATGGGACTTAGCAGCACAGACTTGCACAGATCCCCTGCAGTCCCCCTCCCCAGGACAGCATTTCAGCATTTGGCTGCCTCTTCTCTGCATCCAAACACACTGTGCAACTGCACTGTCTCATTGCTTGTGCTGCACCTCCTGCCAAAAGTATTTCCAGAAGGTTCATATAAATGTCCAGTGTTTAATAGTTTTGGCTTTCATACATCCCTCCTTCCACCCTGGGGTGAGTCAGACATTTCCCAGGGTTTAGACACCTTGGGGAAAAGGCAGCAGGTTGGGGCAGCAGGACTGCTGGTGTTCCTTGCTTATTGGTCCTGAGCACAGGGGAAAACTCTCTCTCTCACACCATCCCAAAGTATCTCCAGGGCTGGTGTACGTGGAACTACTGGGAGGAGGAGGAGAAGAAGAGAAGTTGTGGATGCCCCATCACTGGAAGTGTTCAAGGCCAGGCTGGATGGGGCTTTGAGCAACCTGATCTGGTGAAAGATGTCCCTGCCCATAGTGGGGGGGTCAGACTAGATGATCTTTAAGAATCCCTTCCACCCAACTCATTCTGTGATTCTAGGAGTAACGGCCTTAAGAAGCTGAAAGCCTTGCACAGAAGATCACTGCCTGTTTTCAAGATGTGTTACATTGTGGAGCATGTTTGGGAAGGGTTTGGTGCCAGCCTTTCTTTCCACCCAGTTCCGGGGGGGGAGGTGAACACATATGGGGGACCTGTTGGTTGATGGACTACTTGGTGTGTTCAGATTCACCAGCAAGGGACTTGGCTTCCCTATCTTGCTCTTGACAGCTACATTCCCTGAGTCCTCCCTAACATCCCAGGTGGGACGATGATGATTTATACAGCTGTATGATGGAAAAACCTGCAAGCATTGCTGGGACGTCCTTTCACAGTCCTGCCAGACCCCTTCAGTGCAACTGGTTATCAGTGGGTGGATCTGGCAATCACAGTAATGGCACCGTGGAAGTAGACACCTTCCATGGAGTGCCTGAACTTAGGATGCTGGAGAACCATGATGTGTGGTTCAGGGCCACCAAGCAAGTTGCAGCTACCAGACGGGCAGTTTTGATGCCTGCAAGACTACTCCCAGTGCAGCAGCAGAGCCTGCTGCTTGGCCTTGGTCCCCAAATACCCCTCCTCCTGCTCACAGCACAGCAGCAGCCAGCTTCCACCAATGGTTCCTCCATGCTGCTGATGCTCACTACACTGAGCTGGATCTTTGGGGCAGCACGGCACAGGTTTGAACCCTGCAAGGCCAGATCCTGCTTTGTGGATAAATGGCATGGTTCTCAGGGGAGTGCTCTTGGAGAAGGGCCCCAAAGAATCATAGAATGGTTTGGGTAGGAAGGGACCTTTAAAGGTCATCTAGTTCCAACCCCCCTGCAATAAGCAGGGACACCTTCCACTAGATCAGGTTGCTCAAAGCCCTGTCCAATCTGACCTTGAATGTTTCCAGGGATGGGGCATCTACCACCTCTCTGGGCAACCTGATCCAGCTTTTCACCACCCTCACTGTAAAAAATTTTTTCCTTATATCTAGTCTAAATCTACAGGCTTTTAGTTTAAAACCATTGCCCTTTGTCCTATCAGAACAGGCCCTACTAAAAAGTCTGTTCCAATCTTTCTTATAAGCCCCCATTAAGCACTGGAAGGCCACAATAAGGTCTCCCTGGAGCCTTCTCTTCTCCAGACTGAAGAACCCCAGCTCTCTCAGCCTCTCCTCATAGGAGAGATGTTCCATCCCTCTGATCATTTTTGTGGTCTCCTCTGGACCCGCTCCAACAGGTCCATGTCTTCCCTGTGCTAAACACACAGTACTCAAGGTGGGGTCTCACCAGAGCGGAGTAGAGGGGGAGAATCACCTCCCTTGACCATCTGTGGGTGTCACAGTGTCAGATGCTCCGCAGAGCTCTATTCCAGTCAGTAATGGGCAGCTATTTCATGCTATGGGTGTGGGAGGCTTTTGTTTCTCTGCCACCAGACTCCAGCGGTGGGGAACAGGCAGCCCCGTGCTAGCAAAGCAATCACAGCAGCTTGAAAGAAAGCCTCATCTCTGCCTCGCCACAGGCAGCGAAGCATCCAGCCAGGGACCAAACCTAGCTTAAAAATACCAACAAGAACAAAAGAAGCATCGCTCAGGCGGGAGCACTAGTCCCGACCAAGGCGCCTTCGCCTCTCGGGTGGGTCCACGCTGTCAAATAACCGAGCTCCCAGTTCCCTCCCAGCTCCTGGCTCCCCCATCGCTCACATTGCAAAAACATGAGTTCACTCCTTGGAGCGAATGAATTGGCTTCCTCCAAACAAAACCTAGGTGTGGTGCTGGGTGAGTTCACCCCAGGGATCTCTTCCAAACGGCAGTCTGGTTAATGCTGCCCCAGGCCTGGCTCTGTTCCATTTTGGACAGTCCTCCTGAACTATTCACCGGACGTTTTGCACCCTCAAAGCCTCCTGCACATCCTCAGGGCATGCAACACACACCCACAGTATCATGCATGAAAAAGATCACACTGCTGGGCTGCAGCAAAGCTCTTACCTTACTGCAGGCTCTTTGAACCACCTCCCAAAACAATAACTACACAGAGGACTACTGGGGTATCACAGGAGAAATCCCAGGGCCATTGGTCACAGAAAATCTCCTCTACAAGGGGCTACCCTCAAGCACTATAGTAGTAGTCATCATCTCCATCTCTGAGGTCCAATGGGTCCAATTCATCTGGGGAATAGGAGAACAAGCTCCACCTGAGCTAATGGCATTACCCAGCCCCACCTTGGCCCTGGTGATTCTTCAGTCACTGGCCACTGCTGGCCACCACGGGGTTTTCCACTTCCTTGCTCTTGATACTTAGGCCTAGGAGCTGCCCCCAGCCTGTGGCCAGCTGCAAGGAGCACAACCCTCCCGCAGCACACGCATCCCTACAGGGTACGGGGGACAGTGCAAACGGGCACCAGGGTGGGATATATCACTTTGTGAACTCACGTGGCATGGACTGAAGGAGATGCAGGTCAGGAATAAAGAGCCTGGGGGGCTCTGCTGCAAGGTACCAGAAAGTGTCCCACCTCCCCACCACGGGGACCACAGACCAGAGAGGAATTTGAGAGCTGATTAAAGCAGGGAGCGGAGGCTGGATTCAAAGCCCAATGGAGAAAAGCAGACTCTTTCCTCCAATTTCAGCAGGAGCCGTAAAAAAACACAGAGGTTAACTTGGGGTGGCTGCAGCAGGCAGAGCAAATACCTCCCGACAGGAGTGGGATTTGTAGCAGAGGATAAAATGTGTTAGACAGCAGCCAAGGGAACAAACAAGCCCCGTTCTTGGTGACACACAGTCATTGTTTTCAGGATTTTTGTCCTCTTGTCTGGTTTCTCCCTTATTTTCTCTCCCCTTGTGTTGCTGCAGGCCAGTATTTTGTCATCTTCTTTAGCTGTTAAACCACAGTGCCACCCCGTTCTGCCCCAACCAGGCTCTAAATAACCGTAAGCGTCACTCTGGACTGGCTGAAACCACCGAGATGCTCCAGTTAACGCTGTGCTGTTCGATGACAACGCGCAGCGGTGGCACCACACGTGGCGAGCAACGTGTGGAGGACGCTCCAGCCCTCCCGAAGCGCAGCAGCATCTCTCCAACTGCCATCACGGAGCAGAGCCAAACCTTCCTGCCCAGCTGTCACCCCCAGGGAGCTCAATGAGTGGTTTGTCTTCAGGAGCTGGGTTTTAAGGCATCTTAGGGTTTCCTGCTGGTGGGATCATGGGGGGATGAATCACTGGGAACAGGGCTGGGCGATGTCAGCAGGTGATGGAGGAAAGCTCTCAGCCTCCCCACCACACAGTTAGGACACGCCAGCGACACTGGTTGCATATGGTGTCCCGCCTGCAGAGGTGACAAACCACAGCCGCCTTTGGGATGACACACAAAGAGGGCGAGCACGTAATAATGCATCCCCAGAATAGTCTCAGCCTCCACCGGCTTGTGGCTAAGGCACTGCTCAAGCCGCAGGTCCTGCCTGCATTTAGTGTCTGGCTTGTCCCTTCAAACCCCTGCAGTCAGCTTGCCCCCATGGCACCCCAGAGCAATGCAACCTCCTCCTGTGGCCTTGAGGCTGCTGCTCCTGAGGTCCACTATGCTCTCAATGGGAGTGAGCAGGGTCTGCACTGGTTTAACAACAAGCCACAGCAGCCACGTGCATGCCGGCAGCAAAAAGTGAAAGGATGCTAGCGGGGGAAAAAGCCTCCACTCCAGCAGCTAAAAAGCCCTATAAAACCCTAAAATATCTCCAGAACCCACATGAGTGTGGAGAGCGAGGCTGTCAGCTGCTAAAGCAGAGAGCGCCCTGGTAATGCAGTGGTGAAAAGATTTAGAAAAACGCCAATATACTTCAAGGGAAAATAAATGTCTGTGGACACATTTGCTCCCGGCGCAGACTCTAGCTCGCTGTGGCTCGTTGCGTTGCTTTCTTGAGGAGGAGCTGGACAGCAGTGCTCCAGAGAGAAACCAGATGTGCAAGCCTAGGCAGGCTCCAGATCAGGAAGGCTGCTGTGGTTGTCTCCGTCCATCGAGGGAGAGTTTGCTGCCACCTTAGGGTCTGTCAGCACAGCTGAGAAGCTCAATCGCAACTCCTGTGAGTGCAATATACTGGTGGGAGTTGGGTTGCTTGGGTGCCCGCTGCAGCTTAATGGTGGAGAGCACCATCTCCTTCTGGCCAAGGCCCCCAGGCAGCTAAGTCCATGCTGTAATAAACATTAAGATGGTTCAGTTTCACACTTGGGATGTGCTGGAGTAATAGGCTCTTGCTGCCAAAAGGAGTTTGCAGACAAAAAAAGGAGCCAACGTTGTTGGCAACCATAGCTTGGCCTGGATACCAGTTGTTCTGAAGATGTGCAGTGGTGGTGTTTCATCTTGTCTCCTCCGAATGGTTGCACTGCTTCATGAACTGGAACATCCACCAGCACAAGGGCACTTCAGATGGAGGAGGAGATGACCCCGGGTTCTTGTGAACTCAGTGCTGCGTCTCTGTCTGCATCAGAGATGTTTGGGTTTGTTGACGACACACAATGGCAGGGAGAGGGAGAGAAAAAGGATGGATGTGGCAACGCATCACGTCACTTATGGGGGTCCTGGGGCAGCTTGGACAGTGTGAGAGCCACTGACCAGCACCTGCCAGGGCATCTGAGGGCAGGAGACCAGAACTCTGGGTAAGAGCTGCCCAGTCGTGGGGACAGGGGCAGCACTCAGGAGGAACACCCAGAAAGGCAGCAGCAGAGGGAGAGAAAAGTACAACAGAAGTATCTCCACCGTCTCAAAGTGTTTTAGAGCAGGTGAGTTGTTTTCCACAGGGAACTACACTGTTAGCCTCAGGAGTCCACTGTCAGTGGAAGGATCATTTGGACAAATGATGCTTGGGGGACTGAGCGGGGGGAAATCTCTTCCAGACTGAGTAGCTGAAGATGACAAGTGCCAAGACTAGGGGGAAAGAGTTGTACCTCAGGAGCATCTACTCTTCAACCCCACTTCAGTGTTATGGCCCTATGGTGAAGGCAGCAGCTCAATACAGAGAGGGAGAGGGATCCTTGATCCTGCTGGCTATGACACCAAGGGACGAGCACAACGGCATGCCACGTCTCTCTCAACAGCAGGGAGCTTCCCAGAGCCGGCAGCTGTCCGTCTACCTCCCACCTCTGAGGGGACCCTGGCCTCAGAGGTGAGCCAGGGACAGCTAAGTGCTCAGGGACACGGCTGGATTAGCCTCTCCTTGTGTGAAATGACTGTGGTCGTCTCTTCCTCCACCAAGAACTGGGGAAAAAAAACACACCACCCCTTCCTGCCATCTGGAGAGCTAGCCGACACAAGCCAAAACATGTGTGCCATATGTACACAGCTGCGGAGCGCAGGGATGCCGCTGTCAGCCCATCTGCCCGGCACACTGCATGCCAGCCGCTCACCCTCGGGTGGGCTGCCAAGATGGGGAGGGTGTCCTGCAGAGAGGCATGGCGTGCCCTTCCTCCTCCTCCTCCTCACCAGGCATGGATGCGCTCCCTGTGGCATCGCTGTGGGGGGCCTGATCCTGCAAGCATTGGGGTTTTATCTCATGCATGCTAGCAAGGATGGAGATCTCCAGCCACGCTCATCCAAGTAGGGTGGGGAAAGGGACGACACCTGTGTGGGTGCTGGGTACCAGTGGCTGAGCGGGGCTCCTGCTTCCAGTGGCTCCACATCCAGCTCCCAACCCCTTCCCAAAGGAGCACAGGGCTGGGGCCAGCTGCGTGCAAGCGCAGCACTCTCCCGTGCTCCTCGCCCGCCCGTCTGCAGGGAGGTATCGGTTTCAGTGCCTCAGGAAAAGCCTCCCAGCTGCTTAAGAGCCTGATACGTGATGACAAGGAGGAGACTAACCGAAGAACAAGAAGTAAACCGAGGTCTGCGGCTGATGGCACACAGGGATTGCCTCCTGCGTGGGGCTGAAGGCCCTTTGTATGCTCGGGGATGTGAAAAGACAGCAAGACAGAAAGCCTCCCTACTGCGTTTATCTCTACAAACGCATCTCTCCGTACTCCTGCTTCCCAGCCCTGATGATCAAGATGTGAGAGAAAGCAAGGTCCTCTCCTCTGACTCAAACTTCTCAAAGCCCTCTCCGCCGGCACCGGTGTGAATGATTTGAGTGACAAGCCAGCGCCGCGCGTATGTGCAATGAAGCTGACTGTCACCTGATGTCACGTACGGCACCAAGCATGCCGTTGGCAGCCCAACAAGAAATGAATCCAAATGTCATCCAATGATGGTCAGGACAGCCAGCCCACCCCTCAGCAAATTGCTAGGAAAACCTTGCAGCAAACATTTCCCGGAGAATGATTTCTTTCTCTCTGCAGAGCGAATACAGCTCTGCCAGTATGTTCCTGTGCTGACCCTAGAGACTGGCTTTCATGGGAAGAGAGGACAGCAACTTGTTCTCCAGGCTCTTTGGGCTCCCAGCTGAGTCCAGGGCTGAAATGATTTATGGAGACAGGGCCAAGGCCAGGAATCTGAGGCTTTTCAAGAGTTGCCCATTTCCCAAAAGAGTGCGGCTTTAATTTGTTGCTTGCCTGACTTCTGCTTGAGGCTCAGCCTAGAACAAGATTGCCAGTGATTTGGGAAATCAGTGCTACTTCCCCTTGCGGTTTTGGTGGTGTAGATGTCTGTCCACGGAGAATTAGACTGACACTTCCAAGTGCGTTACACACAGTCGCCAAAAAACCGAGATACGGAAGCAGCTTATAGAAACAAAATATATCAAGTCTGGAGTTTGCATCTACAAGGGGTGGCCTCTCAGCATGGGAGGGACAGCATCCAGCACACACTGGATTACCGTGATTATAACAGGAGCTGTCAGATCCCACCACCGTGGGGTGATTAAAAATGCTCTAGTTTAGACGCTCATCAGTAATTCTCTCCTGACACACAGCCCCAGTCGCAGCCTGAGCTTCTTACCGAGGTCGGAGCTGGAAGTCTGTTTGCAGAAGTAGATGACGGGGAAGGATTAACTCTTGGGGTGCAGTGACCCAACACACAGCAGCCAGTGAGAAGGGCTGCAGGCATCACACAGGAGATGGGAACAAGCAGAGCTCCTCTAAGCAGAAAACAGGATTGATTCCTAAAGCGAGCACACTTGGGGAATGGCTTGGATATGTAATGTCTGAGAGATGGTAGCCAAAAGCCTGGGGGTGTGAGCCCCCCTGCAAGCAGAGCATGCTGCTCCCACTGGGATGGAGGGACCATCCTGGGAGAGGTGATGGTCAGCACCTCTCACGGTCAGACTCATCCGTAGCTCCCAGCCCTCGAAGCCCTGCGCGTCTCCTCCTTCCTACACACCTGGAATAGTCCTGTCAGCAGTGACTGGAACGGCAGAAAAGCCGGGACAGCTGGGCTTGCACAGTGTGACAGCACGTCTTTGTCTATCAGTGAGCTGTTACAGGGTGCCTGCACACAGAACTAGAGGGCTGAGTATAGGGGCCGGGGCACCGATTTATCCTTATGGGGAAGATACGAGAACCTTGCGGGTTCTCTGGATCTCTCCCCACCTTCCACATGTCGGGGAAGTGATGGAGGGATTTTGCCCAAAACTTCATTTACCTTTCTGAAGCTCCACCCTGCCAGTGAGAACATTATCCTTCACAGATGACCATAAGGATTTTCCAGACCTCTCAACAAGAACGCCCGGCACCATACACACTTCAAGCACACACTCCAGTTAAAATAATAGGAAACTAACTGGCAGGGGACCCAACTTGGCTGGAGCACACGGGAAGTTTCAGAGGTGGCTGTAGGAACCCCAAGGGCCCTGAGGGGTCAGGCACCCTGCACAGAAGTCAACAGGAGCATGTTGCTGCCCAAAATCCCAGTGATCCCTGGGATCTGCCCACCCCAGCAGAACTAGCAAGTACACGTGCTCCTGGTACAGGAGCATCACCCCAGCTCGCAGTTTGGCCAAGCGCCTCTCTCCACCCTCTGTTTTCACTTGGAGGGCTTTCTCGGTTTTGTTTCATTTCCCCCCCCTCCATGCCAATCTATCTCCGGGGGGCGGGGGAAAAAAAAAAAAAGTCCAAAAGTTTCTCACTGCAAGCAAATTAAAACTCCTTATTTATTTATCTTGAGTGTTAGCATAGCTCTAGGGTTGGTACTTCCAGGCATTTTGTACCGACTTCCCCTTCTGTCAGGCGTCCACTCCAGGCTCCTGCCTTCACCCCCCCGGCCTCAGGCGTGCGGCTTTCCCCGCGCCCTGCGCACCCATCAGCACCCCTCGGGCGTCCCCAGAAAGCAGAGCAGCGGGTGTTGGGGTGTGTGTGTGTGTGTGTGTGTGTGTGTGGAGATGGGGGAAGGAATTTGCAAAGCGATGCCCGGCGCCCCCCGGGAGCCCCTCGGGCAGGCAGGAGCCGGTGGCGGGGGTAGGGGGGGGTGGCGGTGCCCCGTCCGTCCGGCGGCAGGTACCTGCTTGCGCAGCGCCTCGAAGGCGGCGCTGATGGTGTGGACGCGGGTCCTCTCCCGGGCGTTGGCCAGCAGCCGCCGCGTCTGCTGCAGGGCTTTGATCTCCGGCGAGACGCCGGCCGCCTCGCCCGGCCGCGGGCGCGGGGAGGAGGCGGCGGGCGGCGGCGGGCGGGCGGCGGGGGGCGGCGGCGCGGCGGGGAAGGCGCTGGCGGCGGCGCCGAGCGCGGCGGTGCGCGGCTCCCAGGGGGGCGGCGGCGGGGCGGCGGGGGGGGGCGGCGGTGGCGGCGGCGGCGGGGGGGGAGCGGCGCGGAGCCCCGTCCGCCTCCCGCTCAGCACTTTGAGCTCCACGCGGAAACTTTTGCAGCCGTGCTTGCGCCGCAGCCGCCGCAGCCCCCCCAGCTCGGCGGCGCAGAGGCGCGGCCAGGGCTCGCCCTCGGCCAGCGGCGTGCTCCGCATGGCGCGGGGCGCTGCGCGGGTGCGCTCAGCAGCGGCTGCTCCGCCGCTCCGCTCCCGCTGCCGCCGCCGCTCCGCTGCCGCCGCCGCCCATCTGCGCCCGCTCGGCCGCGGCGGGCAGCGGAGCCCCGGCGGGCCGGCTCCCTCCGTCCGTCCCTGCGTGCGTCCGTCCGTCCGTCCGCGGCTCCCCGCAGCCTGCCTCCCACCGCCGGCAGCCGGCCCGCCGCGCAGATGAGCGGCTTTAAAGAAACAGGAAGGCTGGCTTTTTTTTTTTTTTTTTCTTCCCAAAACAGCTGTGCTGCCAATCTCCTTTGTTCATCCCCCCCCCCCCCCCCCCCCCTTCCCTTCCCTTCCCTCCCACCCCACTCCCACTTTCTTCTTTAATCTCGCTCTTCCATGCGATGGAAGAGAAATCCTGCCCCCCGGAGACTCGCCGCGACCCACCGTGTGCGCTTCCCTGCCCCCCCCCCCCTCCCCCCCCGCCTCCCCCGGGAAATCGGTGATTTGCTTTGGTTTCCAACCCTCCTTCATCCCGCTTCTTCCCCTTTTATCACTCTTTTCCCTCATCAAGATCTTCATCTGCGAAGTGGGGGGTGCCTGGTTAACGTTGCCTTCCGAAATGTGCCCGGGAGCACTGAGGGCACCCGGCGGGACGGGGAGCTGGGGGACCCGGGGAAGCTCCAACGCCTCGCAGCTGTCCCCCCCCTCGCCGCTTCGCCTTTCACGGCTCCCTGAAGCCTTCGGTTGCTGCTCTGCTACCGACTTCGGCTCCACTTGGAAGAATTATTCCACAGTGAAGGGCTGCCCTGTTTTTCACAGGGATAACAAGGGACCCCGGACCCGTGGGTAATTGCTACCAGCCGTGGGCTGCCTTCTGCTGGCACCCCGAAACCCCTTAACTCCCCTCACCCCTCATGCCAGGGAGAGTAGCCCCAGCGCAGCAGGGCCAAGGGTCTCCACGGAGTGGGCAGGCAGGGTGGGAGGGAGGGAGGGAGGGATGGAGAGGTGCAGGGACTTGCCAAAGGTCACAGTCAGAGCTGTGGCACAGCTGGGAATAAACTGCATTTCACAGGATTGTAGGAAAATTCATGACAGAAGGGACCTCAGGATGTGCTCTGATGTTTTTAAAAGTATCTGTTATTTAGTTACCTGGCTTCTGGTTTCAAGTCACCTAAACCCCTTGGACATTAAAGACGTTTCAAGTCACCTAAACCCCTTGGACATTAAAGTCATACTGAGAATCAATGGGATGTAACTGTGAAGTCCTTGATGCACTGTGGAGAAAGGGATGTCGGTTCCTAACCCTCCTCCTCCTCCCATGGCATGTCAACCTAGCAGCCATCACCACCACACGGGGCAAGCAGAGGGAGCTTCTGTTGACCTAGTTGAGATCCACAAAGCAAGACAAGCTCTGCCTGGTGGCTAATGTCCTCTGCTTCGTGCTACTGGCCACTGGCCAGGCTGCCCCAGAGCAGACATAGCAAGAGTTTCTTCAGGTGGAGAGACTAGAGGTACTGGAGATAGTACTAGAGAAGATATGCTGAGTCCTGGTTCAGCACCATATCTGTAACAGCCGTGCTGCCTCCTCCATTAAATCCTCTGCCCCAACTGTCACTGCAGTTTGATTTTCTTTTGCAGAATGGCTTTAGGTGAGTCAGTTGAACTCAGAAGTGCCTGGCGTCCCAGTGTGGGTAGCATCACCCCCCTGTCTTGTGGTGGTGCTGGCAAACTGCTCTGGTATCCTCAGCTAGATCCTGTGAATTATTGCTACTAATGCCAGGGCATGCCCTAACGACCATTATCTCCATCTTTCATCTCTGAATTTCTCTAACTCTCAAAGATGAGAACCAGCAAAGCGCTTTTTGTTTGACCTGGTTTCTCCCAACTGTCCCAGTGAGTGGCAGTAGCACCAGCCCCTCCAGCAGGGTCTGTCTTTCAGTGGAAGCCTACGTCAAGCATTTGGTGACTCTTCTGACAAGAGAAGGAGGATTAAACCCAAGATCTTGGCCAAATTTCAGTCTCAGCCATTAAATTCTTCCTACCTAAAATCCCCCTGCTGTTCCAGCTTGACTCCATGGACCAAATCCATTCGGGGGGTAAATAGATGAAGCCCATTAAAACCAAAGGAATTTGCAGCCATTTACACAATTTGTTTTTCATGTCTTGCCCTTAAAGCGCGTGTATTTTCTGGGTGGTGGTTATATAGCTGCTCCCTTGGCGGTAGCTGCATTACGGAGTGCTTCCAAGAAGAAACCTAAACCTGAGTGTCCCTAGTCGCATAACTGCCTGTCAGACCTTCCCCTTCTCTCATTTTAGTATCCTTGTGGTTATGGGTATCAGAAGAGAGCTGGGGAGGCCTGAATCAGGGCTGAGTCACGACGGTCCTTGTCCCTCAGGGTGACACACTGTGTGGTGCATACAGCCCGTTCCTGTCTGTGCCCCGTTTGCAGAGGATACAGCAGTGGCAGCTGCCAACCACGGAGCACCGACGCCCTGTACGTACAAACCTTCAGTGAGTGCATTATCCTGCTTTCACTTCATTAGTTAAAGCAGTGCAAACTGCATGCGGACTCTTGTTATCATCTGATTGGGTTGCTCCTGTTTTCCTTGAAGGAGGTTGAAACTAAAGGTTGCTTGAGACTAAACTGGAGGGAGAGAGATTTAAACTGCAATGAAAGGGTCCATACAGCCTCTTCTACCAGCTTAAGTTATTTAGCTGAAAGTTACTCTTGAAGGTAAGCAAGGATGAATTTCCTGCAGAGTAAACCCTGCCCTTGCGCAAGCCATGGTAGCCCCAGAGCCATTGGCATGCTTTCCACCTGCAATGGAGATGGGCAGCAATGCCTGAGCTCACAGGGACCACCTTGCCTCTGGAAATCAAAGCAGCAGGGCCATGCTGGCATCATTATTTGGGCTAGGAGCAGTGCGGCCTCGTGCCATGCCACCGGAGCAACACGGCTTTCAGGACCGAATACAAGAAAATCTCCGGGCGGTGCTGGCTGCTCTGTGCCGTATGGATGCAGCAGCTCATTCTGCTGTGTGGTACCTACGCGTCAAAATGATAGCATGCGGTGAAAAACAGATGGAGGGAATTGCCTGCCTGTGGGGGAGAAGCGCAGAGTAACAGGACCATAATTATGAGTTGTAGCGAAACTTCTGACCTTTCCTTTCTGCGGATCATTCAATGTCAGCCTTGTGTGCACTCAGAGTTGCATTGTTTTAGCGGTCCTGAGGTGTCCTACAGGGCAGGTATTCACAGATACGGGAAGGCAGGTACCTGCAGGGCATAGGCACACACGGGGAGGTTTCATCTATGGTAGAGCCAAGTTGGTGGTCTGGCGCCACTGTCTGATCCCATTGTCCTGCCTCCTTCTCGCCGAACTCCCATTGCCTCCCTTTGCCAGCTCAGGGGACCTCTTTGCTCGGGGTGAGCAAAGCTAACCCGGTCCAGTCCCATTTAATATGCCTGGCATTTTGTGATGTGGTGGTGTGACCGTGGCTGCACACTGATGAGGTGGGAAAGGGGTTGCTCCTCTGCTTTGAGACCCACTGAGAAAATAACTTCAGCGCCAGCCAGGAAGCTTGCCATGCAACTCTGCTACCTCTGCCTTCAGGGGTAAATAAGTAAGGAAATAAACCCTTTGCCAGTCCCCTGTGAAAGACATAAGAGTCCTGGGTAAAAATCACTGGAGAAGTGTTAACCTCTCATCCCAGCATCCTCTGGTACTGCGATACTCAAAGTCATGGATTAACTCCATCCAGTATGGGGTCAAGCTCTCCCTGACGCTACAGCACCATGTCCTGAACTGGTCTGTCTTCTTCCTGTGGGTGAAACATCTTATTGGGCATCTCTGTGCTCTGCTAAAAATTGGTGTGGTTGAAAGAAATGACTGTGAAACCCCAGAATGTGTCTTCAGATAGTATCTTCTTTAAAAAGATAAATAAGTAGAAAGGAAAAGGAAATAGAAACAATCTAGTAAGTGTTTGGGGTGTTTGAAAGGCTTGTCTTCAGTGCTCAGGATAGACAATGGGGGAAAGACATGCTGCAGGTGGGTGCCAGGGAGATGTCTCCAAAGCAGAGCCTGAAGGACATGACATCTTCCCCAGGAAAGCATCCTGAGCATTTCTGAAAGTTGATTCAGCTGGTGACAGCTTTGTACTTTCTGAAAACCAGAACACACTTCCAAATCCAGTGAAAAAACAGAGCTCTGCACTTGTTAAAAAGGAACGTCTACTCTCATGTACATTTTCCAACATCCTCCTTAGGCAAGGGGAATTATTTTAAAATGCCGTTGAAGAGCAAAAACAGAAGTCTGATCGCAAGTGGCATGCTGAGTATATCAATGTAAAGTTGAGTCATCAAAGTGAGATTGAGATGCAGTCTTAATCCTTCTTCTTTTAACGTTTAAATATGTGTCATATACTCTGACATTATCATTAACAGTTTGACAGCATTTGAGCAGCTGTCTTTCTTGGGAGGTTACAGAATTTCAGTATGTGTTTTGAAGTGTGTAAGATATAAGAAATGAGCAGGGGAGAACTTTTCTTTTTTGCAATAAAAATTCCACCAGGAGCACATTCTTTTATTGTGAAGTATTTAAACAACAACAAAAAAAGAAATAAAAAAAGCTTGGCAGGCTAAAAGTTTGTCCAGTCCCTAATCTGGAAAAAAAAAAAAATGCACTGTTTTTATAGTTCTGTGAAAAATACATCTTAAAAATCGGCACTTTGAGAATATAGGCAGGAGAGGAGAGAAAATTTGAGAAAAGGCTGCTGAAACACATGTCTGTTATTAGTGAAGAGAAGAGAAACTTCTCCGGCATTAGGAAAACCCTGTAGCATTGCTAAATACCCATAAAATGTACAGTGGGAGTTGCAAGAACCTGTAAAGTTGGTGGTCTCTCATCAGTGGGGTTTTCTAAAGCTATTTGGAGACTTGGCAAATGTGCATGGGCAGAATTATAGGATAGTCCTCTTGGATGATATGAAACTGAGGAAGGATAGTGAAATGAGGTAAGGAAAGAGAATTATTCACACCCAATGTATATTGGAGTCATATCTGTCATTGACTTAAAATTGTATTTCTTTTTAAATGCTTGTTTTTAGCTTAACACAGTCAATATGCACTCAGAGGGAAAAGTGCTTATGACAGTCTGCAGCTTAATTTTATTCTCTTAGACTGAAAGATGACATTTAATCTTTCTCCTCTCCTCTCCTCTCCTCTCCTCTCCTCTCCTCTCCTCTCCTCTCCTCTCCTCTCCTCTCCTCTCCTCTCCTCTCCTCTCCTCTCCTCTCCTCTCCTCTCCTCTCCTCTCCTCTCCTCTCCTCTCCTCTCCTCTCCTCTCCTCTCCTCTCCTCTCCTCTCCTCTCCTCTCCTCTCCTCTCCTCTCCTCTCCTCTCCTCTCCTCTCCTCTCCTCCCCTCCCCTCCCCTCTCCTCCCCTCCCCTCCCCTCCCCTCCCCTCCCCTCCCCTCCCCTCTCCTCCCCTCTCCTCCCCTCCCCTCCCCTCCCCTCCCCTCCCCTCCCCTCTCCTCTCCTCTCCTCTCCTCTCCTCTCCTCTCCTCTCCTCTCCTCTCCTCTCCTCTCCTCTCCTCTCCTCTCCTCTCCTCTCCTCTCCTCTCCTCTCCTCTCCTCTCCTCTCCTCTCCTCTCCTCTCCTCTCCTCTCCTCTCCTCTCCTCTCCTCTCCTCTCCTCCCCTCCCCTCCCCTCTCCTCCCCTCCCCTCCCCTCCCCTCCCCTCCCCTCCCCTCCCCTCCCCTCCCCTCCCCTCCCCTCCCCTCCCCTCCCCTCCCCTCCCCTCCCCTCCCCTCCCCTCCCCTCCCCTCCCCTCCCCTCTCCTCTCCTCTCCTCTCCTCTCCTCTCCTCTCCTCTCCTCTCCTCTCCTCTCCTCTCCTCTCCTCTCCTCTCCTCTCCTCTCCTCTCCTCTCCTCTCCTCTCCTCTCCTCTCCTCTCCTCTCCTCTCCTCTCCTCCTCTCTTCTCTCTGGCTGTAACAGTGATCCAAGGTCTGAAAAATATGTTTTGTCAGTGTATCTCAGCAAAGAGCAAAGGGTGAGATGCTCGTGGCCCATTCACATCTCCATGAGGAGGACATTGCTGCTGCCCAGTGGCTTTCTAGTCTATCAGAAAGAAGTGCAGTGATTTCCAGAGGCAGATCAAATGAGGCTTGTGAGAAGAGCTGTGTAGTTATGCTGAACATAACGACCTTTGCAATATATTACATAAAGGAATAATGGAGTCCACGCTGCTTTAGTTGTATAAATAATAGCTGGACATCTTTTAAAAATATACGTTATGGTTTAAGCTGTGGACTTGATGCAGGTGTTACTGTATGAATTTATTTTATGTGGAAAGCTGGACTAAATACTCGTACAGGATCCTTCTGGCCCTAATATCTTTGAATCCCAATCAGGCATCTGACTTTCTAAAACATCAATGTACACCTTGGTGGAAGCCACTGGGTGCTTGGCAGTCTTGCAGACCGGTTTGCATGCATTCCGCTACAGATTGAGAGGCTCAATTTTATAAAAAACATCTTTGTTTAAAATTTTAAAAAGCCTGAAGTTCTCAGCCTAGCTCCAGTGGAAGTGCTACGTTATTCAGACCAGTGCCTTGACGCCTTCCTCCTGGTAAGGCAAGGCGAAAGATGTTATCTCCACTAACTTGCCAGGAGGCTTAACCACAGCATAGCAGCTTATACTGTGACCCTGGAGTTATCAAGGCCAAGGACAACTCTTCCACTGACATCAGCAAGAGCAGATACGGTTCCTGCATTTCAGGGTTATGAGATGTACAGGACATTGAAAAGCTGGATAAGGACCTGCAAAAATCTCAACTCTTTCTCCATCTGTGAGCCAGTCCACTGATTTATGCAGTTTCACTGGCAGCTGGTCTGGCTTCAGCCTGATCTGACCTCATCCATCACTGAAATGAGTAAAAATCTTCCCATTTGTTTGTTTAGGACCTGTCTGAGGCTGGGAGGCTGTTCATGCGGTCAGGAGAGGGGTTGTGTGTGGAGATGGACACAAGGTGCAGTCCCAGCTCTGCCAAAACTTCTCTTGCGGGTTGTTCCCTGTATGCTCCTGGTCTCCTGTGGATCCTGGCAAGCAGCAGTACTGTGTCCTTCCTTGCCCCACCCACCTCCTCACTGTGGTCCCTGTGCCCTGCAGCACCAGTAAGGAGCCCATTATCAACAGTAGCTCAAACTCTTCCTCCTTTAGCCAGTCAAGGCAGGGAGAGCTGAAGTGGATAATATTTTCTAGGCTTTTCAAACAATTACTGTTTACATCCAGACAAGAGAGATGGGCTTGTGCAAGCAGCCCCAGGCTTCTCTCTGCCTTAGTTTCCCCATGTGCATTGAGCATCCTTTGTGCTTTGCTGATTTTCTTTTTGGAGTTTCAGGTCCCCTCTCTCAGCCTGTCTCCCTCCAGCATTGCTTATTCTGTCTGGTCATTGAGAGCAAGCTTGTCCCTTCACAGCTGCCCCCCTACCCCCCGCATCAGCTGATAGTCCTGGTCAGCCTCAAACTTTACCCAGTTCCTGCACCACTTGGTTCACTTTGAAGCTCATGGCTAACTCTGAAATGCAGATAGACAAGAGGCTGAGATGACCTTGGATAAAGCTGTCTTCAGTGACAGTGTATACTTAGTGACAAATGCAGTAGCAGAAACAGAATGTTAAAAATTTCTGTGGAGAAACTGTGGCAGAAAAGAAAAAAAAAGGATGAGGTGTGAGGATGCTGAAGTCTTTCACTTAATATTCTTTTGGTCTAGAAAAAGGACAGTGGACCTTGAATAGAACATCGATACACAACAGTGTCTTTTCTAGTTCAAACCTATGTATTTTAGATGGAAGTTTACTTTTGTGGGTGAGGGCAAAGCAAGCACTTGTTTGCCGGATTTTTTTAATGGTTGCTGTTGAATGTGGTTTGCAAGGTCCCAAGAATTCCCAATGACTCTTAGTGGTTTCAGTAAAGAGAGTGCAATTAGAGGCACATTTGTTGTAAACTCTCTAGTCAGATGCTCCAGGTGTAAAAGAGCTTTTAATGGTGAAAAAGGTAGAGTACTACCGCTGAGAGCTTCATTTACATGAGCTGAGTACCCACATCTCCAGTGGGCAGTCACCAGGATGGTGCAGAAATCGAGGTCTTGAGAAGGTAGAGGATTCCCAGAGAGGCTTATCTTCATGAAGGAGGTCTTATCACCCTCTAAAGTTTATTATCATTTTCTTCTGTTAACCATTCATCAGAAAGGCTGAATTTATTATTGGAGTATATCAATAGTGTTACTTGGTATTTTTCCACAAAACATCATGTAGCAGCTTGTTTCTGGTTAAGTTTGAACTTCACATTGGGATACATTACTTTAGAGGCATGTTAGTGAATAAGGACATGGGAGTCCAGAGTTATGCTGTCTCAGAGTTACAAAATAGAAAGACTGTAAGAAACTAAAAAAAAAGTAAGAAGCAGGTTGAGTGCAGAGTGGTCCTACCCCTGGTAAATCATGCCAGTTTCTGGCAGTCAACAGCTAAGGGAACTCCTGAATAAAGGTTGAGTTTGGACTATGGTGTTTAGTAGCCCTGCTGGAGCTAGCCACCATTGCTATTTTAAGCCCATTTGTACTCACTTGTGATTTTTTCTGTCCATGGTGATGAGTTCCTTAACTCGTTTGTGAGAGAAATGTCCTTTCTGTTCTAAACTTGCTGCCTGATCATTTCATTAGTTAGTCTCTGGCCCTTGATGTTCTGCGAAATGATGCACAATTATTTCTTGTTCATCTTCTCCATGCAACTCATGACTTCATAGACCTCTCTTAGATCCCCTCTGTTTTCTTTTCTCCCAAGATGAAGGGTTTTAGCCTATTTTGGCTCTTCTTGTCTGGAAACTGTTTCTCGTCTCTGGTGTCTTGTTGCCCTTTCTTGCCTTTTGTAGTTCTGCTCTATCCTATATGAGATGGGTGCACTGGAGCTAAGTGCAAAAATTCTTTATATTGCTCTGCAGTCTTTTCCTACTAGTTTTTTATTTTCCCTTTGCTTTTTTAATCCCCATAGAGCACTAAGTTCTCATTAAAAAAAAATACATCCACAGTAGCTCCAGGATCTTATTCACAAGAGTAGTAGCTCACTCAGTGCTCATTATTGTGTATGTATCCTTAGGATTGCTTTTTTCTCATTACTTATATTACTCTGAGTGTTGTCTTCCATTTGACTGTGCAGTCACTTAGCATTGTAAATCCTTCTGAATTTCTTTGCTCACAGCTTTAGTATGGACTATTTTAGATGGTTTAATATCATCAGAAAAAGTTGTCATCCTGCTTTTCACTTCTTGTGCCTTTTCTAGAATACATATGTTGAACGCCAGAGGCCCTAGCAGCATAGAACATCATCCAGTCGTGCAGATTGTCCCCCTTTGTTTTGAAACCTGGTCCTTTATTCCTTGTTTGGTCTCCTAGCTTTAAACAGTTGTTGAGCCAGAAGAGGACTTTCTCCTTTGTTCAAGAACAGCTTAATTTTTTCATAGGTTCCCACATTTGGAAATCCAAGTGAACCCTATTACTCAGATCACCATCCCTCAAAACTCAGTGACACCCTCAAAGATCTGTGAGACACGACTTCCACCTATAGATGCAATACTTGCCTGTTCTCCATTACACCTTGCTCCCTGATGGGTCTAATATCCTTTTTTAGAATTTGTATCACTTTGCCTTATACAGAATGATAGTTGTCTGTATTTATTTCTTCATTGAGCTGTCTTTGGAAACTGCTGTTTCATTTTGCATCACGTTTACTGCTTTTATTCTTCTGACATAGTCTGATTTAAACAGCAGGTTGGCTCTGCACCGCGGATAACCGTTCAGCAATTTCCTCTTTGGATTTCCATAGAGCTCTTGGGTGAATACCATCTGGTCTTGCAGGTTTGTCTTACTCACTTTATCAGTTTGTTTGAAAATGTCTTTTACCTACACTTCAATTTGAGATACCTCTTCAGATGTGCTCCCTGTAAGGAAAGGCTGTAGTGTGGGATGCATCCTCAGTATTTATTTGACTTTGCTATCGTAAGATAATGTGTTGTGAGTACTCATCTATCACATATTGATCACCTATTAGTCTGAACAGCTGTCTGGCAAACTACTTGCTTTGGAAGTGTTTGGAGCAGTTTTTATTATTAGCTTTCAGAGTTTTAGGAAATTGCTCTTCAGAATGTTTTTTAATAGATTTATATTCATTTTTAACATTGGTTTACCTATGTGCATATTTTTTCTATATTCCCTTTTTGAACTTCATCCTCATATTTTTACTTTTAATAGACTTTATTCTGTTGTTCATTCTATTAACATTTAACATTGAAAATGTACTGTTTAAATAAGTCGCGAAATCATTTGACTTCTAACTTTCCCTTTCAACTTCCTTTCAGTACAAATCTTCAGTTTTGTGTTACTGCCTGTCAGCATCCTGCAAGTAGAGAAACAACTCCATTACTTAACATATGAAACATGTGAGTGGTAACCTATACATCAGTTTACTGCAGGACTTGGTTTAGTACTAGTCAGTAAATGTCTTTCTAGGTTTAATATGATATAAAATATGACCCCTGCCAAGATTCAAGCCAGTTTTGCAATACAATTTCTTCACCTTGGCCCCCTAACATGTTTCACAGCACATAAATGAATACTCTGTGGACATTATCAACTCTCTGACAGTTTGGTCTGTGAACTTCTTACTTCTACATTGATTTGGGTCCTGGTGAACAGTGTAGAAAAAAGAAATAGGGAAAGAGAAATTAGTGGTGGGCTGAAGTACAGCAGTGAACTTGTGATACAGAGTTCAAGCCCAGAATGTTGGGGCTGCTGAAGAACTAGGCTTTGGCCAAAATTTGTTGATCCTTTGTCAAGTATGAAGCTGCCTTTGAGTGGGAGTTTGCCTTCAGGGTTGAATTTGAGTATTCTGCTGTCTCTGAGTCATTGAGTGCTGAGAGTTGGACACATCCATCCACTTGGGTGACATGGGGATGATGCGAAGAGGTTGATTCTCAATTACCATGTCTGTGGTTTGACACTTTCTCCCTTGGCTAGTCATAGGAGTGATGGTCTCTCAGCTGGCTGAAGATTATTGGTTTGTTATTGCTGTTGAATTCTCTCCTGTCCCATCAGCCTGGTGAAGACACTTGTAGCAGGACTGCATCAATGCACCAGCCAGGCCTTTCTTACCCACCATGGAAGCTTTTCTCAGGAGGGCAGAGAGACTGACAAACCACAGCCATCCTCCAATCTGCACCAAGAGGTGCACACCACATCAGAGGACACTGTTAAATGACAAGTTCACTCCATTGGATGGGTTTGGTCTGGGCCAAGTGAGTTTTCTCAGACAATGCCCAGGCACACTTTGGGGATAGCCTGGGATAGGGATGATTCCCAATGGGCAATTCGCATGTGGGCAACATGGGGTTTTTCCTTTCTTTTTTTTTTTTTCCTTGGGGGAGGAGCGTTTAGCTATCCAGATCCACATTATACTATGACAATTGACCTCATAGCTAGAAAATGGCCTTTACCTGTTTTACTTATCATTATGCATGCAGCTGGAGTCTTCACTGCTGTTCGTGAATGGTCTTGGGTGTAAGTTTGAGCAAGTCTCTTTTCTTCTTCCAGCCTGCTATACCATCAGCCTCATAGATTATCAGCTTGGTCTGTATCTGGGAGAAAAGACAACCAAGCATGCTGGTTATTGAACAGTCAATGACATTGCTAGTCAGCCATGTCCTTTAGCCAGGTCCCTGGTTGTTAAGAGGTCTCACCAAGGTGGTCAGGGTCAGGCAGGTCTCAAAAGAAGTGAATGAGGACAACTCTGATCAATGTATGTGAATTTGAAGAATACAGTGGTCCAGATAAGTGAGATGGAGGGCCAGAAAATTGGCCAAAATATATCTAGGAACTCTTTCAAGAAGAAAATTAAAGTTTAGCATGGGATTAAGTTGAAGAATAGGAAGAGCAGTGACACAAGAGAGGATCCAGAACAGGGACTAGACAGAATGGGAATGAGGTCAGGCAGATGTGGATCAGGGACCAGGGCTCAAGCATAGCAGAGATCATGCTCAGAAGATACAACCACAACCCAGAACGATGATGAGGAGCAGAGAGCAATAAGGACTCCTTGAATAGTGACTGGTTGAGTCAAACTTCCAATCAAACCTACAAGAAAACTCTCAGATGATTGGGCACATTTTGGGTTTTTTTCTGTCTGCAGAACCAAAAATTCAGGCAGAAGTCAGCACTGATATGGAAAACATTTAGGAATATAGCCAGAGAGCACAGGAGAGACAGTGACGCAGAGACTGCAGGTCCTATGAATAACTCTGAAAATTAGCTGTGAGTAGCCCCTAGCAGCACTTGACTATGTTTGTGAAACACATTGATATTCATGGTATCAGTGGTGTTGCCCAAAGCAAAATTAGCAATGGAGCTAATACATAAGAGTTTGGGTAATATTTTATTAGTGATATTTCTTAACTTCTCAAAATGTAATTAAACGAACCTTTTCCTAGGTGTCCAGATCTTTTCTTAGAATATGTTCACTACTGGTTGAGTACTTGTTCAAAGGCGGAGCATCTTCCAGCAAAGCTGTAGAAAGCATGTTTCTAAATAAAGTCTTGAACTTTTAGGCGTGATCCAAAACCATCTTTCCATCAGTTTTCAGAGGCTTTTGGATTAAGCCTCACATGCAGATTTGCCAGTGCTCTCAGATGAAAAACAGTGAAGGATATGAAGTGCCAGATGGTGTTAAGTGAAATTTATTGGGTTTGGAGGTAATACAGAAAACCTAAGCTGAATGGACCCAGAAATTCTGGCTGCTGAAGTGTGATTCCCCATCTGTACTGAACATCAGGGTGGCTCAAATAAAGGTCAGGGACCCGCATTACCATTCTCTGTTCCACTGGTGGCTTATAAAATATTTTAGGATGCATTGAGTGGGCTGTATAGGAACAGACTGACTAGTTTAGCAGATGTCACCACTAGAAGAATGTCTGCCATGATCTGGTGTCTTGTCCTTTGATAGATGTTCAAAGAGCAGGCAGGAAATTGCACTGCTGAAAAATAGATTGGATATTAACACAACAGAAAGAGCTGATAATGTTTCTCTTTGTGATACTGGGCTGAGTTGGTCAGAAAGCTAACCTTAGCCACCCTGAAACAGGAGCCTATTGAAATATGCGGTGTGGACCCGTGTCCAGTTTTCAAGCGGACATTTTTAGTCTTGTGCTTTCCACCCACCTTTTAGAAGAGCCAAATATGATGCACAGTCGAACAAGACATTGAGGCCCTTTAATTTTAGCATTCACCGTGACTTATAACCATTTTCCTGCTACCGATTGCTCCTAATGACATTCAGAGCCCCCGATAAATTCCTGAGAGACTCATTCACTTTCAAATCTGCAGGTACGTGTCTTGATAACTATTAAACCTGGTCACAATCAACGTCGAAATAAGATGGGAGGAAAGCTGTAGAGCCATTATGAGGATCTATTGCTGAGCTTACCTGGAAGGGACGGTAAAAAAGATTTCTCTTTTTAAAGGTCCAGATGACAGTGTTCCAACTGATATTTAAAATGGTTAATGTGCACTGAACTGAGCTAGGCAAAAGAGCATTTCCAGGGCTGTTCCAAAATGTTTACCTCTCAAATGTTTTCTGACAGAAAATGCCATTATGGATTAAGCAACTTTTTTTGAGAAGTGTCTGTTTTCAGCATGAAATTTCAGATGTTTACTGAAGCTTTTCAGCTAAAAGCAGAAAGTTTATTTTCAGCTGTTTCCATTTTGTTTTAAGTAAAAGTTAGAATTTTTGTGAGAGAACAAGAAAACTCCATTTTCAGACTAGCTGTAGTCCATTCACTCTTCCATACGGAGCCTGAATAATATAATTTTGAAGCATCAAGCCCTGTGTGAACACTGGAAACCCTCATTAGGGTCCTGGCTAGATAGGTTTGACTCATGCCTGTTGCATGGCTTCACTCCCTGCCATGGGCGAGACCAAAGGAAAACAGCTCATACATGAAACCTCTAATAACAATTTCTGACAAGGTCCTAAAACTTCCCAGAGTTGAAATTATGCACACACATTAAATATATAAATGCCTTTAACATAAAAAATTTGCACTCGTGAAGGCTCTTTGAGTGTTCCTCTTTCTTAAAAAGTGAACTCCAAATACCAGGTTACGTGAACAGGAGAGGAATCTACCATGCTGCCCCAGGTGACAGCCACAAACCTTTTTGTGACCAGCTGCTTTTGGTACCTGGTGCTGGCAAGATTGATCATTCCCACCAGAGTGTAACATTTTGGTGTCCTGCCCATCTCCAACCATGTGTACCAAGTCGAGATGATCGGTGGACTACACATTAGGATACTTTGAGGAGGCAGGGCCCTAGGTTTATTTGTGTTACGTGGGAAATGGTTGAGATACAGCCTGAGCAGGAAACAAGGCCAGCTGAGTGATTCCTATGCTTGATGGTGGAGACTTGATGGGTCTCCACAACTTGCCTTCCTTTCTGTCACAAACTCTAGATGCCTGCTGGTGCTGATGCTCAGCCAGTTCACCCTCTTCAGTGCCAAATCTCATAAGAACTGGATGAACTAGAAAATTAGTTTGTCAAGGTTGATACTGAAGGAATTTGAGACAAATTCCTTGGAGAGAGAAGGGTTTGTGCAAGATACAAGTCATGCAGCATCTGTGGGGAAGGAGAAACCCAGTTCTGCAAAGAAGAGGAGTGTTTTGCACATTCTCATATGATGGTGAATATGGATGTGTTATTTGTGATGGTTCAGCAGAAGCAGTGCTGGGACATTTCAGGAATTTAAGTTCCTTCAAGTAGTGTGCACTCGTCACTTGGAGCTGAGTCTCCAGCCTTGAGGTTTACTATTAAGAAGTGCCTGAGAGAATGACTGCTCCTTTCCCCTGTCACCTCAAACACTGATCATCCCACAGAGCTGCACCTGAGTGTAGGGCATGGGGTCCTAAACATGCGATGACACCCTGAGCCTGCCTCATCCAGCCCAGAGCTCACAAGAGTTTGGGTATGTGTCTCCATGCATAGCCTACTTGCAGCACTCAGAGTCATTGTCTGATCGTTTGGTTCCACAAACAATCTTGCTCCCTCCTCAGGAGGAATTATTCTTTTTTCCATCAGTTGATTTTGGATCTTCCCACTGTGAAGCGATCCAAGCAGTGAAGAGCTTGTTAATCCTGTTAGCACAGAGCCGTTCTGAATAAACTGACTCACAAGGTAGCGGTCATCAACGCTCTGCATAAAAAGGAAGATGTTTAATTTGTCCTCCTGGGGCTGATGCACAGCCTCTGTTTTGATGCTGAATTCCCATGTGCGACGGAGGGACCCTCCTCTGTGTTCCTGCTCCAGAGGCTGAGAAGGCAGCACTGCCTGGCTCTGCAGTGTGCAATCATCTTGGCCACTGACGTGTTGGCTCTCCAGGGGTTGCTGGTAGAAGTCATGTGGGAAGCTCAAACCTGAAGTCATCCGTCCCTGCTTGCCAGAATGAATCATTAAATCATCTGCTTTTACAGGCTGTGGCCAGCTATAAGCACCCATGGAAAGGGAGAATTCATCTTCTTCTGCCTCTGTGCAGCCACACAGGGCCAGATCCTGTAGCCTCATGTCACTCCAGTGGTTTTACAGCAAGGTTGGTCACTCTTTTCAAAACTAAGCTAAAAGTGTGTTTTGTTTTGTTTCTGCTTTGTGTTTTCTCAACCACAGTTTCTTGAAGATATTTTATAAAGTACTTTTTGGGAGGGGTCAAGAACACCTCTTGCTGTATCTGAGCATCTACCAAAAGATTACTCCCATTAGTCCACCCTAGCCCGTAAAGTGAGAAGGGCAGAAAGAACAAGAAGGAGGTAGCTGCATGCAGTGGCAACTCCTTTAATATAGGGGATTTTTACTCCCTGGCACCCAATGGTCTGCCAGGAAATGTCCTGTGGCCATTGAATATGAAGTTGGGCTGCCACAGCTGGCTACGGGTGAGCTAAAATCGTCAGACCTGGTTTTGGTTTCTGTTGGGTGATCCTTCTGGTGGTGGAACTTGTTGAGAAGATGATTTTGTTTAGATTTAACAACTTTTCTAAGCATCAAGTTCCTTCAGCAGAGCCAAAGATGGTGGCAAGTGGTATCTGGCAAGCAGAGCCTTTGGTTGATTCTCTTAACTCATTTCCTTTTTTGGGTGGAAACAAAGTGATGTTTCTTTTTTTCTCAATTACTGAGACTCAAGACAGCCTTCTTTGATGCCAGGCTGCAAAGGTGGAAGGGCACAACAGCAACAAAACATACAAACGCTCCAGCAGGCTATGGACAGCAGAATACAGAAAAATGGCTTGAGGTGTAGAATAACCACAACTGGCACATGACTTATTGATTACACTCGTCACATGATCAGCCCTTAGCTAGTTATAAATATTATATTAGAAGTATTAGTGAAACCAGATGGGTTGCAACCAGTCCAGAATGTGGTGAGCCTGCGGCCTGAAATAAAGGGGGAAGAAGCACAATGATTTGGCATTAAAAATCATCTTTGTGCTAGAACCAAGAACTGATGAAGAAAAAGAGGAAAAGTCACAGAGCCGGCTGTGCTGTGCACATGATGCCTGGGAAATCATTTTTCTCTGTCCCAAGGCACCAAAATCTATTTCCCAAGAGTCTGTGCTCCATGTTGGACGTTTCATCCTGATGCTAACTAGCTCTGTTAATTAGTCAGATTGCATTTATTTTGGATCAGCAATGAAAGAAGAGAGAATGTGAAGGCCATCGCCCATTGCATGTTTCTTTCAAAGGCGCTGGACATGGCAGGACTTCTCCTCTGGGCATATAAGTATTGTGCAGGGATGGTGCTTAGGTTGGTGCAGAGGGTGTGAGGAAAGAGATAATGGAAAAATGGAGAAAGACACAGCTCTCTCCATCAGTGCCTCCTTCCCTGACCACTTCAGATGCTATCCCTGACCACTTCAGATGCTATCCCCCATGTCTGAGAAAGTTTTAGCCCCCCAGTACTCAGTGCGTACTGCAGCTCCAGCTTCTGGGTGCTTTATATGTCCTCAAACATGCCAGTGACTTCACATCTTGTGTTAGTCCTCCCCTCGTTAGCTCCTCTCCCAGAAATCTGTGCTGGTCTTATCTCCGCTTGGAGGACCGCAGACATTCATAACTGCATCAGGACACCCTTAGAGCCCCATCGGTTCAAAGGGCTGGTCCAGGAGCCTTAGGAGTAACCAAGCATCCCATGAGCAGCGACCCAGGGCAGCAGGACACGGTGGAGCTGGGCTGGCTGCACATGGCCAAATCCTGCTGGGGAGAGAGTATTAGTTGCATTAGCATTTGCATCAATCCCGGCTGCAGAAGAGTCCTGGGGTTGTCAGCAGGACGGCTGATTTATTGTCCCGCTTGAGAATGGAGCGGTCAGCGATACGGCATCAGAGTGCTGTCGCCGGCTGTTAATAGCCGGGCGGCTCAGGGTTGCGCAGGTGCACACTGAGCCCCGTGTGACAACCCACAGCCCGAGCAGCTGAAAAAATATGCCCGGCATCTGGCACTGTCCTCATGTCTGGGCCTCTGGGCTGGCATGCCAGCCCTGTGCAGCCGGTGCCTCCCGGCACGGCCGGAGCTGGATCCTTACACAAACACACAGAGGCAGCCGGAGCGGAGCTGTGCCAGGGACGGATTTGGCCCTGTCGTGCAAAGCAGCTCTCAGTCGTGCCTCCAACCTTGTCTGTGAGGTCCTCACCAACCTCACCCGTGCCTGCATCTTGACTCCTTCCAGCTTCCTTCCCCCAGCCAAACCGTGCGTCACCGTCCTCTCCCACCTGGTCCTCTGGAGACGCCGTGCTCTCCAGCTTTGGTCCCGGGCAGGTCCCTCTGCCCGCTCTTGTCACCCTCCAGTTCTACTGAAAGGTTAGTGGTTGTTGAGGGCTGGTTGCATCCATCCTGCTTGAACCATCATGGGGAAATTACCTGGCAACTTCTAATCAGCCCATATTGCATGGTTGAGCTCCTGGGTTAGATGGCTTTAGGTTATGCACTTGCTTTGGTTGGGTTTTTGAGGGCTGTATACATTTGGAGCAATACATGGATACAAATGCCTAATAATAGGAAAGCATGTGCTGGGTCTGTGTCCACTCCTTTCTGTCCCAAAAAGGAACAGGCTCTCTCCAAGAGCCCTAACCTTGTCTTGAAGGCCAGGACAACATGCTTTGCCGATGAGGTGGCCTGAATTTCATCACCCTCATATCACTTTTTGTTCTTGGCAGACATGAGAGTCTGTTGCTTATAATACTACTTACCTCTTTAAAAGGGCTGTTCATCTCAAAGAGCTTTAAAAAGAAGCCAAGATCATTATTTCCATGTTCCAGATGGGGAAACTGAGGTACAGGAAGCAAAACCAATTTCCCCAAGTTACACATCAGCACTGAGGCACGAGCTGGGAAGGGCTCAGTTCTGCCCATCTCCGCTGGCCACCCTGCCTTGTGCTGCAGCCCTGGAGCACAGGGTTGGGTGGGAGAGCTCTCTGTGACATTTGTCCTTTGGGGTGATCGATGTGTCCACACTTTCTTTCCTCGCTGCCCATCAGTGCTCCCCTTGAACCACAGTGAAGGTGTTCCTGGGAAGAAGGAGGAGCTTGTGGGCAGGAGATTAGGTGTCATGGTTGAATGGACAACTACAGCATCTAGAACAGTTGTATGGGCTGGACACTCTGATGTGATCCTTTCTACAAGGATTAATCATCTAGAAAAGAAGTTGGGGAAATGATTTTTCCCCAAGACATTGTCAGGAACTTGGGTATTTTATTAAATAATGGTTAAAGATACATTACAATAAAACCAAATCATGCACTTTGCGAGAGAGAGTCTCCTTCTGCCCTTAAGACTAAAAAAAGCACAGCAAGGAAAAATGAAAGGTTGCAATGTCCATTTTACAGTGGAAGGATCTAGGGCAGGGGGATTTTTCTCAAGTTCACACAAGAAATTGATGACTGACCTAGGAATGCAATCTATTTTAACTAAAGCCCTTGTCCAGTGATTTAATGACAAGCTCTTGTTCCAAGTATGAATCTTTTAAGATGAAAAGGGACACAGAAAAGGAGCATGATGGAGAGCTGGGATCCTAAGTGCATTTTGGTCCATTTTCCCCCATAGCTGGATCAAGATCCAAAACCAGGAGGAAAATGTAAAAAGAAATGAGTCAATGGAGAGACAAGAGCGATCGAGCTAAAATCATCTTTGCTGGAGCAACAGCTCTGAAAGCCAGAAGTGGAAAAAAAAGCTGCATTTCAGGTGGGGAGTGAGTCCTGAGCTCAAGTTGCAGTTCAAAGACTGATGGTCTTTGGACTTGGGTGGGCTGGTCGCTGTGTCACTGGGCACCATGACATGGCAGTGCAAGGGCAGCTGCCAGGTTGGAAGACAGCAGCAGAGCACAGGTACAGACTAGGAGACCCCTCAGGGATCCCTACCTGCCAATCACAGCTGGGATCTGCCTCCAAAGATCTATACTTTCCAGTTTCTTCATGGAGTGATCAGATTTGCCTGTGTGAAGATCACCTCTCCTCTGCCTACAACAGCCATCCCCTTGGGTAGCTTTGCCCTGTGGAGTGGTGACCTTGTAGTGAAAGATGAGTGGGTGTTGGTGATGGGTGTCATGATGATGCGTTTAACTGTGAAAATGTTTCTGAACCGTATTGAACCCTGCGGGTCTGAAGTCGCAGGTACAGCATGGTCCCTGGGTTTGCTGTCTCGAGAGCTCCTCACCCTCTCACATGTTCTGTTTCACCTGTATGGATGGAGAAGGCAACATCGAGGGCAATTTTATTGCTCCTTTTTACCTCTGGAGAAGTGCCACAGTCGACATCAGCCCATCATGTGCTGGTGACTGTGCTGCATTCAGCTGCTGACCAAACACCGATTTCCCTCGTTAGCAAAAAAGGGCAAATCCCTAACGATGGTGGTTGCTGTGAGTCAGGCCACCAGCTTGCTCAGAGCCACTCCTGCTGGGACCCCCTCCCTCGCCGGGTTATTTGGGCTCTGCATGCAGCCTGGCACACTGTACAAATGATATTGCAATGAAAAACTACAGATGTACAAACAAAAATGCCTGTCAGGTTTTTGCCTTCTCCTGTGCTGCAGGGAGTTAATGGACATTTTTCGTTAGGGAAAATTTTTCTTTTTGTCTTTTGCCTACTTTGTCCACTCCTGTAAGCAAGTTAACCTTAAAAAAAAGTTCTATTGCCTCCCAAAAATATATACAGAAGTCTCTTCTGTAATGTTTGATACTTGTTACTGAAGGAAAAAATATTGTTTGCTGGAGGGTATTTTTGGAGGCATTGGCACTGCTGTCCCATTCCCCTGACCCATCCCTTCCCTGAGGCTGCCCACTAGCCTGGCAGAGCTGGCACGCAGAGCTGCATCTTCTGCCTTGTGAGCGGAGGCAGCGACAGGCAGGATTCAGCCTTGTCCATCGAAACGCAACTTCTTCTGCCAGATGTCACTGCTGCGTGGCTGAGCAGACCATGGGGGTATTCCTGCAGGAACGTGCCTTTCAGAAATACCATTCTCCAGCTCTCCGGCCCCAAAACTGCTGGGGCTCTGTTTGCCTGGAAAAAAAAAAAAAAAAAAAGGAAAAAAAAAAGCAACATACACACACAAGAAAAAAAAATCTGAAGGCATCCAGTTGCTCCTGGGCAAATTGCCAGTGATTGAGTGACCTGCTGCTTCCCCAATATTGCATTCCGCTGGCATGTCTTTAGCCCTGGCTGACGCCAGCCATCTAACTCACCCCCAAAGCAAACATTTCCAGTTGGCACTGCTGCCTTGTTTTTCTGAAGCACCGATTCATGCCTCCCTTAAAAAGTTTTACTATATCCATTTTTTTTCTTTTTTTTCCTTTTTTTTTTTCCTGGTGTGTGGAGCCACTGGGGAACGGCTGCTGCTTCAGGGATTTCTCCTTAAAATAAAAAAAAAAAAAAAAAAGGAGAGAAGGGGGATTTTTTTTCCACCTCCCTTTTTAGCGAGCATGATAAATCCATTCAGAGCGCTCCTTGTGCGCGAGTGTGGAAACCTTCTGCTAAAAGAGTTATTCTGTTCTCATTCACAGATAATTGCTCCCCGAGGGGCCAGGGAGAGAGCGAGGAGGAGAGACCGATAATCCGGGAGGACATGGATACAAATATCGGGCTTCGGCGCTGAGTGCCTGCTTAATTTATTGGGAACGAGCTGTTACTCAGCACTTTGCAGGATTAGACCCGCTGTAATTCTGTTATTTAAGGAGAGTCCGAGTCGAACGACAACAACAACCCACCCGGGGCCCGTTGCGGAGACGGGCGGTGTTGGAGAGGAGCACATGCTGGTTTATTTTTTACGCTATGGAAAGAATGAGCTTTTAGGACACAAAGTCCTCGCGGCCGGCGAGGGGGTGGCGGGAGGGGAGCGAGGGGACAGCCTGGCTCCATGCTGGCCGCCCTGACGTACAGACCCAGGTTAGGGTTGCTGCTCGGCCAGCTGGGATGATGTATGGCAGCAGAGGGGCTCCCCCGAAAAGGGCACGGATTCGCTGCCAGACAGCACCGCCAGCATCCTTGCTGGGTGTAGATGGGTGACAGCACTCAGCAGCACCCAGGTCACCCAGGTGGGTGACAGTCCAGACCACCACCAGTGCCCGCCAGCTCCCACTGGGACCACGGAGTCCTGTATTTTATTGATTATATTAAATTGTGTAGTGCACGAGCCCCACATCTGATGGGCTGTTCTTACCCAGGACTTCATGCAAGAGCAAGAATTCAGCCTCTTTCCCTCTTCAAATCATCCTAGGGTTCATCCTGCATCCCCAAAATGGGGTATATTACCCAGCATGATGCCAAGAACTTGAACAGGGTAAAGGAAGGTGCCTTCTCTTTCTTGTCCTGATGGACTGCTTCTTTCATTCTGAAAACCCTGCGATATTTGACACATTTGTCTGAATTTTCACTCACCATTAGAAAAAAACCTCTGGGAAGCCAAGGACTTGAAGAGAAATGTTTAGACTTTTCTGGCCCAAGTGAAAGGATCAGTGACAGTAAAATATAGCTTTTCTGCACAAGGTTTATTTCTTCGGAGAAAATAAATACATTTATCTGACAGTCTATTAAAGCATCTATCACCTGAAAAGGAAGAGTGTGAACATGGCTTTCTGTTTTCTCAGGGGGTGGTCCAGCGAGGGCTCTCTTTGTAGTAATTCGGGCTATTTACTTCTCCCAAATTTTTGGGTATGTTTCTCACCTGACTTGCGCTCTCTGTTTGGACTACGCATTCAACTGGGGCAAGAAAAACAACCAGCTCATAGAAAACATGGTTCCTCCTTGGACAACATCTTCCATGGTCAAACCAGTAGCTACTACTATGTCCATTTTACAAGTGGGGGAACTGAGGCAGCATGGATGAAATAACTTGCCTAAGGATAATTTTGTTGGATAAGGGAGTTGTAGAGTGCTGTCAATCTTTGTTTAATACAGCTTTTGCAATAAAAGAACCAAGAACCTCTTTAGAGCTTCTCCACATGTCAAATTATTTCAAGGGAGAAAAGGTTTCTTTGTGGCAGGAGGATTTGAGAACTTTGGTGATGCAGGAATAAATGACCCTTTATAATTCTCTTGAATTTATGATTGGGTAGAATTAATGGTGATTTTCCATCTGTGGATTGCAACCCTCAATCAAGGATATCATCCCAGGGAACTTTTGCCTTCAAAGATCAATAATTGCTCCCCTCCTTGTGGATTATTGAGTGATTTTTGGCCAAAATGACCCTGTGTTCATTTCATAGTAGCAGCTAGAAGAAAAACTGACAGCTATGAGGTAGTAAAGACAAATGGTGGAAGGGAGATATTTAGGAAAGCGGGTCTCAGGCTGTGCTTGTGAGGAGTGATGACAGCAAACCCGTTTCTCCAGCAGAATGAAACCTGAAGGGGAATACTTTGCTCTTTCAGACTGCTAATGTAAATAAAAGGCATACAGAGGGACGCTGGTAGGTTAACAATCAATTAAAAGCAAATTTCCCCCCCCCGTGTGATGTTAGAAGGCTGTGGGTGATATAAAATGAGACAGGGATAAGGCACCATGGCGAGTTTCTTGGGTAGCGCAAAGACTTTACTTAGTGGGGACAACCAGCACAGTGGTGGGGTTTCCCTTTTGGTTTGCAGTTTGACCCTCTGTGAATGCTTCAGGGATACATTTAAATTCATACAAACACTTGATTCGATTTCAGCTAAAAGAAAAATTATGAGCACGTTTCCACTGATCTTTCAAAAAGTCTTGAGCTACAGGCCTAATGTTATCTGACCGTGTCCCTTCAATGTCTTAATGGTTCTAAAAACACAAAATGCAAGTTCAGTTCCTTGGAAATGTCATTCTTTAGCTGTTATCTGATTGGTTGTTTTAGCGATGATGCTGTAATTCCATGATGTCATATCTCAATTCTTCAAACCATTTCCATCTGGTTTAAATGCCATTTAAAGGGGATCACGTCTCATCAACAAAACCCAAGCCACTAGAAGCAATTGCTTTCAGTCCATGATATCAGGGGCATGTAAGTGTAGGGCCCATAACATCTGTCTGGATTTCCATGTTGTCCAAACCATGGTTTTTATTCTACACTGTTCTTCACTAGTACTTCTGGTGGGATGAAGCATGGCACAGTCAGTGGCTGCACCCTAGTGTTGCCATCTGTGCTGCTGGCTGTTGTGTGAACATGTGGTAGCTACACCATGTCCAGGAAGAACCAGCTGCAGGAGATGTGCCCATCACGTGCTGGGCCCCATCATGCCTGATCCGACCTGTCCGTGTATACGGGAGCTGTGGTTTGGATGGGTCTATGGGCTGAGACTGCAGCCTGGTGAGATGGGGGAGCTGCAGCTGGAGGAGGCTCCAGCCCACGCTGCGTGGGGCAGGATGAGGCCAAGCCCTTGCGGTGTCAGTGCCCGGCAAAGCTGCTGTCCTGCCGATTGCAGCTGCCCTGCAGGCAGGAGAAGGAGGAGTGCTCGCTGCCAACTGCACCCCGGGGGCTAACCCCGAGGCAGCCCTGTAACCCTCCGGCTGCAACCATGCCAGCTGTCGGGCAGCAGTTGCTGCCTGCGGCTCAGCAGCCGCCTGTGTGCCGTCCCGCGTGCCTGCCCGTGCCGTGCCGACCCCCCCGGATAGACACAGCTGGGGAGCATCTCTCACAGCGCCGATGCTGTGAAAATGTTGTTGATTTGGCACCTGTTGGCAAAATATCTATGGCCTCCCTGTAAGCACCTGTGTCTTGTGCAGTCTACAGTGTGCAGCCTCACTGCTGAGCTATCAGGGAGGGAAAAATGCCTCGTATCATCCCCGTTATGCTGCCAGTATCTGTGTGCCTTGGTTCCCTGAGACACCCCATATCCTTGGGGCACCTGACAGGAGAAGAAGAACTGACACTTGGGTTTCTCTGCAAGAGCCTGTCCTCGTGTGACATGGCTGCTGGTGACAAAATGGCCTGTTGACATTGATGCAAGGGCCATCTCTGAGGTGGAGAAGTGCAGTCCACCACTGCCTTGGTAAAGACACTATGAACTTCCTTTCCCTTTCTGGACATCAGAGGACACATACCCAGCCTTACCCTCCTGGGACCAGCTAAAGATGCCCTCAGTGACATGAGAAAACCTCTTTCTGGGTGCAGGCTGCTCTGGTCTCCCCCAAACCCTCATCTCCCAGCATGTGCTCCAGACAAAAAATTACTATAGTTGTTAGCAGACTCAGAATTCTACAACTCCTTACACCATTTCCTAATTGTCTTTTTCATCTCCTGGTTTCCAAGGGTGGTTTCTTTACTTTGGATGGTTCAAAACCATACTTCCAAACACCCCCAGGTCAAATCTGAACTGTGGTTTGAACCTTGTTGCTCAGACCCATGCCTGGCCCTGATCATAGATTCTTTTAATGCCCAGCACTTCCACACTTTCCTAGGGAGCACATAAATAACATCATAACAGTCCTAACGCTTAGGAACCGGAGTGCAAATAAAAAGTACATTTTAAAAAATATATATATCCCCTGGTTTTGAAGCAGTCTCATGATTTGGGGAACCTGACTCATGGGTTTGACAGCTTGTTTCTGGCAGTAACAAGCAACTTCTCATCACCTGACAAGGAAGAGTGATGGGCAATATCAACAGCCCATCTGAAACACTGCTGAGAATATAGATGCTTGATGCAGATTACGCTGTTACATCCTACAAAAAGAAATGGTACGTGGAGAGAATTTACGGGGATGTGGCCTTGGAGCTGGCTAAGAGCATTCTCTAGCACCATCTAGTGCTCTGAAAGTCCAGGTTCTTAAAAAATGCTGAGATTTAATCATCATATAGATCAATACCATAGGCATAGTTTTGAGCACTGTGGTGCAGAACCGTGAAGTGATGCATATCTTGGAATATATTACATGAAAGGGTGAGCATTAAATTGAGTTAAGTCTCGGCCATGAACCTAGGTAATAAAATGTGGCATATATATTGCAGACAATGCAGATCTGCGATTTATGCCAGCTGGGCTTTGAAAGCAAGAATCCATATTATTAAAGTACATGTTCAATCATTTCAGAAAATCAGAATGGATTCATAAATTTAGACTTCAGTGGCTGAGCCTGAATATCCCTGAAGCATTTCAAATGTGTCATCCTTTTCCCTAGCGCATTGCCACTTCTTTTCTAAATATCTCTGTTCCTCTCCAAACATATCCCGTCTTAACTTATATCATTCCTATTTTTGCAAGGCTGATGAGATTCATTCCCAGAGGAGAATACCCCACTTGAAAGAAACAGGAAAAGGAATAGTGACGAGCAACCATGAATACCTCCAGCAGCTGAAGGGGAGAGCTACGTGGAATCTGGCTGTTAAACTGGGGGGACTGGGGACAAATAACTATATAGAGGGCACCAGCTCTTTAGTTAAAAGTCCAAGACTCAATCCAGGTTTGTCAGGCACATTTTCAGTAGCCATTGAAGCCCACAGCAAATCTGAGGCCAAGTTTTGAGTGCCAGGAAGGGAAAACAGTGGCACTATGCTATTATTTAAATATTGTATTTTCCTTATTTGTCTGTTAGGTGAGGTTGTATGGAACTATTGTTGAGCTGTGGACCAAACAAAGAGATGTTTGCTCTTTGCTCTTATGCCTGACTACCTATTGCATGATGCACCTTAGCTTAGTGTTTTCAGGACTTGTCAAGTTCCAATGGAGGAGATATTGTTTACAAACATATATAATTTCTCTGATACTGTATTTTCCCAATACCTTATATTCAGAATGTGATAAAACTTAATAAGGAGATGGTGTTAACAGTTCTCATAACAAATATTGTCAGATGTTAGGTATTATTCCCTGAGATTCCTTGTGGTAACAAAAATTACCACTAGCCCATGCAGGTCAATCTTGTCTGCTGATTTCCTATGTTGAGCTGGTCTTTATTTCTTCTCTGTCACCACGAGTAAGCCAAAGCAAGAGACTCAGAAGGTACATGCTTTACCCATTAAGCCATTATAGTCCTAATCAGTAAGTTAGTTCAGCTCAGCTGCATTCACTTTCAGACTTTTGTTTATATATTCATTTTTTCAGGGTCAACGACAGTGAAGTTTTGGCTGGAAAGTTATGAGTGAAAGTTATTAAGTCTTCATGAAATTTCAACACAAAAGAAAACCAGTCTTCAAGACAGACACAGCAGCCTGCTGCACAATTTGTGCCGGCGCCAAGGGTTGCAGGAGGACAAGGAGCCCGTATTCAAGATATAGCTCACACTTTTTGGCATGCAAGTGAGGATGGGACACTGCACATCCATATGGCCTCTCCATCACCAGTGCTGCTGAAAGTCTCTCTTGAAGTAAACCCTCCTGAGCCAAACTGACACACAGAAAAAGAGGTGAAGAAGACAGCAAGGAGTGTATGGTCATGCAGGTTACTCTCTAATCCTCCCAACATGGGAGCTGTATTTTGTAAAAGGTAGAAAAGAATACAGGGGTCTCTTTATTAAAGTTAGGTAGCATGTATGTTACCTAAGAAATGGTAATAGGCTCAGCACATGGTATCTTTTAAACTAGATGGGACAAAATGCATGAAAATGGGCTGAGGGGAGCACCAGAGACGAGGAGCACGTGGCCAAGTGGCCATGTAGTATAGTAGGTGCAACTGTCTGCACTAAGGACTGGGCACAGTACACCAGGTTTGGCCTCACCAGTGCTGAATGAAGGGGAAGGATCACTTCTCTTGACCTGATGGCAATACTCTGTCTAAAGCAGCCCAGGATACCATTGGCCTTCTTGGCTTCAAGATCACATTGCTGGCTCATGGTCTACTTGGTGTTCACCAGGACCCTCAGGTCTTCTTCTGCCAAACTGATTTCCAGCTGGGTGGTCCCCAGCATATGGGGTTGGTCCTCCCCAAGTGTAGGATTTTGCACTTCCCCTTGTTGAACTTCATGAGGTTCCTCTTGGCCCCTTTCTCCAGCCCACTGAGGTCCCTCTGGATGACAGCACAACCCTCTGGCATATCAGCCACTCCTCCCCATTTGGCGTTGCCCACAAATGTGCTAAGGGTACACTCTGCCCCATCATCCCAATCGTTAATGGAGATGTTAAACAGGACTGGGCTCAGTATTGACCCCTGGGGTACAATCACTAATTACTGGCCTCCAACTAGACTTCATGCCACTCATCACCAACATCTGGTCCCAGCCTCTCAGACAGTTTTCAACAGACATCACAGTCTGCTTATCCAGCCCATACATCAACAGTTTGTCTATGAGAATCTTATGGGAGACAGTGTCAAAGGCCTCACTGAAGTCCAGGTAGACAATATCACTGCTAATGCTCTTGGAGCGAGGCTTTCTTCTTTAGGGGGATCTTTTAAAAAAATCTGAGTCAGGACTTTGATCCACACCTGCTGTGGTTTAAGAGAACTCCAGTGATATGGGAATGTAGGCAACTGCAGAAAAATAAGTGTCACCAGAAGTCCCCAACAGAAAACAAAATGAGAAAAATTACAGTCTGAATTTACACTCTATCAGGGCAATTGTATTATTGTAATAATACACATTTACATGTAATGGACCTCACACTTGTTGGAAAAGGCACCAAGCAAATACCTTCTCAGCTTGTGAAGTTACACCCTCCTGGTGTAAATCAATAAGTGTCATTGAAGATCTAGGACTCAGGATTTCTCTTCTTGTGCCTGGTTCTTCAGATAGACAAGGGCTATCATCTTTGGAGAGTAGTCCTCTACAGACTGAGATTGCTTATTTCGTTTAAAGAACAATCCCCAAAATATTTTAAAATGTTAATTTAAAAAAAATAAATCCTTTGAATCAAAATAATTGGATTCTCACTTAGTGGAAAAACAGTTTGTTGTAAACAGTTTATTTCTGGCTCCATTTTAGTAGTATGTGTCACCAAAAGCTATTTGAAAAACTTGCCAAAAAATGAAAATAAAATCTGTTTAAAAACCTTTTTATTCTTGTCTTGTTCAGCACTAATTCAATGTCCCATTTTCTTTTTAGAATGTTGTCTTTTAAAACATTTTAAAGCCTACATTTTTCTTACACTTAGAGTTGCAGAATAGAGTGGAGCAGGTAAAAAATTTTACAGCAACAGTCTTGACCTTGGCTAAAAAAACTTGAGTCTAAACAAGAATGTCTCCAAAGCTGTGGGGTTTGGGTTTTCTTGAAATAACAGGTGGCTGTTCAGATAAGAAATGCTGGTTCTGCCCATTACACAGACAGGAACCAGGTGCAAGGTGCAGATCTGCACTGGAACTTCCTGAAAATTTGGGAGCCTGCAGCCAAAATACTTCTTGGATCTGATCATTGCTGCACTTCCAATTACAATTATATTATAGTGTGTCAAATTTCCTGCAACTAAAAACACAGTCTAAAAACATACATACTTTAATATGTCAATGAGAACTATGCTAATGAACAATTAATAGGCTAATGAGCAATGCCATATTTTGGATATTCTTGGCCTTCAAGGAAGATCAATGTTGCTCTTGTGCCATGTGTTATTACAGAGTCATGGAATCAGAGAATGGTTGAGGTTGGAGGCAGCTCTTGAAATCTAGTCTGACCTTGATATCTAGTCCAACCCTACTCAAGCGGGGTTATCTAGAGAGAGTTGTTCAGGACCATGTCCAGTCTGGTTTTGAATCATCTCCACAACCTGTTCCAGTGTTTGGCCATCCTCATAGTAAATATTTTCATCTGTTTTAATTTGCACCCAGTGCCTCTTGTTCTGCCAGTGGGTACCACTGAGAAGGGTCTGAGTCCCTCATTTTCTTCCATCGGGTATTTATACACATTGGTAAGATCCCCCTTTTATCTTCTCCTCTCCAGGCTTAACAGTCCCAGCTCTCTCAGTCTCTCCTGTTGAGAGATGCTCTGATCCCTTAATTATATTTGTGGCCCTGTGCTGGACTTGCTCCAATAAGTCTGTGTCTCTCTTGCACTGGGGAGCCCAGAACTGGGCACAGTCTCCATGTGTGGCCTCATCAGTGCTGAGTAGAGAGGAAGGGACACCTCCTTTGACCTGCTGGCAATGCTTTGCCTAACGCAGCCCAGGATACTGCTGACCTTTTTTCTGCCAGGGCACATTTCTGGGTCATGGTCAACTTATTGTCCATCAGAACCTTAAGGTCCTTCTCAGCAAAACTGTTTTACATCCAGTCATCCCCCAATGTGTACTGGTGCATGGTGTCATTCCTCCCTAGATGCAGGATGTGGCATTTCCCCTTGTTAAACTGCAAGAGATTCCTCTCTGCTCAATTCTCCAGCTTGTTGATGGCTGAAAAGGTTGGTGCTAATTAATGGCTGCCAAATAAGCAAAGTTGGACTATGGACTCATGTGGATGTATTTATCCTAGTGCATTCCTTGCAATGGCAAGGGCTTCAGATACTGGTGGGCAGCTGGATTCCTCTGCCATCAGGTCCAGACATGGCTTAACACCCAACCACTACACTGGCAGCTCAGTCTTATACTGACCTTGAATTATTTCATTGCTGTGTTTGCTTCAATCCTATCACCCCCAACTAAATGTCAACTTGCGTGCAGAGAACATCGTAATTATCATTCTTCCAGGACTCATTCAACATATTTAATTAAGACAAACACTTAGAGGTGTAAACTTTCCTGTATCCAGTGCCCCTTCTGTATGTGGGGAAATCAACTCCATTACCTGTCAGTGAGAAGGAAGACATATGGTCATGAGCAGCTGAAAAACATACAGGGGGAATTCTCAGCTGGTGTAAGCTTGGCTTTCTCCTGTATTTTTGCAACTTATTTTTTAATAAATAATGAGACCTCAGCTATGGTCCAAGAAGCTCATCTTGATAAACAAATCATCTGTTTTCCACTTTGAATACACACTAGAGAAATCAGATGGTGTCTGTTTAAGCTGGAGAATACATTATTTCTTAGAGTAGACAAGACGTTAACAGTCCTAGTGGGAGTGCAGATATTTGTGTTGTTGAAGATGTAGTTATCACCTGAGGTTATGGAAATGCCCCATCTGCACTAGAAATTAAATGGTGGTGTAACCTGGATGGATGATCAGAGCCTAACTGAAGTTTCCAAGAGGCCTGTATTTATAAAATATATCACATAAAATCACTGAAGAATAAAAGTAAAGAAATAGTGGCTTAATCCTGACAAAAATCTTGCTGTAACATTGGATAGTCCATTTATTACCCCATCTTCAGAGCTCTGCATCACTGAACAAAGCAGTCATAACGCATCCTTCAATCTCTGCTTCCAGATGGCTTTCCATTGCCTCAAGTGTATTTAAAGAGTTCTTCTGAGAAAATGGAAAAGTAGTACATGCCTGACTCATAGTGAGAGCTTTCCAGAAAAGGCCAACACCTCTGTTATGGAAAAATTCACATCCTTGGAGCAGAACATATAAAAACCTTCAACAGGACTTTATCCAGCTGAGATAAGCTAACTTGTGCAACTGGGTGAAAGTACTACAGATTTATACCATCTGTTTAAAATAACCATTTCTTTACATTGTTACATATTATTTCACGTTTCATCTTGCTTCTGTACATCCTACCTTTAGAAAACTTCTCATGTTTGTGGGTCCGATTTTACACTTGCTGAAAATCAGACATTTGGATTTGCATCTAGACAATTGCAGCAGCATTTCTTTGGGTTTCTAAGGCAAATATCTAGCTACTTAATTTCAGGCAGCATTTTGCACACAGATCTGATTCATTTTGAGATTCAGATGAATGAAAGAGTCTTTCTGGTTTTAACACACTTTGGAGCTGGTTCACACAGAAATGCAGAAGAAACTCGCAAGTTAACCCACAATGCCCTAAAATGACAGAAACGTGCTCCCAGTGCATATTTTTTTTTAAAAATGATGGTTGTTCAGCATCGAGCTGAGATTCAAATTTGAAGCTCTGAGCTATAAAGCACATCTGCCGTAGCATCTGAAGAGGTGAGGGATCCTGTGATGAAAAGCAACCATCAAAAATCCAGTTAGTGACTGCTGAGTTTCCTTTTCTGCTCCATTCTGTTAACATTCACATCACATTTTTGGGGCTGTACTGGGCACCTTGGCCTCACACGCAGGGCCAAACTCTGCTCAGCTCAGGAGGGGAAGATGGGAACCTTCCACAGGTTTGCAAAAACTGAAAATAAACGGGGCGTGCAGTGAGGGAAAACAACTTGCTTTCTCAAGTGTTTTTCCATGGTGACCTGCATGGTTATTCCCTCTTAACTGCCTGCTCTCCTGCCTGCTCTCCTGCCTGCTCTGCAGGGCAGGTCACTGTACCTCATCTTGGTTCACATGAAACTAATGAAATCACAGCATAATATTTTCCATACCTTGTATTGTGTCCTTGCTACAGTGAGTTACACGTTGCTTGTAAAATATTTGCTTCATCTGTTTAAAGGGGAGGAGTGGGGGTGGAGAGAGAGTCCCTTTCACTGCCTGATTTATATGTCAAATATAAAACTAAAACGAAACATGTGGCTGATTGCCTACAAAGTTTTATGTCAGGTGTAGAAGTCAGTGGCCCCGCTCATAAATCATGCTGCTCATTTGTAACCGTTGCAACAGATTTATACGATTTATAACTGGGTTATTGAGCTATGTCATCAGCATAAGTGTTTTCTTATTAATAAAAGGACTGCTAAATTGAGAGATGGTTTGTAAAGCAATTGCCTGCAATTTTTTTGATGGGAGGAGGGAGACACCTTATTGTTCGTGATCCATTAAAACAAAATGCTTGTGAAAGTCCTGGGCCCCTCCCTGAGCTCCCACTGCTTTATTTCTTCTCTAGGGACCTGCAAAACAAGCTCCTTATTCATAAATGTGAGATGATGCTGTAAGGATGATGTTTCCGTTGGTGATTCATGTGATTTACTCAGTATGTTTGATTCATCCGTGAAGAAAAACAACCTCTGGCTGAGGGACAGATGCTTATGGGGATTTGACATTTGATTTTAGCTGGGTTATACAGGGTTATGAACAGGAATGGTTCTTCTCTATATAACAACTTCCCCCGGCGCAGGAAACCAAACTAATGCCCTAAAATTTTGCCTCCAGTCTGTATTTGCAAAGGAAAGGGGACATTTCTGTCAGGTTTCAGTTGGACTCTGTCTTCTGAAATTCGTCTTCTAAAGGTCTGCATTATGTTGCAGGGTGTTAAACCAATGGCGCCTTCCAAAAGGGAAAGGATGACATTGCACTGATGGGTGAAGAGCCTCAGGTGCAGTTGTTTCAGGATGCCTTAGGGTGGAAGATGCCACAGAAGTACGTGATGTTTGCTACAACTGGAGGATCCTCTAGCCAAAGAGAGGTCATCCACAGATGTTGAGAAATAAAGTTAATTGAGATTCCCAGGAGTGGCTCCAAAAGGGACCTAGCGAGTCCTCTGACCCCAGGCTCTGAGTCAGGTAATCCTGCTCATAAACTGGAACTTTCCAGTTCATATTCATAACAGGTAACTTCAAAGTACCAGGTCTGAGCACCCAGAGTTTTAACCGAGGTTGGTTTCAAATTTATGCTAAAATTTCACAATTGGTGGTCCTCGGTAATATATTTTTTCATTAAAATTCACAAATAAGCTTAATACCAGGAAATCATTCAATCTTTTAATACAAAAGTACCATTCTTTCTTTTTTTTTTTTTTTTTTTTCCTTAAATAATTTCATGTGTGAAGTCTCTTATCATTAAAAATGAGTACAAAGGCCTGGATCTACAGTGACTTGTAAAACTATTTTATGAAAGCTTTTAGGAAAATGTCCCCCAAAGACTATATTTGAATCTTATTTAATTATTTTTATTTGTAAGAAATGAGAGGGGCCTTGCCCTACAGGCCTCTGACAGATCATTAAAACCAAAACTAGAGTCAGATTTCATTGTAGCAGCAGCTAGACCTATACAGAAAAGGAGAAAACAAAAATCCACTTTTTGTGGGATGAGTTTCTGTGTTGTAAAAAAATATCAGATCATTTAGTAAAAATGGTCAAAAGTGACCATAATCTTCCAATGGAAATTTAAAAATTATTTTAATTATTTTAATTCAACATTTTTTCTTTGGAAGTGATTTGTTTGCCTCTTTATTTAACTGGAAACATACACAGGGATGTGATGGCCTCTCTAGCTGTATCGGTACTAGGAAATGAAATGTGCCTGGGAACATTTCTGAGCATTGAGGCCAACTGGTAGGTGATGGCATTCAGCTATCTTAGCAAGCATCTTCACCACCCAGCCAGGTTCACTGCATCCAAAACACCAACTGAGAACATGTCCTGGACTCCTCCAACCCCACACTGAGCCTGGGAATGGCTTGGAGATATTTCTAACTGTGTTGGGACAAATTCACACCAGGGGATAGTCTAACAATTTCCTTGCATGGGCAAATGCCTCCCAAGTATGGAAATGTTTCTGGTTGAGCCTGAATTGACCAGGAGAGGCACAGCCTTCCTGTGTGATGCTCAAGGGGTGCCAGCAACTAGGGATACCCCTTCCAGGGATCTTTATTTGAATGTGCAGTTAAATCTGTTTATAGCATACATCATTCCTGTTCCATTGGTATTCAAATACTTCCCAATCTTAAATGAATCTGCCTTGACAGAAGTCCAGGGAAGTGAGCATATGCAGATAGTGGTGTTTCACAGGGGAAAAGTCAGAGTTTAGAAACTTGATGGAAGTTGTATATGAGGTATGTGGCCATGCAATAATTTTTGGGGACAAATCACTTGTGTTCCTTCTTTGAATGACATATTCTTATGCTGGCTTTGCTGCTCCATCTACCTTGATCAAAGTGGAAGAGCAGTGCAAGACCAAAAGCTTCACAACTGAGTCTAGGTCTGGGTACTTGATGCCTTGAAGGCTGGGGCCATGCAACATTGTTAGTGATGGTGTTGGATCCAGCCCAGCAATGAACATGTGCTTGAATTCATCTAAAGCAAACAGGATTGAAACACAGGGCTTAAAGTTAAGCAGGTACTTAGGTGTTTTGTTGCATCTGTGGTGGAAAGAGGAGAAGCAAAATCTGGTTGGAGAGATACAGAGAGAAACATGATCCTAATGCTCCTGTTGGTTACATTTACTGCAGTGATCAAGGGCAGGAGGAAAGTTTGGCCAGGTAAAGAGAATGAAGATCCTGATATCTGTGCTACCCTGGAGATGGATTGGGCAAGATGTGATAGAACCAAGAATAAGAATACAATGTCCACCATTCACTAATTTCAACTCCACTTGAACTGCAGCTGCCTTCCCCAGCCATTCACTATTTTTAAAAACACATCCTAAATTTTCTTCTCTGCTCCGTTTTCTGTAAAACAACCTAAGAAACTTGATTTAAAAAAAAAAAAAAAAAAAGAAAAAGCATCCCTACCAGATTTTTCCTCATCCATTTGGCAAACTTTGCTTTTCCGCCCCACTGTTTCCTATGGAGCTTTCCAGCTTGTTGATTTCCTTGTGCCATAATTTTTAGCATTGTCTGTAAATATCAGCTCTGCTCTGGGGATTTGGGGCAATTCATCCTGCCCTCTCTGCTGGCTGCCTGTCCTGCTGCAAGAGCAGAGTGAACTCAGGGCCAGATGAGTATCCATATCCTGCAGTCAGTCTCTTTGCTTATTGTAAATAATGATAATTTTAGTAAGATGCTGGGCACTGTTCTCTTCCATTTTTTCCATTTCTGAGTTTCTATTGCTTGATGATTCTTTGCAGTCTTCTTGGAGGCTGGCAGAAATAACTTTTGCCTCAGGATCAATACAAACTGGTGAGAATCTGTGCCGGTGAGAAGGTGTACAGGTACCTGTCAGGAGGGAAGAGGTCATAGAGGTCTCCAGCACATGGATACCACAGAGTGCAATTACACAGGAGAGAGGCAACAGAAGTCCTGTCTTGCCTTACCACAGATTGTTAAGGTCTCTGGTATTCATTGCTAAGTGTCCCTTTTCTCTTCTTGGTGTTAGCAGAGAGAGTCCTTGGGAGGAAGGACTTGAGGTTTTCAGGAGGATTGTATTTTCACTTTTCCTTCCTGGTGAATCCATCTATTGGCTGGTGACGTGATGTGATGTGTGAATATCCTAATTTTAAATTATTTTCCACAGATAGAAGATCTGAGTGGTTTTGGTTTTTAATAATTTTTTAGCTGACAAAGTTTATTTTCTTGTAACTATCTGGGAAAAGCTACTGTTACAGGCAAACACAGATTGGGAAAAAAAAATATCAATCCGAAAGCGAAGTTAAACGCTTGTTGCATTTTCAGGAGCATTGGTATGTGGGTCTTCATTGCAGAATGTGTGACCTGAAATATGTGTACAGGCTGATAGGGTTGTAGTTTGCAGGCTACAGTGTTATGCACTATCGAAACAGAAGAATCGTAAATCCAGGCTCCCTTCTGTGTCCCTTGCCTCCAGTCTCTGTGTTCTGGCACATAGCCATTTGTGATGATAACGCAGTACTTAAATACTTTTGAACAAACTTCTGATGTCTACTTTCCTAAAAATGTTTATGCCAAAGAATTGTAGAAAATTAGGCTCTTTGTCAATTATTTAGGAACCAGATTTGCCTTTCTTCTTCATTTTTCCTGAAGCAGAAGCAAAACATATAGATAGATCACTATTGCTTTGATGATGGACTGTGTAGGGAAGGACCAAGCTCCTGTGTCCATTATATCCCAAGTTGTAAATTAATGATAAATACCCTGGCAGATCTTAGCAATTCTTCACTCAAATTTTGAAGGGCCAAGGACCACATTTTGTTTACCATTTCACATGGTCTCCCTGAACACCAATGCCATGACAGCCTACTCCAAAATGCTCCTTCTGATGGCCTCTATACTGCTCCTGAATGTATGTGCCTGCTGTGCAGTGAAGGACCACACTAAGGACAGATTTCAGAAGCACAAAATCCTCACTTTATATTGTTGCCATTCACAGGACATGCCAGGAATGAAGAGAAGTGGAGGGCCCATGGAGAGAATGGTGATGTTCGGGTGTGGAGTATCTCTCTATTAGGCAGGCTGGGGAGGACTGGGGCAGAGGAGAGATGTGCTGGGGGTGGAAGACAGCACAGTGCATGGTAGAAGGGTGGCAACCTCCATCCCTAAGGCTATTGAAACAGTAACATAATGAAGTGATAATTTATGGCCCAGTTCTTCTCTGCCTTGCACCTTGTGTGGTCCTCTGCTGTCAGACACTGTTCTAGCAGAATTCCCCACTCTCACTGTTAACAGCGACCCAGTGTGTGAAAGCATGGATTTATTGTGGGGAAATTGCCTTTTAACCGACTGGCTGGCATCCGCTCTAGGCCCTCCAAGGTTTTGGAGCAGTGTTGCTCCAGGGAGATGGGTTCAGTATCAATTTCAGTTTTATATATTTTGTTAGAGCTGTTAAATAAACTAACCTAAACCCAAGAAAACATCACTCAAGTTAAGTTTTTTATTAATAAAGTACTGAACTAACCCCACAATAGAATACTTGAACTATCAAGTGGACTGGCTAGGACAAGACATTTTCAGTGCTGGACTGAAGCTGAATTATCAATTATACTAAAAGTGCAGTCAACTTTTTTGTAAATGTTAAGAGGGAGTCTAAGAAGTTGTCTAATTGCAAACTGTTAGTCAGGAATTTCACCACTGTCATTCAAATTTGTTTTAAAAAATTGTGATTAAATATCTTAGATATTCCTTGTCTGAACCACAACATAAGAACCATTTCCTTATATTTCAGTTCTTATGTTCAGTCTCAGCTTTCTCTGCTTTCTCTCCCACAGGAGATATCATAAATCAGACATTAATGGAACATTATATGACAGGTGGTTCAGAACTTTTATTTACTGGGATTTCAACGACAGCTAAAAATTTGGGGACTCTAAACACAGGACATGTTTCACCAAGTGCCTTTGTTGACTTTGTCTGGAATTGTTGGACCTGGAGGACTTTTCTATCTGACATTCTCCCATAAGAGTTTTATGAGTGCATGCATCCCCACAAGCATACAGTTGCTTTCTGACATCCTAAAGGTAAATGGGATCAGAGGACAATTTGGGCAGAAAAACAAGAAACATGGAAAACAGGTTGCTGAAAATGCTGAAGCCTCAAAAACCTGTCCTCTGTTACCACCTTCGCCACTCCTGCTCTCACAGTGGTGTATCTGGAGCTGCTGACGAGCAGGTTATTGATTGTGGCAATGGCAATTCTTTGCTGGCCAGGAGCTCCTCACCATCAGACCATCTTTGGACATAGTACAACACTACTAAGAGGTGTCCAGGGCAGCAGTCTCCCCTCAGGCATCCTGGTTCAAAAGGTGGGACCATGCATGGTCTTCTTAAAATTCATGATTTCTGTTTTCTCTGCCATGCAGCCTGTGTTGCTGAAGTTTTGGGATGTATCTAGTACACTGAAGCCCTGCTGCTTAGTCCAGTCAAATCTGAATTAGGTCACTGTCATCGTTAAGTAGGAAAAGTCCTGCACAGGCCAAGAATTTTTAAAACATTTAGCATTTTGCATAGCAGAAATTACTGCTAGGTTTTCCTCCTAGTAAACAAACAAATAAACAATGAAACACAATATATCGGGTCACTTCAGAGTAATTTTCCATGGCCTTATTTGAGTTCCCAGTCTTCTGAGAAGTTATTATAACCTTCCCCAAGCAAAATGAATAGGAAAATCCCAGCCCAGGTGAATCAGCTGCCCAAACAGTAATCCATCAGCAAAATCAAAATAAATTCACACTAGCAGGAAAGCTCAGCATCCTTCTGTCCCTTCCCTCTGAGAGCTGACACAGAGGATGATTCTTTGTGATGACAGGGTGATTATAATAATCTCCCTGTTTCTGGGTAGGCAGCTCATCGTCAGTGATGTACGTGATTCTCAATGGTGAAATGCTGCTAGAAGAGTGATCAAGACTAGGCTTACTTGAAATATAGCCTTTAAAATGATCAAGTATAGGGAAAAATACATGTCCAAAGAAAATCAAAGTTCTAAAAGCAAGCACTCAGATTATATGCCTAAATCAGGAGCTTAATTAGGAGCTGTAATTTATTATGGGTCTCTGTGCAACTTGTATGCTTCTGTGCGGGGAGGGGCTTACCAGGAGCAGGGAGAAGTTCAAAGCACTTAGTGCCATGGGGCAATCTGCACTCAAATCACACAGTGGCATTGATGTTTCTCTTCCCTCCCCTTCCCAGCTCTCCACCCCGTCACTGGTTGTGTCCAGATGTGTCCGCCTTTCCTCAATACCCACAAACTATTTCTTCTTTTGTGAGCTGCCCCTTATTTAACGCAACTCACTGTGCTGCTGTTCTGTATTTTGTTTTAGTCATTGTGCAAAATCTGTTTATAGAATGGACTCATGACAGTAACAAAACCCAGGACATGCATGAAGAAATCCTCTTAACTGGTGAAGAAATTACTGTGGCACTAAGTGCTCAGCTGGTATTCACCACACATCATCCCTTGGGCTTATTGCTTCACATACTGGCTCTGGGCTGTTGTTCCCACACAGCATGATGGGCCTGACCCATCACAGGTGTTGCATGAGTTGTATGTGGTGGTAGCACTTGGGAGATACTGGCATGTGTATCTATCTGGGTCAGAGCTGATGCATTATTACTCTCTGTTTTTCCCTACCCAGGCATATGTATAGGACCTGCAATGATCTGGACATCTAGGTGGGACATCTGGAGTAGGCCAGACCTCCTGAAACTGGCAAGGTGACCTGAGGCTGGACCAAGCAGTGATAGGACCAAGACTATGGAGAACCTTCACATGAAATAGGACTGCTTGTTTAGTTTAGCAAAACAAAAGCTCAAGGGAGGATGTGACAGCTGTCTATAAATATACTAGGGAGAGAAAAGACTTATTTCAGCCTAAGGACAATGTTGGCACAAGAACAAGTGGTCATGAAGTGGCTATGAATAAATCTAGGTTAGAAATTGGGGAAGGATGTTAGCAACTGGGGTAATGAGCTCCCTCCTAAGCAGAAGGGAAGAAAACAGGTGTCAGTAGAAGATGGATTGATTTATAGAAGGATTTTTATGATGTTTTTGCTTAGGATTGCAAGTGTCAGCAGCGCTTCAAGTCCTCCCAGATCTATGTCCCGGTGGTCACTTGCAGGCATGTTGTTAGTAGTGCAGTAGCTAGGCTGAAATGAGGTGCAGGTATTTCTTTTACAGATTTTCAAGGCCAAAACAGAATCTCTGCAGTGGTCTTTCTAACAGCTGCTATGATGTCTCCTGAAAAATATAAGGACTCTGGGACCAAGAGAGGATAAACAAGCACTTGCTGCTATTTCCTCTGCTGGCTTTCATCAATTCAGATAGTGAATATAACCATATAAGCAAGGCAATCGCTACGGGAGGGCGCGCATGCTTGTGGTGGAGCGATCCCCCATGCGCCCAGCGCTGAATAAACATACCTGCTTTACAACTCCAAAGTTGTAGAGTTATTTTCTCCGCAAGTCACTACCAGGCACCTTGCTGAGCAGTGTGACCACAACAACCAGTTGCAAGAATGCAGTGATACATGCACGCTGCCTGCTGTACAGGTGGAGGGGTTAAGCTCTGATATTTCCTACAGCTTGTTCTGCGGTGGCTCTGCACGGTGGCTAAAGGAGGGGCAGGCTGAGGAGAAATGAATGAGGCAGTTATTTTTTCTGGATGATTTATCAGGCACTGTTTTTTGCAGTGGAGGGCTGTTTCTGGCTGCTCTGACCATGACTCATGGGGATGGGTTGCAATCAGCACAGTGATGGTTTTGTTGCTGCATATGGGAAGGTCAGGAAACCACTCAGACTTTTTAATTCTTCCAGCCCCGGAGATGAGACTGCACTGAAGCATGGGAGATGTAGTACAGATTTAGCTGTGACTTGAACTCTGTGCCTCTTCCAGGACAGGAGCATGCAAACCTGCTTGGCATCTCTTTGACGATGGCTTTTGCCCCTCAGTCTTGTCCCACAGCATGGCCACTATCAGTCTGCAACCCCAGTCATTCCTGGGTGGCATGAGGAAGTCTATGGGTGTGGACTGTGGCTCTGCCAAGACCTTAAAGCCCAACAGCATATGGAAGTTGTTGGCAGTTTCCCTTCACAGGGAATTCTCAGAGCAACAAGAAGAAGCTATTGCATGGGAATGCTTCCCAGCCTGGGAAATGGCCATTTCAGTAGGAACGATGTATCTCCGTGATGCAAAGATGACTCAATATTGATGGGATAACAGTCTGAAAAGGGTCATGGTTGCAGATCCACACAACTTCTGACCAAAACAAGCTGGGGAACGGCTGCTCTCAGATCACTTAAGGACATGGACAGAGTTGTGCTTTTTCTAGGCATTCTGGAGGAGGATTAGATTTTCATTGTTTTCCATGAAAGAAAGTTTAGCGGAGGATTCTGGTCTCATGTGTTTCTGGAAGACAGAGAGATAAGAAGCAGTGCCCTGTGCTAATAATGGCTGTTTGCCATCTGTTTCCTTTTGAGATAACAGTTTCATGGAGAAGGCTATGTAGTATCAAGTTTGATGCTGGAGTATGGCTGTGAGCAGACATACTGTGGACAGGTGAAAAAATCCCTGCATGTTGACAGGAAGGTCAGGAGTGCATTATGCCTCTGCTTTGAAATATGCTGAAAAAAAGAAGATGGGTTTCTGATTTACTAGAAGCAATAACCTGGGAGGATGTAAAATTTTAGAAGTGTTAGACCTCACTTTGATGATATTTTTTCCATATGATTTGCACAAAATTAATGTATTAAAATTCATAAAACAGAAAGAAAATGCACTGGATCTTTAAAAAAAAAAATAAAAAACTCTGTCAATAAGGTTATTGTGGATCTGGCCATGGAACACAGCCATTGCAGCCACATGGTATAATCACATCACTGAAGCCATGAGCAGAGCGGTTCTCCTTTTCCGTTTCCACTGGAGGTGACTGCTGGGAAGATCCTCAAACTATTTTGACAAAAAGTGTTGATCAAGTCAAAGAGCGTTCTCTGTATTTTTCAGGAGACTAGAACAGGAGAAAATATTCTGCCTAGCAGCAAGACCTTCACTGCTGTCTTGTCTCTGAATTGTCCTAATTGAACATTTGTAAAATTAGCTGCTCCCTTTTGATTCCCTGAACATGCTTCAGGAAATGCTGTCTCAAAGGCCATTTCTTGGAAGGGCTGTGGTTTTTCCATCTGTTGTCCTCCCAGTTTCACCCAGAGACCTAGGTCATCCTCTCTGTAGGTGGTGGCTCTCCTGTTTATGTCAGCCAAGGTATGCAAGATGCTGAGGAGAGTCAGTGCACAACTACTTCTGTTCCCAACTCTAATCTTAAGGCCAAGTATGATGGAAATATTGTATTTCTTCAGCTTATGAATGCTGTTCCCATCTTTTCCTTGTATTCTGAGGTTTCATTTGGGATGTTAAGAAGCTTTCCAAATCTCTTTCTACAAATTCTCATCTCTGTAGTAAAGAAAAAGGGCAAGTAAAGGCAGTGCTCTGAAGGGATGCTCATGTGAGCATAGAGGGAGAGGGCGACTGGAAAGCTTACACAGCCTCATTGCTAGTTGAGCTCAACGTGGTAAAGTTCTCCTTACCCACAAGAATTTAAATGGGGGGGAGACATCCTGCCAGAATAACCTGGGGCAAAGACGAACACCCAAGTGCAAAAGCCGGTGCCAAGCCAAGCAGTGTGGGGTAGCAGTCAAGCACTTGCCAGCGGTGAGAGTGGTGGGAGCCCATCCACAGAAACCCAACAAGAACAAGTTCTCTGCAGAGTAAAGTAACGTGTGATCCAAAGAAGCTTAACTACAGCCAATTGACCTGGGTGAAAAGGAGGTTGTGTGCATAAGGCATTTTAGCATAAACTAACTACGGCTGCTGTTGATATTACTTCCTAGGATCCTTCACAATGAGGCAATAGTTGAATAATTCAACAAAAGCTCCAATGCTTGCAAAACAGAAATCAGCTGTCACCGGGTATTAATGGAGTGAGGAAAGTAATTAGGTCTAATTTCAAATGTCTCAGACAATTAAATAACAGAGTGAGAAAAGCTGTGTAATTTAGCTCTGCTCATCAAAAATAAAATTGTTAAATTGTCCACATTTACAGATCTCATGCTGAGCCCTTGGAAGGCTTTGGCATGGCTTGTTTGGGAAAACATGCAAGTTGTGGACAAGGTGTCAAGACCAAGTGCACCTTATGTTTTTCTGGTTCGTTAAACTTGGATCTTTTATATTTAAATGCTTCAAAGGCCAGCTCTACCCTCAGGCCTTCCCAAGAAACCAAGGTGAGCTCGGCCAAACCAAAGAGCAGTCACCGGGTCTGAGAAGAAGCCTTCAATTCATAAATGGGAAATGTGCTCCCCAAAGGGCAGGTGCATACACTCAGCCTGCCAGGTGGCAGAGCCCGTTTAACCACTTGTCCTTGAGCCAAATTTTACAATAATGGTGTTTGGAACTGCAGAGCCAGATCCTGGTCTTGATTGTGCATGAAGTCCATGTGCAGTTGTGCCACTGAATTTGGTAGAAATATGCAGGAGTCAAGCTCACATAATTAAGGCTACAAACTGTCTCCTAGACTCCAGCCCTCTCTGACGTACGTGCTGGAGCTGGGCCAGCCCTACTGCAGTCTCAGATATCATGTTGGCTGGCCAGACAGCACTGCTTTCTCGTGCTGTGTCTGCATGAAAACATCTCTGGCGACTCGGAAGTAACCGTTGCAAGAGACAAGGTCCAAGGTGCAAAGCTGCAATGGAAAGTGTCAAAAGCCTGGGAGCGTGGGAGCTGAGCATGAGAAGGATATATGGTGTCTATAGCCTTCAAAGAGATATAAAGGCTCTATAGCCAGCAGCTCATGGGGTCTGTCACCCTGAATGACTGACAGGCTGGTTGGCTAATGAGGGATTTCAGTATAAACCTGGACCAGGTCTCAGATCCACACCCCTTGATCTATCACAAGATCAGTGTTCAGGGCAGATCCACCTGCAGCCAGTGAAGCCAATGAAGATTTTATACTCAGTAATAGCATTTGTTTTCCTTTGGCTGTGCGAAGGGTGCTTGTATTGGAGATTCACAGCTGATCAAGAGAAAATTTGCATGGCAACATCAGAACACTGTTGAAAGCCAGAGGAGAAAAATGAGAGGAATGGGGTACGGAGAAGGAGAGAGGTGGGACTTGGACATATTGCTACTCTGCTCTTGGCTTTAAGCCCCCTCTTCCAGGAGTGCATGCGTACAGCTGATTTTATGAAAATGAATAATTTGCACAATACCTTTCTTACTGGTCCACGTGGTGGTGACTGGCCTTGCCGAGACTGCTGTTGGGGTCATCCAGAGGCAGCGGATTTGGGAGCCTGGCATCTGACTGCTAGGCAATAAATTAAGGCCACCAAACTAACGTCATGTTCACCTCTGAGGACTCACTGGATGAAGACAACTTACAGCCACTGTTGACCTGTGCTGGATTTGAATCGGTGACCCAGAGATGAAAGGCTTTCTGTCCTAGTGCCAGTTCTTTGACTTGCTCTGCTGTAACAATAAATATCCCCCAAATCTCTTGGAACTCCCAGCAATTATAGCCTTAAAATAAACTTATAGCACAGGCTAGTGATTACTGCATGTTTCTTATTGTTTCCCCTCTGGGAGATGTGTATCCCTCAGGAAATGAGTTTCTAATTAGATAGGAGAAGCAGGGCAGCAACAATAGTGTGGGAAAGCTAAATTAATAAAAGCTTCTAGGTACACCCTGACCACCCTGTACAGAGAGCTGACAAATGATGAAATGTGACTGGACCAGGGGTTTTTAACTTTGTCTTTTCTTGAGAGGTGCCTACACCAGCCACGGCAGAAGAGATGTGAGTGGAGGAAGAGAGGATAGAAATAAAGATGCTGTTAGAGACCACAGCAAAAAGCTGCACAGAGCAGCCCATAGGAATGCTTCAGCCTGCAAATCACAAACTGTGTGAGGTCACTGGCAGCACCCTGTACAGGACCTGAGCTACTAATTCTTTTGGCAGGTTAATAAAATAGGTGTGCATCCACTATCCCCCTAAGGTGCTAACCCAGCTCATTTCAGGGTCCAATATTCCTTTTACATACACAATTTTAGGGAGTCTGGATCCAGTTCAAGCCAGTGCCCTACCCATTCACAGAAAGCTGGGGCTGAAACCCACTCTGAGCACTGTATGGCTCAAAGAGACCAAGATCAGTGAGGCTGGAAAGAGCCTTTTGGACATAAATGCTTGTAATGGTTCATCATGCCAGCTGGAATCCCTGTGTCTGGTTTTGTTTCTGTGAGTGCAAGAGAAAGGCCTCTCCATCCCTTGCCTGTATTTGTTTCATTTCCCGTAGTGCATACCATTTATAAGCCTTGGGAATGCAAGTAGTCCCTTGAAAAATATCTCAAATCTCATCCATGCAACAGTGGTATCCAGAGCAGAAAAACCGGTACAAACACACTCAGTCTCTCTGGGAGTGAATGTCAGGGTCTACACCCACACTTAGGTGCTGTCCTGATGTCTGTTGCTATTGAAGACTAAAATATTCAAGCTGCATCCTTCTGGGCAAGATGAGGGTCATCCTTGTTCAGAAACTGTCTCTCTTGAGTTGAACTTCTTTGCTGTGATGGAAGATACATCAGTATACAAAGAGATGTGCCCTAAGGCATGAGCCAAAATATGGATGTCAAATAGCAAAACATGCATACTGCAGTCCACAGCCATATCCCAGGATTTTCAGAGTGGATGGATAAGGATTGATTGTTTATGGGAAACCCCTGTGAAGTCTTCATGTGTAATTTACTCAACATTAAAGCATGGAGATATCCCATTTGTGTGTGTACATAGCTCAGAAGCAACGGAAAAGGCAAGATAAACACCAAGTCAAAATAAAACTCTGAGGAAAGAATAAAATTTATTTTAGGTGAGAATGCTGCCTTTCTCTGGGCAGCTCAGAGCTTTATTTTATTTTGAGGTGGAAAACATAGTAGTCCCTACATGACTGAGAATGGTTTTATTCTGAAGCCAGGCACACTATTTTTGCTGAAGTTCAGCTTAGCCTGAAAATTGAAGCAAATCGCAGGGATCCCAAAACTACTCATACCAAAATCAAGAAAGACAAAATTAGCTTCATTCTCTTGGAACCAAAGCCACAGGATCTCAGCCTGTCAGAGCTGCACTTAAGATAACTAAATACTCTGTTCTTAAGATTATGCTCACCATTTTGATCAAATCCAGAGTTAAAACCTGGGGTTGTTACACATTTAGTGAATCAGTACTCAGCTTAAGCTCCCAATCTATACATTTATGTTACTCTTTTAGTGTGAAATTTGCCAGATGGGCCTTTATCCTTTGAGAAGCATAGTGAGGAGCATCCCCACCTCTCCTGGCAGTGCCAAATCATGCTGCTTAGGGGTTCCCCTGTGGGTATTAATTGAATCTGAGATGGTTGTGCCAGCAAAACATTGTAATTTCAGCAACATATGTTGAAATGGCACCAGTATAGGCTGTGTATGTACAGATAATATGTTCAATCCACTCCCTCATTCCTTGAGGGAATCCAAACCTTCAATCCCCACTCCTTGGGGAACTGGAGAGGATTTAAGCACCCGCTGATTCATCCTCTCCCTAGGGTTAAGCTAGGATCAGAGAACAAATCGTCAGGTTGGCATATGGCAAGAATTTACCCTCCTGCAGCTGTAATTATGTTCACGCTGGTCATGAATGTAAAATAAGACAGGACACGTTCATAATAGCTTAATGTAGCTCATTTTACTTTGCTGTTGCTGCACATTAAGAGTTTTCATGTCTGAGATTTTGGGAGAGACGAGGTTACCTTTTCAGGTCATATAAACTTGATTGCTTATGATCTTTTGTAGCTACTCCTAGATCATCCTGCCCCAGGGTAAGACGCTTCTCCAGCATATGAGCATAACCATTGGTTTTGTCTACTCTAGTTGTAAATAGCTACCAGTGATAAACATCTGCAGTGTCCCTCGAGAACCTGTTTCACAGCCAGTGGGATGTTGGTATATTCTAGAATAGAGTCAGATTTTTTAGTACAAATACAGAGAATACATAGGCCTGGTCTTCAGGAAGGAAAAATTATTTGGGACAAGATAAGACATTAACTCCAGTAGAGCACAAATGGGAAAAGCACTGGAAAGAAACACTGAAAATTGCCTGCTGCATTGATTTGTTATTTAGTGTCCTCCTGACCTGTGGTACCAGCTTCATCTGTTTAATGTGTACCAACAGTAACTCAAATTTAGCTGCAGTTGGGTTTTCTCCCTCCATATTTTCTGTTTATTGACACAATGCACAGAATACAAAGAGGGCAAGATGTAACTGTGGAGAACAGTGGTACGTCTCCTTCTGTCTTATCCTGGACAGTTGTTCATATAGATAAGAATGCCTTAAATGATAACACATCCCATGAGGATGCTTTTGGCCACATTCCTTTTCATTTCCACCTTGTGCAGTGAAACATCTGCCATTCTTGGTCTTGCTAATGCTGGAACTAAAGCTGCATCAGGACTGCACCTGATAGAGCTGGGCTTGGCATATCCATCTTTCACATCTTACCTCTATCCCATTGGACCTTTAACCTTGTGACTGCTGACTGTGCAGTGCCCCCTCCGATACAGGGCACATATCAAGGTTTTGTCTATTAAGAAGAAACAGTGGCAAATTTGTCAAGAGATATTGCTAAGACCATCATTTACCTTGCTAGCCCCTATTACCTCCTTCTTCCATTTCATGTTGTGTGCTATGTAACCACCTATCATTTCTTTCATACTTAGACTGTCAGCTTCTTGGACAAGGACTTCATGCATGTTCTGCATTTGTAAAACACAATAAGACATGGCAAATAACAAGATATCTGATCGAAACATGATCGAAATCAACAAATGACTTGAATTTTCCTTTTGTTCAATTCATTCTGGTCTGAGTGTCACATAATCCTAGGCTGTAAAAGGCAGCAGTTCTTAGAAGGACCAACCTCCTTGAACTATTCTCCCCTCTTGTTAACAATTTCCATCTCATTTCCTATTTCCGGCTCTAGCTCCTGCCGATAATACTCCTCAGCTAATATTGAAACCAAGAGGGAAAAATACATGAATAGTAGACATCCGATCCAAGCTTTGTGTGGAGAATTCAGGGATGGAATGTTCTTGAGAACAAGGTTTTTTAAATAGAAAAAGATTGCTTGTTTAGGAAGAAAATTTGCACTGACACCTATATTCGGTACTGCTGACGTTTGTTCCCACAGTGCTCTTAGGTCAAATGTAACTATCTTCTTGAGAATGCATTTTTTCTTTTTGTTTTCATTGAGAGATTCTCCATGCAGAGTATGTCTGGATGGCAGTTTGCTGCCCAACTGCAGCTCATATAGACATTGTCATGCTATCTTGAAAGAGTGAACTTGCAAATACCATAGCAGTCACTGACTGGGTTTGTGATTGCATTCAGTGCTGTCTTTTGGATACCAATATTGGCTTGCTGTGCCCTTGCCTCCTACCCTGGCTTCTCAATCACCTTCTGTGCAGCAGTTATGTCAGAAGCATTTTGTGCAGTCACTCCGACCCACATCCAGCCCCTTCACTTCCAGAAAAGGCATTTTTCCTGCACACCTGACATGGTTCTTGGTGCACAGATGGTTGTGCAGATGTCCTGCTACCAGTGGAAATGAGTAGCCAGGGTGGTATAAGTGCATGGGGCAGACCCATCTTATCCTGGTATTGCAACTAGAAGTAATGCAACACCAATCTGGCCATTTCTGGGTGGGTTGCCATGTATTCTTTTTGCAGAAGAGGTAAAAGCAAATACTTTATTTACATAATGATGAGTACTCATGCAAAAGGTGGCTAAGGGAAGTCCTCCCTGAGCAGTGATCATGTGAGGGTCTCTCTGTTGTAGCAGTTTTATAACCTAACCTACACTGGAAATACATCAAAGAGACATTGGCTATGAAAGGCAGGAAGGGAGTGGTCTGAGGAACTGCAGCTACCAGCGAGTTGAGCAGAGCCAAGGAATGTCCTCAGGCACCGCAACTCAATTGTGCTGTTAAATTGTCAGTCACTGGCCAGCGAATGCAGACGGCTTGGAATTGGCGGGGTCTCAGGACTGATCCGCATGGCAGCTTGGATGCGGCCACCCTGCTCTGTAGGACAGCAGCATGAACGTGGGCAGTTGCATGCCAGTGGGCTTCAATGCCAGGGAGCCATTCTGGGCATGAGCATTGGGATATACAATTGCTTGTAGGAAGAGAAAACTGCATTTGGTGAATTCAGATTTTGGCATTAATGTTCCCAGATTTCTCTGTATGAAGGGAGAGAGTGTATGTGGCTGAGTCTCATATTCAGCTCTGCAAGTGGAATTTGGACTTTAGAGAGCTGCCTAATCTCAAGTTATTTGAAGATCTGTCTCTCCTTTGTGTGTAAGCCAATGCATGCTTGGGGCTCAAAGTTTCTTCCACTGGATATTCAGTTAATCCAGGACTGGTCTGCGCAGGGGGAAGGGCAGTCACATTTCTCCTGGCATGTAATGCTCTGGCCAGGTCTTCCTCTACTCTGGCTGGTGGCCCTGGCTGGCAAAGACAGGTCCCCAAGACACACTATGGCTCAAAATCACGTGTGCATCTTCCTCCTTTTGGGTCCTGGCCCCCCACTCTCTGCTACTCTTTCAGGATCCTCGCTTTGAGTTTTTTGTGTGTGAATTTGGATCTTTTTTTGACATTTATCTCCTTCAGGACCTCTACATATAACACATCTCACAGCAACAAGAGACCAATTTTTCTTTTTCACAAAGCCAACTGGCATGGTCCTGAGGGCAGAGTGGTGCAGCAGAGCTTTGGGGCACATCCATGCTGGCAGTGTAACTTTCTTCTACATCTATCACAGCCTAAGGCACCATTATCTCTCCCTCCATCTCTCCCAAGACAGCCAGTCCTTCCTGCAAATTCTCCACACCCCCCTCCTTCATTTCTCACTCCTCTCTCATCCCTCCCTCATGCCCTACTCTGGCTGGCTGGTCCCCACCACTGCCACTCTGCAGTAACCTCTCTCCAAGGCTGAAAGCCTTCAATAGTTAATTTGTGTCAATCAACAGGTCTTCTGCCTTCAGGATCCTCTCTGCTACCAAGAAAGTTATTCCCTTTGACTCCAAGCAATAAGATTATGACAGGGAGTCAGGAGGGCAAGATACATGTATTATCCATAGGAATGGCCTATAAAGGTTCGCCATGGGGCCAGTAAGTCTCCTACTGCTCCTCAGCATAAGTTTTCCTTTACTTTAATCACAAGCTGTTCACACATTTTGTAACAGAGATGTCCAGTTTTAGTCCTCAGGGTCCTTGGTACATGCTGATGAAAAAGGGGCTTCAGGAACCACCATGACCTGAAGAAAGGGTGTGTTTCCATTATCATACTGTGTTTTATTCCTATTCCATATTTTCATCACTAAAGACACTGAGGTGAAGCAAATAGCATTTGTTTGGACCATGATTTCTGAAAGTAAGCCTTCTTTTCGGTGTTACTGTTAGGTGGTCCTCACAACCCTGTAAGAAGGTTTGATTCATCTTCACCTGAGCCAGGTGTGCCTCGTTTGCCCAGGTTGAGGGAGGCGGGTCCAGGGGTTATAGTGCTCAAACCAAGGTTATTTAGAGCCAAAATGTGGTCTCTGGAGGTTGAAGCTCTGAGAAGTCTGGTCTGTGGGAATAATGAAGGTGGGAGTGTGGGGAGCAAGGCAGATGGTGGAAAGCTTTGTGGATGAGCTAAAGCTTTGCCTGATTGCTGTGAGCCAGAGAGGAAATTTTAGGGTTGTCTGCTGGTATGTATGACTGATAGATCAGGGTCTTGAAGAGAGAGAAGACACTGCTCAGCTGCTTGGTGTGAAGATGGTGCTTGTTGCTGAACATTATTAAGTCCTTTTGATTCTTTTGGCAATCTAAACCCTGGTGAGTCACATTTTGAAAATAAGCAGGTGCGGGTCAAAATCCTTCTTGTGTGTGATGACTTCTCTCCTGTTCTTCCCTTAGCTGCATTACACATGGGGGCTCCCTGAGACTCTTCCAGGAAACCTCCAAATCACTTTCCTTGACCAGCTTTTGGATGCTTTGACCTGAATGCTGCAATGTGCCCTAAGCCCAGCATGGGATAGGGCTGAGCCTTCAGCAAAACTCAGTAGTGATTAAAGCATTCAGTAGCCTGTGGTTGGGCTCTGGTAGCTGGGAGGGTTCTTCCAAGGAGGGACCAGACAGGTCCAGTTATGGGATGCTGGAGGGAGGGAAAGGTCATGGACATGAGCTGGAAATGTGATCCCCAGGTGCTGAGAGCAGGTTGTGTCATATCCACGTGGGGTTTGTCAGTGGCACAGACCTGCAGGTCCTCTCTCACTGTGGGTGGGTTGACTTTGGCTGGACACCCAGTCTCCACCAAGCTGTTCTATCACTCCCCTCCTCAGCAGGATGGGGAGGGAGAAAATAAGATGGAAAAAACTTGTGGGTCAATATAAAGGCAGCTTAATAAAGCAAAAGCCACTCGTAAAAACAAAAGAAAACAAAAGATTTATTCTCTACTTCCCATCAGCAGGCGATGTCCAGACACTTCCAGGGAAGTAGGGCCTCAATATGCATAGCGGTTGATCCAGAAGACAAATGTAATAATAACAAATCATAGAATCACAGAATGGTTTGGGCTGGAAGGGACCTTAAAGATCCCCTAGTTCCAACACCCCTGTCACGGGCAGGGACACCTTCCACTAGACCAGGTTGCTCAAAGCCTCATTCAACCTGGCCTTGAACCCTTCCAGGGAGGGGGCAGCCACAACTTCTCTGGGTAACCTGTACCAGGGCCTCACCATCCTCATAGTAAAGAATTTCTTCCAAATATCTAATCTAAATCTACCCTCTTTCAGTTTAAAATTTTACCCCTTATCTTATCCCTATACTCCCTGACAGAGAGTCCATCTCCATCTTTTCTGTAGGCCCCCTTTAAGTACTGGAAGGACCCCCCACCTCCTCCCTTCTCTTAGCTTTTATTGCTGAGCAGACATCATATGGTATGGAATGTCCCTTTGGTTAGTTTGGGTCAGCTGTCCTGGCTATGTCCCCTCCCAAGATATTGCCCACCCCCCAGCCTACTGGTGAGGGGGAATGTTGGAGAGACAGCCTTGATGCTGGGGGAGCACTGCTCAGCAGTAGCTAAAACACTGGTGTGTTATCAACTCCTTTCTAGCTACCAATACAAAGCACAGCACAATGAGGGCTTCTATGGGGAAAAATAACCCCATCTCAGCCAGACCCAATACACTCACTAACCACACAAGTGTGCCCTGTCCTTCTGAGCCCCTGGCAGCAGAGTGAGGGTGCAATGGGTGGCAAAGTCTTCCCTGGAGCCCGTGGTGCAGGAGGGAAAAGCTGGCTGGAGAGTGAGGGATGGGGCTGGGAAGGCAGTGAAGGAAGTTGCAGATATGCCTGTGAGAAAGAGAAAGAAACTGGAGCTCCCCTGCTGCTCTGAGAAGGGCACGGGATGCTACATCTGGAGAGCGATTGTTTTGTTGACAATCTTCTCCAGAAGACAAGCGGTTGGGGAGGCCCATGCACTTCTAGCTTGAGCTGTGGGATAGGAACCATGCAGCCTGCTGCTCGGGTTTGGGGAGCCTGGGGAGACTTGTGGGTGGGCCTGCACTTTCTCAAAGGCTTTTGGAGGCCCATGGAGCTGTGTGGGAGAAGCACCAGGGAAGAGCTGCCAGCTGGAATGGCTCCTCTGCTCACTACCCGGCTCATGCTGGGCCCTGCACCCTGGTTCCCCACTGGCAGTTTCCACCCTCCATGTAGGTTGTCCTCTAGGAGAGGACATTGCCAGGACACTTTGCACCATTGAAAGTCCAGAAGCAACAGTATGGCAGGGCCAAATACAAAATTTCCCAGTCTTGCATGGGCAAGAGTGGCTAGCCTCTGCCTTTCCAACGTCCTTTCAGATGCCTCAGGCTGTGAATGCCCTCTGCCAGAGTGGGGATGGGAAACGAAGAGACTTGTTTTCCTGGGGTCTGAACAACAACAAAAAGGACAGGGAAGATAAAAGAGCCTCCTGGGGACAGGATCTCAAGGAGGAAGATCTCCAAACCTTGCATCTGCCCAAATCCAGGAGACAAGCAGACTGAGGATGCCTGATGTGGAGCAACCCTGACTCAACAGATGGTGGTGTGGGGGCCGCAAGATTTGCTGCTGACCCACCTGATGGAAAGCTGAAGAGTAGCCAAGAAGGGTGAGAAAGGAGGAGCCTAAGGCCGGGCTCCAAGATTTAATTTTGGACACCTGAGAAAGTGGGCGACTTCTCAAAAACACCCTGACTCCAGTGGGTGCTGGCAGCGTTCGCTACAGAACTGCTTCTAGGCAGAGCATTTTTTTTTTTTTTCCGTCAGAAAATGCCAATTCATTACAATGGAAACACTCTGCAGGACTGTATTGCCTCTGTGACGCTGTGAGAGAAGCCAGGCTGTTTTCTTACCCAACTCCTTGGCTCCTTGCAGTCTGCCCTGGCAGAATGCTGCAGAGCTGCCGTCCTCCATCCTCTGGTTTAACCTTCCACCCCATTCCATTCCAATACCTTGAGTCCCCCCTCACTCGATAGCCAAGCTCCCACTGACCTGTGAGGTGAAGTAGTTTTCTGCTCCCCGGTTTGATAATTTTTTGGCTCAGGTGTTGAGTGGTTTTTCTGTCTAATTGTGCAACTTTTGGGAAGTCAACTGGGGATTAATTTCATTCCTGTCCTCATGGGCTGGTTGGGGAAATGCTGGATCAAGAGTGCCTGCTTTCCTACTGGAAGCTGGTCCCTTTCCAGGCAAATGGTATGTAAATGGTGTCTGGAGGGATGTCATTAAAATAACTTAATCTAAGGAAATATTTTGATGAAATTGTCTTTTGAGGGGGAGCAATAAGCTTTTGACCTGCAGCTTTCACAAAATACATGTGCAAAGGTTGCCTGTCTTGGGCCAGTGGTGGTGGGAAAACAGAGTATTTTCACTTGAGCAAGACATTGCAACAGCATGAGGATCTAGTTTGGTTCTTTTATACCTTTTTCCCCCTGTAAGGGACAGGATCCCAGAGCCGAGGACTCAAAGGTAAAATCTGATTTGCCCTTTGCAAAGATGGAGAGCAGGTAACTCATGCCCAGAACTTAACTCGGCACAGCATTTCCAAATAGAAGCAGTCTTCTGCTGAAAATGTCCCAACCTTGGTTTTCCTGCAGACCTGAACAGCCTGAGCAATTGAAAACTTATTTTGGCTGAAATTCAGAGCAAACCTGTTCACAATCACTTCTCTTAATAAATAAACACCATTAACATCTGGTGTGAAATCCCTGGGCTGAGCACAACGTAGCTGCAGCACCATGCTTGAACTGAGCTCAGCTTGATCCAAAGACAGAGCAGTCTGAGCTGAGCCAAGAGCAAAGGAGGGAGAAAATAACAAATGGAAAAATTAATTACATGTTAAAAAACACCAACACTCCAGCTTCCATCATCTCAGGGGTTCACAACTGGCAGGGAGTCTTTAATAAACTAATTAGTGGCCATGGCAAATTGTGGAGGAGTCTGTAAGTTGTCATAGTTGAGTAGAAGTCAACACTGTCTGGTTTACAGTAGCCAAGACTCTTGCTCATAATTTTTCACTGCACAATTTTATAAATAGTGGAAGTTATTTACCCTGTCTCTGTTAAGATATTGCTGGTTTCGAATGAGTCTTTCCTTTAGAGTTTTAATTTTGAAAGAATTTTCTGTTCCACATATATAAAAATAAAATATATTTAAATAACATATCTATATAATATATATAAAGTTACTCAGAGCCTTAAATTAGCTATGAGAGTGCAAACACCTCCCATGATTTAGGGATTTAATTTGCTGCTTCTCAGAGGGGTGCAGCAGGAGGTCAGGATCTTCAGGTTTGCATGGCACAGCACAGGGATGCTCATGAGAGTAAATAAACTTTGTCTGGGTCTCCTTAAGCAACATTTGACTCTGAATAATCCTGGTGATTTAACTCCCACTAGAACATTAGTTTCAGTTCCACTTTGCTTTATTGCTGCCATGCTTAATTGATTCAACACCAGGATGGAACTGTATAATGAAGCTGCTTAAGTGTAATGAAACCTTTGCATTGTCAATAATGAATGTTTTGTCTGCAAATTCTGGAAAGACTGCTAATCAAACACTTCAAAACTGTTAGATACAGAGATATGTGCAGATTTAGGAATTTATGAAGCTACAAAACTGGAGGACTAAATATTTCCTTTCCTGTCCAGGGCTGCTTCAAATAATTCATTTGCTAATACAAATTTCAGGGAGTTTGGTTTGTTGTTGTTGTTGTTTTGTTTGTTTTTAAACACACGGCTATGAAATATCTTTAATTGGAGATGGTTATCACTGAGAGACGCTCATTTGTACCATGTAGGTTGATGTTAGCTGCCTGGTCACCTCCTGACAAGTCTTTGCTGCTGCTTATTCTATTTTGGGAGCGCAGCTCAGGAGGCGGCTGCTGGATGCCCTATGCCTCTTTGCTGGCCACGGGGCTGATTTTGTAGTGGGAGACCTCGAACGAAACAGCTCAGTCTCAGTGAGGTTTTCATCCTCGCTGAGTGCCTACTGAAAAGGGGTGGAAAATTTAGTTTCTATGGAAAAACAAGCCTGAATAGCCCTGCCTCATCTTCATTTTCTTTCGCTGTACTTTTTCGCATCCTTCTGCAGCCCCACTCTGAAGCTGCCAAGAGCAAATTTGTCTTTCTCCACCAGGTGGTACTGTTAAGCTGTTGTTGGGGGAAGATTTGCTTGCTCCATCCCAAACCCATCCGGTTATCCCCTTTGGCTGGGGTTTTCGAAAGTTTTCCATTCTTGGTGTACTAAAGTTAAGCTGGAGCCCCTGTTAATTGTAAGGGCACCAGCTGAATGAGTGCATTCATGCTCTGTTTCCCTTCCTACTGCAGATCAAATATGATCTTTTTTTTTCCCCCACCCCTAATGAAAGGAAGGGGCTGGGATCTTCCAGTGAGACCATACTTGCAGCATGTTTTCACTGTTTTTATGAAGATATTTTCTATACGAGCAGTGTAGCTCCCTGATAGCTGTAGAAAATGCATTGGCTTTAATGTGTCCAAGGACACAGCAGGGCCTTACTATGAGTTTGTGTTCCTGATCCGATGTGCGGTTTTCCCTGGGTGATGTGGATGACATGTTTGGGCTCTGCCTGCAGTGACAGGAGGGGACCTTGAGGTCCCATTAGGGCTTCTGGGGCTCTCCCATGCAGGGCTGCTGTCTGTCCATACATTGTCAATCAGATCTTCCTCCTAGAATTGTTGTCCTGGAAGACTGTTAAGGGTGTTTTCTATTAATTTAGTCCCTCTAATAACTATAATTACACAGTGGCTGTAACCAGGCTGCCATATGTCCTGAGCTCCCAGGCACAGCCACAGGGCATGTCCCAGACTTGCATATCTCTGTGCAAAAAAATGGAGACATTTGGGAAGCATCTGTCTTGCACAGTAATTCTGTCAGGTTACAGAGATGTCGGATTTAGAGTTAGTATTGCTCATCTGGGAGGGAAAAGCAATACAGGTACATGGAGAGGCAGCTGCCTCACTGCTATGAGCTATTAAAATGCTGTAGGAGCAACGCAATCGTTGAGGTCCCTGGAGACTCTAATAACCCTTTAAAATCTGAGGACATGAATGTTGTCTGGTAGATACTGCAGCTCTCGCTATCACAAGGAAATTGCCAGCAGTGTATTCCATCCATTGGGATTATTTATAGACTTGCCCATGTAAGCATGATGAATATTTTTTTGTGCTTAGTTAACCATGAACTTCTGTATGTCTGAGCGAACGCAGCCCTTATCTACCACTGACTGTCCACATATGTCCTTTGAGCATTTCTCTAGTCCATGGCTTTTCTTCATAAGAAAAGCTATTTGCATGTGCTGCAACAGGCTGGCTGACAGGGTTTTTGCTTTGAGGCTGGTGCTGTTTATAGAACCGAAGGTCGTGGGCCATGGAGATGATGAAAAGACATTTAAACTGGAAGATCAGGTGCTTTACAGGGCAAAACTGGCTGTTTGGCAGAATTTGGCTAGTTGGAGTATCAGCAGCTGGAGAGTTGCAGCTCCGAGAAGACTTTGGTTTTTGAGCTGCCTGCCATCATGCAATGTTTATGCCACTGTCACATACACAGAAACCCCCTGCGATTGGCATGATTGCGCAGACAGCATGAGGGGCTTTGAACAACAAGCTCTGCTGTAAAGCAATTCTGCTGAGCATGCAAAAACTCTTCCAAATTTGTCCAAGTGGTAGCATAATGTGCTAGGTTACCCTAAGGATGCAGATACCATAACATAAATCTATATGGTGCAGGGCTGAGAAGCCGAAGTGATGGTTTTTTTCCTTCATGTTATTAGCCAGGCAAATTAAAAAAGCTGTCTACAAAGCCCAGTGGACCTTGTCTATAAAGCATCAAGGATGATCTTGCATCCTTAAAATGATGGATGAGGTGAAGAGAGTTTGTCCCCTTTGTCTCCCCTCCTTCCCCAAACAAGCACTGTAAGATTTAGGTTGGTGATTTAACAGAGAGGGAAATGAAATCTCTCTTAATCTAATGACAGCTCCCAAATTGGTCATTTTTCCTGCTGTCTTGGGAAATGGTGTTAATTTGCAAACAAGATATCTATTTCTACTTGGGTTTGAATACTAAATTTGTGCCATCGGCACTCACTCTCTGTGACTGTGTGACGTTGTGTGATATGAGGGAGGAGAGCAGGGGCTGTTGCATGGGGAGATGAGAGGGAAAAGGGACCATTGGTGAAGGAGCAGCAGCAATTCCTGGGAATGCTTTTCTTCATGCCAGTATGTAGATGGAGAAAACTTCCTTTCCTCAGTCTTTAGGGGTTTGTCAGGTCTTGGTGCCTCCCAAGTTAATTTTTTTTTTTTTTTTTTTTTTTAAAGGAGCATCATGCTGGACTGTTTGAGCTTCTCTCTGGTTCTGCACAGCGCCTCTGCTCTTGACGTGGAGCAGAGACACCTGCAGAAAGGCAATCGCTGAAGGCTAAGACTCCTCTTGGGGCAGAAAGCTCACAGCAGGAGCCAGCCCAGTGTCATTTATAACTGCCCGTTCGTGCTTCCTCTCAATTTAATTTCTTCTTGGCTTAATTTGCTGATGTCCTGTCCATAACCTTGCTTTTTTCCCAGTGTTGTTTCTCTGGGGTGCTCTGGCTGCATCTCTCCGGCTGTGTTTGTGGACCCGTGGAACAAGTTTCACGAGTTTCTGGCTGCGTAATATTGATGTGCCAAAGAGATTTGGTTCCCACGTATCGATATCAATGTTGCAAGTGGTGGGGTCATGGCATATTTTTTTCTTTGGGACTCTTTTGTACCAGTTCTTTTGCTCTCCTCTAAAATTTCTGTCCATTGTGAACATTGTTTTAGTAATACCTACCTGCTTCTTGTTGTAATAACTTTTGTGTGTCTTTTGTTAAAGTCCTTCTTAGGGCTTAAAAAAACAGCACCAAAAAAAGTTCCAGAGCTGAAATGTTCCTTTTCAAGCAAAAGGTTTATCATGCCTTCCTTTTACTGTGCATTTTCTCCCAGATATGGCAGGTGATTCATACCATCCCTTTTATCCTTTTTTTCTACTTATTTTCTTAAAAATTGAAAAGAGACCCAGTATTTCTTCAGTGCAATTGCACAACAGAGGAAGGCGTTACCAGCATCTCATTTGGCTTTTAGTGCTCAGAACATTGTGCAAAGCCCCAACGGGCTCTGTATGATGTACATCTTTGCTTTAACATCTGATTACTGGGGTTTGGTAACAAATGCACCCACATATCCCTATTGAATAGCACTTAAATAAGAGCCACTGATATTTTCTAAATGAATACTTTCTTTAAAGCCTTTTCCTGCTTGTCTGTTCTGAGGCTGAACAAAGATGCTCAGCAGTGAGAGAAATTGAGCTTGGTATTTCAACCTGCTGCTCTGAAGAAACCAAACTGTATGGGAATCATATTTGCCCTGAAATACTTCTCACTGCCTTTGGGAATGTTTCTTTGAGCTGCCTTGCTTGAGAATAGACAACTGCGTGAAACCAATTTTCTGCCCTCAAAACCCTGAATTTCTGCTGTTAATATGCAGAATAGAGGATATTAATAGTGATGGGAGCACTTTTGCAAATCTGTTTTTGTGTATGGTCTGCCACTCTGCAACAAATCAGAAAGAAACCAGGTAAAAAAAAGAAAGAAATCAGGTAAAAATTTACCTGTTTCAATTGAGCAAATGCAACCACTATTGCATCACTGCCAGTAGGTTGAGATGATGAGCTTGTCTGAGCTGGTGATGTATGGAGAGGATGAAGGGATAAAGGGGGTTGCGTAGGAAAGTTTCATAAAGATCTCTAGTGTCTGGAAGCCTCCTGGTGCGCTGGCCAGCCCAGGGGTGGTAACTAACTGCATGGAAGTAGTGAGGTTACTTTGAAATAAATAGCCTGTAGCAAATGTAGACACTTGGAGGAAGATTCTGCAAATGCTCCTAAGCTCTGTAATTCCTTATAATTTTTAGGAACCGATTATCCTCTGCCCACAAACAGCCTGCAAATTGGCCACTATTTTCACTGGAAAAAAGTAAGCATTTGGTATAGTAATAAAATACTTTAAATGGAGAGAGGGAGCCCACCACGCTTCATTAGAAGGTGTGGCCAGACCCTGCTTTCAGAAATTGTTTGCCCATCCCTCAAAAATCATGAGCTTGATTTTTCTTTTTTCCCTCCCAGATCTTACGTTTAAGACAAATAATTTGAACATTTGAGCTTTACAGATCACTTTCATCAAACTGTATCTGTCTATCAATATGACAGCTGTCAATCAAGCAGCTCTATAATCTGTACACATTATGTACCTATATATACCATCCATCAAGACTATTTCCTGTAGCTGGATGCTTGAAAGCTTGGTTTATTTTACCAAGAAGGGAGTTTGTAGTGAAAGTATCCAACTGGTGGAGCCCTAGGGAGAGCACCAAGTTTAACCTTTAAATGCAGTCTGTGCCTTCACGGTGCAGGGGCCTGTCAGCCCTCTGCAATGCTATAACATACATCACCTTTTATCCTCAACCAAGCCTTCCTAACAGCTGCATAATTTTACTGTAACTGTTTCCCTTTCTATACTTTTTTTTCTTTGTTGCCCGTCTCCCTCACAGGCTCCTACCTGCTTTCCTGTGCTGGGAGACCCATGCCCAATGCTGAAGGTGCTACCAAGGACTAAGGCACCTTGTGTTGGACACCTTGTTTTGCTTAGGTGTCCTTTGGAGGTCTAAGGCCTGTCTCTTGTGGAGTAGGGAAAATGCCATTTCCCTGATGTGGAGGGTGTTAGAAGAACTGGTAGTTGAAGGGTTGTGAGCTAAAGGAGCGTGCAGCAGTGCCCAGGGCACAAACCCTCTGCTCAGCTCATCACTTTTGAGAAATACTTCAAGGTTCACAAAGTGTTTCCTGGAAAGTGGTTTAGAAGATCAGTTTTGCAGTTCTGAAAACTAAATGAGTGTTTCTGTGTGAGGCTTTCTGTACCTCACTTTGGGGACTGATATCTTGTTCATGTCTAAGGAAAGCTAGAGGAAAATGTAGCTTCAACCCAGATCAAACCAAAATGTTTTTGGCTTGATGGCCAAACTGACAGATTAATTATTCTCAGTTCTACTGGTGCACTGAAAAGAGGTTTATTTTTTTCACTGTAAAATAAACCATGTAACAGCCTGATTGCACATATTCTATGTGCGAGCTGTGGTCAGTTGGATGAAACCCATGGTTTTTTTCATGGTCACAGCTGGTATGTGTTCTTACATGTAGCAATTTCAAAATTCAGTTCCTACAAAAACTTGTGCAACACACTGTTCTCAGTATATTGCACAGAGCCAGTTTTCAATAATAATTAAAAAAAATAAGCTAACTAGGGAATTAAGCATTATATGCAGATTGCTCAGTGGTGGTGACTAACTGGCCTGATGATCCCTCTCTTTTAGGCCAGAGCCTCGGCTGTCTGAATCAAGACATTGCAGAATATGGCAGTATTGTAAACAATAGCTGGAGAGGAGAAGGGTACTGGTCAGGGAATATAATTAAAGTTTTCAAAGGCTTCATGGCAATGGATAAGCTGAATGTGATATTGGTTTTCACCAAATCTCCTAATATTATAACTAGAGAGCAAAACTAGTAGAAGACCAGTTTAAAACAGGTATTCGAAAGAGTTTCTTTGGGCAGAGGCAGCAAATGGTGGGACTGTGCTGCCACAGGAGGTTGTGGAGACAGTGTCAGCAGGTCCAAGGAGGACCTGGACAAATTCATCGACAGTAGAAAGATTCAGTCCTCACTGATGTGCAAGGTGACAAGCACTGGCTGGGTATGTGGAATATATTTCCTCTAAGTGTTTGTACAGCTAAAGTTTGAATGTTTGTGGAGCAGGGATGTCAAATGAAGGCGTGTTTGCCCAAGTTGAATTAATTCGCAGCCTTCAAGGAAAATGCATATGGAAAACCTGTTGGAGCTGATCTACCCCTCAGCCAACACTCCCCAAATGGGATCTTCATTGTGCCCGTGGCCCCGGCGCAGCCCGCTGCGCCATGTCCATGTCTGTTGGGACTTGGCTGCATTGGATGCAGCATCTGACCTTGCTGTGGTGAAGCATCGTGGGTACTGGGGTCTTACCTGGGCTCTCCTGTCCTTACGAGGGGTGGAAAAAGGTGCTTGCAGAGTGTGGCGTGAGGAATCGGTATAATGTAACCAGCTGCTGCTGGGGGGTTGTTACTGCCCTAGGGTACATGCTGTGGAAAGGCTATCCTTCCCCTTGCCTGTCAAACTCCAACACCAGCACCATGGGAGAAACAACAGAGCCTATTTTTCATCTGTCTGGGGTTATTTTGGTGTGGCGTGGTGCTCTGTTGCGCTCTCCTGAACATTGCCTAGGCATGTGCGAGTGAGCTATGGGGTGAAGCCGGAGTGAATAGACCCGGGTCTGTTCTTGAATAGCTGCAGAAAATTCCTTCGGAGGTGTTATGTGTACACAGAGGCTATTGCAGGCTTCCTGAGGGCTGTTACACCTTCCCTCCTTGATGAATCCATGGGGTTTTGCACACTGGATTATTACAGGGTGCCCTTTTAGCCCCTTCTAACACGACACCATTTGCATTTGTTCTCCCTCTGGAGAACAGGAGGGAAAGAACAGTGAGATATTCAGGCACTTAAAACCCCTGCACTTAACAAAAATGAAATGGGATCTCATGCCAACTGTGTGATTTGCACTCTCCTTGCTTTGTGCACAACTTCAGGGCTCTCCCCCCGCTCTCTTTTAGGTGATTAATTCCACCTCCTGCTAAATGAATTTACAATTAAAGTGGGCTTATTTGTAGCAGCCACTGAATTTTCACTCTCCTTTTTTTTTTATTTTTTAAAAATATATAATTGAAAACACACCCAAACTCAAGCTGCCTGTAAGTATTAATTTTCATTTCCACAGAATGCTCTGTCTCCGGGGCAAGGAAGGAAATTCCAGAGAGTTAGCCAAGACAATCAGGGTTAATGTGCTCTTTGAAAAGTGTGGTGCAAGCAGGACCCTTGCTTTCTCATCCAAAGGTCAGGCCTGCTGCTGGAACAGTGGTCTGGGTATGGGAGAGAGAGGGCACGGGTCTGTCCTGGTGTGCGTTTTGCCCAGGATGCAGTTTGGGAGACCATAGTCCATGTGCAGCAACCATGGGAATGGTGATGTGATTTTTCAAAAAGGCTGTGGTTTGCTCAGCAGGGAACATGTGCTCCTTCACAGAAGAACAAAGGCCGTTTTCAGTGGTGTGGGGGATGCCTGACTGCATAGCATGAATGATGTACAATCACGAGTGTAGGAAACACTTATGGGGCTGGTGCTTTTTGGTTGCTTCCCTTGACAACCAAAAGAGTATGTGTAGACCATTTGGGTGAAACCCTGTTCAGTTCAGCTTGAGCCACTTCAGCATGTGAAACAGAAATGAAGACAGCACTAAAAGAGTCAGCATGGCCTTACCACCTTGCTAGTCTAAGCAATGGTCTAGATCACCCAATGAACGCTCATTTACCAGTAACCCAGGGCATCTCAGCAGCCTGGATACTGGCAGGGATGACTTTATGGCTCTTCATTCCACGGTGCACAAGGGTTCATCTTGCTTTGGTGCTAAGATGTCTAAAAAGCTCATCCGCGTGCATTACAGACCCTTCCCTCTGCAAATCTGCTCTTGCAGTGTACGTTCAGTGTCTTCCCTCCCTCCCCATCATGCCAATAAGCTGTGATCTTCTCTCCACCTGGACACCACAGTGTCAAAACTGTGTGAAGAACACTAGGGCTTCTTTAAAATAAAATTTCAATGAATGTTTTTAATGGAAAAAGCCCCCTCTTCCTTCCCATAACTACTTTAGGCTTGGAAGCCTAAACATAAATGTGTTTTCGTGCATTGGTATAAAACCCTCAAAGTGAGACTAACTTGCTGTCCTTCCACCTCTTCAGTTAATCAAATGTGGTTTGTGTGTTTTTTAGGTCTTGCTCTGTTTCCCGGCTGGCTCTCCTCTCCCTTTTGGAAATGGTCAGGAACACTGAGTTCTGCTTGTGCGATAAGTTTCATGGTCATTCCCCCAAATTCCTCTTCTCCTCCTGGTCCCAATAGCGGAACTGCAGAGGAGTGCCAGGGCTTGTAAGAACATTTTCAGCTTCCCTGCAAGTATTCAAGCCAGCAGTGAAAGGCCTGCGCTGGAGCAATGAGGGTCATATTTTCCTCCCTACCCTCTACCTCCTGTTAGCAATGAGGATAAGAAGTGGTTTTGATCAGTTTACTGAATATTTTTCCCTGATGAAAAAGATGCAGTAATATTTAGGCTGAGATTCAAATCAAAACTGTGCTTACTCCATAGCCCTCCATGGTATGGGATAGCAGCATTTTGGAAAGCACACCCTGCATTGGCAGCAACACGCAGGACAGTTTTGGGAAGATGTCCAGCAGTGCTAATGTCTACCTGTATGTCCTCCACTGCTCCTGCTCCTGTGTTCTCTGGACAAAGAGTGGATTTAGTAAACAGGGAATTTTTCAGAGACATACTGCTAAAAGAGCCTTCCAAAATATTTTTTCCTCATTTCAGTCTCACTTTTGGACAGGGCTGTAGGCCCAGGAACACAATGCCCTAGGTAATCTGTTGCTCATGGGCATGTTACTCTATTGCTCCCTTGATCTTAAATGCCATCTTCTGCACAAAGATTAAATCAGACTCTGCATGGTCAGACTGTGTCACTTAGTCTAGATGGGCAACCTCTCCTTATGTGTGAAATGGGGACAATGTGTGAGGGTGATCAGAAATAAAAGGAACATCTTCTATTTAAAAAGAGAAGTTGGAGATATGAGATAAAGCAGTAGACTGTCGCTATTCAGCAAGGTCATGTGCAAAATCTGCTTTCCTGTACCCTTTCTGGAGGTGACATTGCTACCAATACAACTGGTAAAGCTGGTTCTATGCAGTTGCTGTGAGGCTGGTCTGGTGGCTTGATAATTAATAATCTAATTTAAAAACATTTCATGTCACGTGGAGAATTGGGAAAGGATGGAGCAGCATGGCAGGTCGGGCATATGCTTATTGCCGTGGTTTTCAAAAAAGGAAATTCCTAAGAGACGCTGGTCTCTTGACCCCAAATACTGTCTTAGGCACAAAGATAAAATTAGACTCTGTTTCTATATGAAAATGCAAATGGAAGCATCCAAATCACTAATCTATCTGAAAAAAACCTCTTGTTCCTCAATGTTTCCTTTTCCTTGAAACGCACCAGGCTTGCGTTGATAGCAACTTGTTTGTGCGAGATCTTAAGAATATGTACACCTTTGACAAAAAAAAGAAGTATATAAGTCTGTGCAATTATGACACTGAGACGTTTTAATTTTTTTTAATACTTCAAAACATGTAAATAGTAACATGAAATTATTATTTCTTTTTTCTGTCTCCAGTGATCCCTTTGAGGCAGATTTTTTTTATTCATTAATGAAATGTTGAGGTCCTACTGGTAGCAAAGGAATGAACAGACCTGCACACAACTATTGAGAAACAGGGGCTGGGGGAATCTCTGGAGATCATCTAGGCCAACCTCCTGCTGAGAGCTCAAAGCATCAGCATCAAAATTGTCAGGATAAAACTGACTGTGTAACTGGTCTGTTACTGCCATCAAGTACAAGGTAGCTGAACAGTGATGATACTGAATTTTTCCCAAATTCAGTTATCATTTTGAGATGGTTTAAATTTTCTATGAGGACCATTGGTGTGGATATGTGTGGGTATGATGTAGCTGCAGTTTTGGGCAGTTTGTGCTTCTCTAATTCCGCCTTTCTGCACCTTTAGCCTATGTACATTGAGACAGTTGTGCTCTTTCTCTAACAACGTTGAGATCTAACCCTTGGTAGCCTGTGCACCTTGTGTTGTCCCTTGGGAGAAAATACTGTGCCATTGAGAAAATGACTTTATGACTTAGGAAAAAATGTATCAGTCAAGTCCCTATGCAGCACAGAAAAACTCCATTTCATGGTGTCAGAGCAGTGGCTCCAGGCAAGTTAATTATAGCAGGGTTATTATTTTTTCTACCTTTGCAGCAGCAGATTTGATTAGGAGTCTGGGGTATTGCTTTGACAATGGTGAATAGTAGAACTTTATTCCTTTTAGGTCTTTACACAGAGCCAATCAATCTAACAAAATGCATATTTATATAGCATGCCAAAAAGTGATTATGTCTAATACTGAACTTTTTGTGTCCAAAAAAATCTAGGTCAGAAAAAGAGCAGTTCTACTTTATAAAGTTGTCATTTATATAGAGCCAGGCCAGGAAACTGTGCTATGGGTAGGGTCAAACTAAATAGGACAAAAAATAAAGGAGAAATACAGTTAGTGCCCTTGTTCTGGTCCCCTTTGTACTGGGGAATCCAGACCAGTTTGAGGATGCGTCTTTAAAACCCTTTGTCCTTATGAGTGCAACCAGGTCTTTGTGGACCAGTGTTAACAAATCTGATGCAGACCTTTTAAAAGGCCTGTTTGTATTTGGTCAGTCTGTAGGTTTATTCTGTTCAGGTTCCAACTGTGCAAATCTTGCCACGGAAAAAGGCCTCCCTGTGAGAAGGGACGTTCACCACTGTGAGAGTCCTCCTGTTCAGAAATCCCCTTCAGCTGACTGGCAAAAAAACTCCAAAAAGCTTTCCTCCAAAACACTAAAAATTCAGGCAGATAACCCAAACCCTTCACCTCAGGTAGGACTGTAATCCTTAGAGAGGAGATTTCAAAACTGCTTTAAAATCTTAATGACAGCTGAATTTTGCAAAAAGTATTAGCCCTGTTCACATGCTAGGGGTATAGATCAAGAGCAGTGTCTGCTGGAACCATCTCACAGACCTGGTATGCTGGTCAAGGAGAAACATATTTATGTGTAATACTTAAAACAGAAAAAATACTTTGCAGATAATTTATATTTCCACCATCGCACTGTGGCTTTGCTAATTGAAAACTGCAAACCAGGCAAAGTTTGCAAGGAGCGACTGTATCTTTTATTCTCCAAACTGATACCGTTGGGGCAAGAAAAAAGAAAATTTGCAAATTGTCCTGAGAAGCTCACAAGGACTGGGGTTTGAGGAGAGGCTGGGGGAGCTGTCCCAGGGTTGGACTCGTGGGGTCGGATCCAGCAATCCTCGGCAGGGGTGTGTGGCAATCGACGAGGGACAGCTGTATGTCTCCATTCTCCTCCGTCCCCCACGGCTGCAGCTGTTGAAGGAGGAAATGATCCGGGGTTGGTGGAGGGGGCCGGGTAGATTAGATAAACCTCCTCTGCCCAGCACAGGGCCTGGAGGGCTACTGCCTCCCCCTCGCTTGCTTGGTAAAAAATATTTGTGGCCATTTGTTATCCCTCTGTTGCACACTTGCCTGTCGGTCGTTACAATTGGGACCATCTATGGTCCCAGCCCCCTTCACCAAAGGCATCGCTCAGTGGCATGTGTGATCCAACTGATGGTGACAACATGGCCAGGATCTGCCCATCCGCACAGGAACTGGGCAATTTTGTCTCTTTAACCTCTTTGCATCATTGCATCCACTTTTCTGGGAGATCTTGACATTTGCAGACTCAGAAACTTTCAATGCATCTTCAACAGCCTCCTGTATCCAGGGCGTATTGCTGCAGTAATCATTGAGATAATGTTAATATCTTAAACTGGTGTGAATGAAGTGCCTAGGAAAGGTGAAAGACCACTAGCTTGAAAAGGGAATAATGTTGATGCAGAAGGAAGGGAGTCCCTTCACCATCAGCTTTCCCATCCTGCCCTATACCAACCAAAAAAGAAATGCAAAGATGTGAACCGGACTAAAATTAAACTGTATTGGTCTGTTCACTCCTTGGTCACAAGACTGATGCTAAGATTTAGCAAAAGGTTTCAAGCTACTTTTTTTAACAAGGGGAGAATGGGGTCTTGACTAAAAGTAAATGTTCAGTTAAAGACACTTATTTCCACCTTTTCCAAACCCCAAATTACTGAAAAGAAACTATATGGGCTTTGAGGCTTGGGGACCTTATGGAGCAAGGTTATTAGGAAAGACTTTTTTTCCAGTTGACACTGTTGGCAAAACTAATTTTCTTCTTAGTTTATGGCTTTGGTCATGAGTCCTCCAAGTGCTGAGCTGAAGTTGTCATGAAGTCATAGGCCAGACCTCTATACTGCTGTGGGTCTGGACTCTCCCCAAGTCTGGGTCAAAATAGCAAAAACTTCATCACCCCTTTGGCCAGTCTTTCCTTTGGGAGAGCTTTCCTCAGGGAGGGCTTCCTACAGGGCTTTTCATACTGGTGGATGTTTCCTTTCCCTGTCAAGTCTGATGAATTTTCTCTCTGCCTGGGAAAAGTGCAGCCCATGGGCAGCTGAGTCTTACCCGCCCTTGTTCACACCATTTCTCCATCCATGATGAGCCAAACCTTCCTCTCTGCCATTGGAGTTGGTGGGTTTGGCATGGGTTGCATTGACAGCACGACCCGTGACTCTGGCAATAGCCTTCCCCTTCTCCACCTTAGGCTGAGACCCCTTCAATGACCTCATTTAGTACCTCATCATGTCACCTTTGCTATTTCCCCTGGTCATGCTGAAGCCAATGAGGTACGTGTCAGAATAACTCTCTTCTTGCAGGGGATTGCTGTCATAGTGCCTGCTAAAATCCCAGCTGGGCTGGCAAGGGATGGACTATAACACACGTGCCAAAACTGTGTTTTTCTAGACACTGGGCTGTGGAAATAGGTCCAGAAATTGTCTTGTCCAGACTGCCACTGCTTCTGTCTTTCATCTCAGCAAAGTCTTTCTCTTCTTTCCATCTCACCCTCCCACTTGGTCCAGCTTGCTGCTGCTTCAGATCCTTTTAGTGTGCAGATGAAGGTCCACCTTTAGCTTTCTGGGTCTGAAGACAGTGTAGCTCCAGGGAGAACAAAGCTGATCAGCTGGAAATTACTCTTCATTTGCCTCTTGGCCACTTTCTGAGCACATTTGTCCCAGTGTACATTAGAAATAATTCCCCCAATGTCACTAGTGTAGAACCCTGTAAAATTGATGTCATTATAACACTGCCCTCATATTTTTGATCCAGCCTTCAATGTAACCTGGGTTCCTTTTCTACTTTTCCCTTGATGTTGTAGTAGTTTTGCATTTGGTCTCCCTTTGCTACAGCATATGA